>NC_085059.1:7545432-7863234 GCF_963662255.1 Cinclus cinclus
ATAAAAGAATCTTCAGCCTGCCTCCACCCATTCAAAGCACCCTGTTGGAACCTACAGGTCACGGACAAGGTAAAGCCACGCGCAATCTCGGTCCTCAGAGATCTTCAAGAGCAGAGTGAACATAAGAGATGACCCATTTGGAGCAGAAGAGACATCCAGAGGTCACTTCCAACACAAGTCATCCTATAACCTTGCAAACCCAAATCTGGAGAGCAACATTTACCCCAGGGGTCAGACAGGTTGTCACAGAAGATGTTATTTTTCCTGTTTATAGCTACAAGGCTATCTTGTAAGGAATTAATAACAAGGCACAAGTTCACACAAATATGGTGTATTAGGTGTTCAAACTCTCTGACCTTGGCAAGTCAATGACTTTATTACTGGACATACAGAATATATATGATGGCTGGGATGTGAGTAATGACATGAGAAGGCACGTCAAAGTGTGATGCAGAAATAAAATTAAAAATAGAATTAAACCCTGAATAAGCAAAAGCTGAAATTAACCTGAAAACTGTATCTTAAAAAGCTTTTAAATCACTGAGATAAATTCATCCCATTATATTATATGTGAGTAAAGTTTTCTGTAGTATGTAATTTCTCTTCCAATTTGTTCAACTTATTTTGCAACGTAAGTTCCCTACTCTGTTACCCTGTCTTACTATTTTCAGAGATTGAATTTAATTCCAAATTTTTATTTTGTCTTCATTCAGGTTCCTTGAATGTTCATTGAATATTCTTTTCTCTTTTAACACACTTAAGTATTTTTTATTTGTGGGGGTTTTTTTTCATGGCATTCATCATATTGCTTTAAGAGCGCCATTAGCCACACTTACAAAATCCATGTCAAATCATTCAATCTTCTATGAACCCAAAGAGCAACAATAATTCTATTCCTAAAGGCAAATATGCACTGCTATAATTAAATAAATAAAATCCATAAGCACACTACGTGCAAAACAACACAGTGAGTCAACAAAGAAACACAACAACAAATAATCAATATACATGAATCTATAAATGATCAACTGGTGATCTCAATTTAAATAACTGCGAAGAGAGCAATGTTTCCCTAGGAAGAAATGAGACATTTTACACTGATATTGAACATTGACTTTTCAGAGAGAATGACCACAGGTTTATTGGATTGGTATCTCTGACTTGGCATTATGTTAGCAAAATTTAATCTTCAATATCCCTTATGCTTACCCTTCCCCTGAAAAACGGCTTCATCTCAGTTTGTTGGGCTGGGTTATAAAGCATGTCTCAGTAAAATATCTCAACACTTTTTCATCATTTTCCCCCTGACCTCCTGCAAGTCTCATTTTGCATCTACTTATCTCTGCTATCTCTTTGCCCTGACAAGACTTCATAGCTGTGATTCTGGGATTAAATCCTAGACCACTAAAAAATTCATAATATTCGGTATTTGCACTGAAGAAAGTGAGAATAGGCTCTGTCACATAGCCATCATGAAACCCAGCATATTTTCTGTTTTGTGCATGGTAGGATGGCAAGGGTATGTGAAACACAACCTGTGCTTCACAACTGAGAGAACAAAGAGAAAGCACCTCTGAGGAAACCATTCTTGCAGCTACGACTAAAAAACCCCAAAGTTTCTGTTATATAAATAATGACTGTACTAATAGATTAATAATTGTAAACCATCTCTCTCTATAATTTCTGGGGTGGCCATTTCTGTCCTGTCACACCACACTGCTCAATTCTGTGGCACTAACCTTGGCCAAGCAGATGTTTTGAGCAGTGCAGCTACAGCCAGGACAGCAAGCATCAGCCAGGCAGCTGTGTTTCTTTACACAACTTCAAACCAATGTATTTTAATAGCTCCTGGGGAGCACTACCAGCATGTGTGAAAAATGTTTCCTCAGACCCATCCTAGATTGGGCTGTGCAATTTGCATTAACAACCCAAAACGTGCCCTGAAAACACAACTCCAGGAACACATGAAAGAAAACATTCTGTGATCTTCGCCGTCCCCCGTCACCTGCCAAGCCTTCAGAGTATGTTCAGCCTGGTAGCTGAGCAAGAAAGGTTTTCAAAGGCAAGAGCTAAGCAGAGCACATGACAGCACTTTGAGAGTCATGGGAGCACTGGTCTCACTCCAGTTTCAAGTGCTGAGTTTCATGGTATGAAAATGTCCTGTAGACAGAGAAGTGCCCCGACTGTGAGACTGCCCCTCCATGCTGAAATCCTCTTCCTCTCCTCCCCCAGAACTCTGCTAGGCAAAACCACAGTACAAAGGCTTTCCCTGGAACAATACTGCAGATCAGGCTTTTGCTCTTGACTCAGGAAAGGCCCAGGAAAACCATACCCAAGTAATCTGATGTCCTGTTCTTTGTGGCATACACATACAGTGCAGCTGGAGCAGCTTCTCTCAGGGACCTGTCTCCATAACATCATGAATCTCTCACACCTTTGCACTGTGGAATAGGGAAGGGACATTGCTAGGCTAAAAAGCCACATCTGAATGTCCTGGACAACACTAGCACCTAGTTTTTCATGGAGTGAAGCCAGATGCTTTTTCCTAAAACTTCTCAGAGGTAGTGTCAGACGAGTTATTGAGCTGCTACCACGCTGTTCTCACTCAGATTGACTGATAGCAGTCAGTAAGAATCACTGAATGTGTGACATTTAAAATATGACAGGCATATTCTAAAATTTAATTATTGCCCCTAACTGACACCTATTTTCAATGCAAATTTAAGAACAGAACCTTCTGTCATCAGCTAATCTTGCAAGATGCAGCATTCCCTCAGTTTACATTGATTTCAAGTGAATCTGATTGCAGTGATTGGCAGCCAGATGCCCTCTGCCTCTCAGAGGTTCCAGCTTTGCATGATTTTCCCTTTTTCAGTCTTGCTTTCCAAAATATCTAGCATATTTGATTTCAGTGAAGTCTGGACAAGACAAAGGCTGTGGTTTTCTGACTCGGAAACAATAAATAAATGCAACATAAAAAAATCAAATGAAATGGAAGTTCCTGTTTGTAAAGTACAGTGCAGAAAGAGAAAAAAGACCAATCAGTGGGTACATAAGACAGGCACAACAGCAACCTATTTTGATGAATCCTCATCTATGGAATTAGAGTCAAAAAGACAACTTGATTTTGGAGAGGAAGAACTTATAAACATGAATGAACAACTTCATCCAAGCACTCACATTAGAAAAAAACAGACTCATTTGTGGGAAGAAAATAAGTTGATATCAACACCTGAAGGATAAAATTTTATGCAAACTGTACCATGTACAGACACTTGATGCAGAGTAAAGGTGGGACTTCTACTTCCAAATCAGAAACTGTTATAGTTTTTTTTGTCTCTCACACAAACAAAGGAATACTTCCGTGGTACAAGAGGAAAAACTACATAAATTAACCATTTATTTCTTTATGTCTTATGTTCTGTGAATAGCTATTTTTCAGGTTCAATTTCAAATTTTAAAAGAAAGAGATTTTCATTTTCTTAATTAACTGCCAGACCCTTTGGCAATTCAGTCCTTTCTGTGGCACTGAAGTGAATATATTACTTCAAGTTTATGTAGAAACCTGAAATTTATCTTGAACCTCATGTGTCTTTAAGGTCAAATAATACTGAGGAATAAATGACTAATAATACTTTCCTGTGCAACATAGGCACTAAAGGTGTGGTGCAAGAATGCTGCTCTCAGTCTATGTAATTTTTCTTGTATTTTCTTGCATATGATATTAGATAAAACAACATCAATATCTAAAAGTTTCAGTGATACTATCAAGATACTATGTTCAAGCAAAACATCTTTAAACCAATCACAGTCTTTAATTTCCACAGGAAATAACAGTTCAGGGCTTTTTTTTTTTTCCCCCACAGCAAAGTCTAAATATTTAAATTACCATATTTTTAAAGCACTGACATGTTGATGGTCAGATGTTCTTTGATGCTCAAAGATAGATTGGCAGAAATCAGAGCAGCATAGGGGCTCACAAAAACGTGGTATTTATATTTGGCAGCAATTACTTTGTGAAAAAGACAAGGTGACTCTTTTTACGCTCCTTCTTTCTTCTCTTTTATATTTTTCTCCTCCAAGTTTGGCATGAATCAAAAGAGCTAAAAACTAATTTAACATGACAAATGCTTTCATCACTCCCTTAACCTCTGAAGTGAACACTCTGACAAAGACAATATGTGTGGTATATGCTTTCCTTTTGACACTTTATAAATTACTTTCTTGTAACTGGGTTTTACCACCAGCCCAGTATCTTCAGGATGTCCTAATTTGAATGGCTGGTTCTACATTCTTCATATGTTGCCCCTGAATAACAGGAATAACTCCTAGGCTTTGTGAAATAGCACAACTCTCAGAGAGGACTGTGCGACAATTTTATTTCCATCCTGCATGCTGGAACTTACCAAAAGGTTGTGCCATACTGGCAACTACTACTCTGCATTTTGTTCACATCTGGCTACTGAGGAAACAAGGAGAAGTGACAAACCTGGCTTTAAATGTGCAGACAACCTTGTGTACATAATGTAATGGAAAAGTTAGTTGAAGTGACTTTTTTCCTATTCTCTACTACTAAAAATAATCCAACAATTGGCCACAGAAACATTTTAAAGTGCTCTTTCATACACATCTTCTGCACTTTCGCCCCCTGTCTAGTCCTTTAACAAGAAGACCAAAAGTTGCCTGATTTATTTTCAACCTGGTGAATTTGAACTGTGCTAAAATTTCTGCAGAAACTCTGCCAGTGTAAAGGGATTCAGACACAGACCAGTATGTCTAAGATGGGAAAACATCTGCACACAGAACCAAGCCTATTCTGCACAAACAGGTGCCCTACCGCACTGGACCAGTGCAACACAGACCTGCAGAATTTTTTCTCAGACATCAATCAGGGTAGTTTGCAGAGAAAGATTTAGAAAATTTCAGATTGCAGTGGAACTGACTGGTCTATAAAGGAAGAGTCTATCTAAATAGCTAGACTTTGATGACATATTATGATATAAACCATCAATCTATATGTATCTTTAAAAAGAAAATAAAACCCAAAGTTACCTTCTAACAAGGCATATTGCCATTATTTTGACAAACGTTTAACTTAAAATCTCAGTAGTATCTTTATTAAACATCAATTATGTAGCATGGCAAAAAGTTCCAAAGGTTATTTATGCACTATGAATTTATTTTTAAAGCGTTAAACATACTGCCTTTTCATTTCATTCACTGTATTTTTAGTTGTGTGTTAGAGGAAAGGCATGTCCAATAGGCATGCCTAATAGGAATCCCTAATAATTTTTAAAATATTTTTTCTTTTCTATCACTTATAAGATTTTTTTTGCTTCTCTCTATAAATCACCCTCATTATAAATTTTTTCATGCCAGCCATAATCTTTTACAGCCTCAAAAGCCCATGTTTAAACCTGTAGACATCATGTTTTCAATGATCCATCTATATAAACTCTCCCATCTCTTTTATAATAGGGCAATTCATTTAGAAATCCTGAAGAGAATGAGAACTTCAAAGTACTCTCTCAATATAATTTACCTCATATTTGCCATCACTGCTTTTTGCATTTGGTCCTGCAAGAGTCTTGATCAGCATGGATACAATCAGGTTCACACAGCCCAGATACACTGACAAACCTAAGGAGCAGAACCATTTGCTGCAAAATTTGATGACTTTTTCCATAACTCTTACTTTTAGCTAATGTAACCCCAGTGATGGGGTTAACCTCTGCTATAATAGAGAGCAAGAAATTTTCTTTGTAGACATGTAAGGCAGAAATACAATAGCAGCACCTTCAAAGCCTTTCATTTTTTGAAATGAGGAGATGATTTAGCACCTTAAGTCACACTGTTGGAGGACAGCAAGGGTTAGTTTATAGCTGATGGTCTTACACCTGCTCTTTGTTATGTGCAATGAATTGTATGATTTTTTGCTGAGAGTGAAGGAATTAATCTAACAAATGGTCTACCTAAAGCATTTCACTTTTACCTTTCTGTTGTTCTCATGCATCTAAGGCTACACCACTGCTTTTTTGTTTTTTCTTTTCTCTCTCTTCCATCACTCTAAATTATGATCACAGTGGATCTATCAAATTTATTCATAGGATTCATTTCAGCTATTTTCTGCTTTTGACATATACTTATTCTTTCCTGTGTATGGCATGAAGCTTGTCAGGAAACTTCTCATTATTTAAACCTTGAGCTAACACTCTCTCCTAAACCCTGCTTTGTTGTGTTCACTACCAACTCTATTGTGCTCATCATTCTTTCAACAGCAAAGAAGACCTTAAAAACTTATGTCAAAATGGATCAGTTATGTCATTACTTGAAATGATAGATCATTCATCAATTATTAAGAGTCAATACATTGCCTTACATTATCTCTTGTCTTATATATGAAAGTGTAAAAAGCAATAACCACGTTGCAAAGCTTTGCTTAAGATTACAGTCACCTAAATACCAAGGAAAAAACACATTTCATAATCCATCACTTCAAAGTTATGCACATGATTAAAATGTTCAACTTGCAGTGTATCATTTCCCATGTGCATAATCACTCTAACAGGGAGCTGCTGTATGATAACTGTCAACTTCAATGAACTATCTGCTTTCCAATCTTTTCATTTATATACCAAACTAAGCTTGTTATTCTTCTGAGGCTTTCTACAGGGAAAATACAGAAAGATGGTTAGAGCTGTAGTACTCAGTGTGCTGGGATGTAGGTCTGGACTAAACAGACAGCAGGAATAGCCATCCAGTTCTCTCCTACTAATGCATATATTAATCACATATGGAAGCTCATTAATATGAAAAATGGGGTTTTCTTAGAAAACGGTATCTATCCTGAAGGGTCAGGTTATACAGGATCAAAAAAAAAAATTGAGAAAATTCAGCACATCCTTATAGATCTTTTGAGTGCTATATGTGAGAACAGTTTCAGAGAGGAAAAAAAAAATCCCACAAAGCATAGGTCTCGAAAGTATTACCAGAAAATATAATTGAGCTACCATAATTTTGCCATTTACTCAGAGAACATAAAGAGTGTGCAGCACTTCATTGCCATCAGCATATTGTTAAAGGTACTGTGAAAGGTACAAAATACACTGGTAGTTTGTTCAGACACCTAAAAAAACCTCTAAACAACAGTTAATGAGAGGGGACCAGGGGAGAAGGAGGAAGAGAGAAATTAATTAAATTAATAAAGAAAGACAAAATCTCAGCAGCATGTTAAAAACAACCCCAAAAAAACCACAGACAGGATTACAACACAGTATGGTCACTATTAACATATGAGTCCTGGTAAATAAAAACAACATTCAGAGTTTCTATATTTTTCCTTACAAAATGCTAAGGATGAGTAGAACATGGAAAATAACTGTATGTAAAATGGAACTACCTAATGATTCAAATTTAACACCACCAGGATTTAGGCACACAGACCAATATAGAGTAAGGACTAGTAATCAATTTTTTTTTTTTTTTAATCTAAAGGCAGCATCTGATGGTAATATTTGAATTCAAATGCCACTAGCTTCTGTTGCTTATGTGAGTTCACTGCTTATCACCATTTTTTTCTAAATACTCTTTAAACATATGGCATTACATCAAAAAGTCATTAAATCCCTCTGTTTGGGCCATCTATGAGACGTGCATATCTGACACCTGAAGTTAACACTGCACATTAAGAATCCTGAATCAATTTCTTGCTTCCCCTGCTCTTACGACAGCGAACATGACTTGAGCATTTTATTTTTCCTCATTAATCTGTATAAGGAGTAATAACACTCTTTGCTCTCTAAGAACACACATTTGTGAAACACACTGACCATCCTTTTATCTGCTGAACTTTCATTTTCTGACACAGCCATGTGATTTGAGAGAGAAAACACAGCCTTACCTATGAAATATGCTAGCAAGATGGCAAGCAGGACTGCAGCAGCAATTGCAGATAAAGCAGCACATTTCCAGCTACAGTACTTGGAGGGTTTTTTCAGCTTGAATGCATTCCTGGAGAATGTATTTCTAGGTAACAGTCTGGGAGGTGGAGTATAAACTGTTCCTGAGGTCAACGGGTAACCAGGGGAAGAACTACTGAACAGCGGAGTAGTTCCAGAAGATGTCTTAAACAAGAAATGCCTGAAAAACATAAAATGGAACAGAGTTGAAAATGGCAAGTCCTGTAGTTAAGACGGAACATCTCCTACTCCTGTACCATTCCAGCTGCCACGGCCTGCTAAATTTAACCAAAAGGAAAAGGATTTTGTAGGAACAAATAGGGAAATAAAAATTCTCCCCCTTTTTTTTTTTTTTTTTTTTTTTTTTTGCTACCAGATGTCATCAACCGGCACTAAAATACAGTGCCAGAATATCTTCCTTAATCTTTTCTGTAATTAGATGCAACTTGACCACATACTAGCTAAAACATCAGAATGACCCATGCAATGTCTGGGAGTTCCCTGTGGAATGCACCACTCAAAAAATGCTCCAAGAAAACCACACTCTGAGTCTCATTTACACTCTTGGCAAAAGCTCCCAGCAAAACCACTAAGAATATACCGAGTAAAACCCATAGCCCTGTAGGAAAAGTTTTTGCCAGAATTAGAATTAACCATGATTTTGTGGTTTAACAGTACACAGGCTTGGTTTGAACAGCTAAGATAATTACCAACAGCACATGACTCAGCAGATAAAACCAGGATTTCAGCTGCCCATATATTTATTAGGAAGAAAATAAGGGACAGAATACACTCTAATGAATCTCAGAAAATGCTGTCAACACATTCCAGACAGAAGAAATGGAGAAAGCAAAGTGGAAGACTGGTTTCTTTCGATTAACTTCTCACAGCCAGGAAGAACTGACTACAAATAATGTTCCCAGTTTGTACCGAAAGAACAATAAAAAGAGAAGCACAGAATAAAGGCTGTGGTCTTACAGAAAGTCACTTGGTTTAAGACAGAGAGCTCTGAAGACTTGCTCCATACCCTCTCCCTTCACAGCTCTGAAAAACAAGTGCTTCTTGGAATCAAACGGAATGAAGGCACGCAGTAATCTCCAAAATCAAAATCAAAGCCTAAAATAACCCAGGTCTTACTTCCAATGTAAAATATGTTTAACATTTTTATTCAGATACAATCCATTATGTCACTCTCAAACCACCTGTTAGAGCTTTAAAATCCATGTCACTCACTGACAACAATTTGGAAGTTGGAGGCTGAGATGTGTTTCCCAAGCATGTTTTCCAGCCCACCATCATGAATGCGCCTACTGTCAAGCATAGATTTGTGTATACCCATTCTACAGAATACCAGAGGTGATTTTAAAGGCATTTTTTAAAACATTTGCTTTGAAACAAAAGCCAGAGCACAAGAGATTGTGCAGAACTTGCATACAGGTGAAAGACAGTAAAAGGAAGTCTGGCTAGGTCCCCAGATTTCTGATTATGTGTTTCCATTTGAAAACAGTCTTTAAAAAGATGCTGTTTTTTCTTTAATGAATCCTTTATAAACTCTGTTAATGAACATGAAAAAACACTTTGACATTGCCTTTGTTATTGATTTTTAAACTCCAAGTAGCTTTGTACATCTCTTTCAATAGTGACCAAAATTCAGTTTGTTGTAGAAAGCAGACAAAGACAGTGGCAGCATCCACTGTCATAACTTTGTGCTTTGGAGACTTCAGACACGTAATCAGACTCAAACAGTTTAATTCTAACCAGTTACTTAATAGAAACATTGGGGGTTTTTTAACAAATAAAAAACACCCTTCTTTTTTCTCTATCAGTGAGGGACCTTAGAGGTTAGAATTGCTTCTTTTCTGCACATCATAGGTGATCTACGAGTAAAAGCAATAAAGGCAAATGCTAAAAGACTTCCCTTTAAAATTAGCAGCCTTTGAATTTTTAGAAACGTCTTTCATCAAAAAGAAAGCAAGAAACAGTGAAAGTCTGGTGTCTTGAACACTTCATTTTAAATGCTTCTTTACTGTGCAACAGTTCAATTAAAGTAGCTGATGGGAAAATGATGTCATGGGGCTGGCTGTGTTACACCAGATCTATTGACTCTTCTGCTCCTTCTGTCTGGGTAGAACCCAATTACTTTGTCAGAAGAAGCAGGTTCAGTCCTTTCTAGCTGCTCTCCAGTGCTGGAGCACAAGGCCACTTGCACGACTGGATGTAGGGACTGCAATGACACAGAGCATGAGAACAAGGGAAAGCCACAAGGAAGACAGACCCAGAGAGACAAGGCAGGCAGGAAAGCTCCTCTCTCACCCAGGCTAATTCTGCATCTGCCTCAGCCCAGGAGCCCTTCCCCTCCTGAATCTTCATGGCAGGAACAACCCTCTCAGGTTTGGACAGAAGGGTCTCTAACACACAGTTCTTATCCTTTCCCTGCCCAAAAGCAGATCTTTCAGTACAAAACTGGAAATTACAGCTCTTGGATCTATCTTTATCTGAAATGCCTTTAAATCCAGGAATTGTATGCCCTCTTTACCCGAGAAGGCAGCTACAGCACCAACAGAAATTTTAATATAAAGCATTGTTAAAGTAAACTCAGATATATAATGAAACCCTGCTCCCATTAAAATTGAATTAATGAATATCTAGATAGGCTTTAATAGAACATGTCAATCATATCCTGTTGCATGTGAGAAGACAAAAAAAAGTAGAACAAAAAAGCAGCTCCACTGTGATCCACTTTGAGATACATAAAGTATACAAAGAAAACCAAAACAATTATCCATGCAAACAGGATCTCTATGATATTGTTAAAACTAATCAGAACTTGGTAGAAGCAAAAAAAAGCCATCTGAAAAGGATATGTGAGATATCATTCTCAAAGCCAAAAAGAAAGAATTTAATTGGATAAACCCTGAATTTTGTCACATTTTGTCCTACCCATGCATTTCGAAAGCTGAAAGTCAATTGTCTCAATACGAGGACCCCTGACAAAGTGGCAGCTATCAGAAGACATCACACCACCTGAAAGTACAAAAGTTCTGCCTTCAAAAGTAAAACAAAGACATTTAACTGAAGACATGTTAAGTATTCCCCAAGACAGTTTGGAAAACTGGCACTGCATTCCAAAGCTGTGGGCCAGGACCTTAAATCAGAGCAAAGCACACCAGAAAGACTGGGAACATAATGGACAAAACACTTGGACCCCCAGAGTTTTAAATCCAGATTCAGCTACTAATGGAAATAAATTGACTTGTCTCAACTCTATTCCTAAACCAAATGATCCAAAGCCATATTTTTATGTGAGATTTGACATGGTCTAGTACAACCAATTGTCTGTGGGCTGAAGCTGCACAGAGAGAACATGAGCATTTATCAACATTAATTACAGCCTCACAGTGGTAAGGTTGGGAGCATTGTACAATGCCTGCTTATGAAAAGAAATGATCTGATTTGTACCAGTTCACTTAATTTCAAATACACTCCAGATAAGAATTAAAAAATTGTATTCTCTGTCTTACCTGTTCACCTATCAAACACAATTAAGAAAACCACATTTTCTACCTCATAACTAAGCATTAGCAATTTGAATTAGACTGGGAGTAATTTTCTATTTTGAAAACATGGGAGTAAATTTGTTAAGTCTCAGCCCAGTCTCCCTAATTTCTGTGGATCAATAAGACAATTCCACACTGAAAAATTCACAAACTGTGGCTGCCAGTCTAGGATGACTCTGTACTTTCAATGTCCTTGGGCAGCTGTGAAGGAGCTTGGGTACTGCCCATAGAACAGAACCAGCCCTGCAGCTCTCCTGTGCTCTCCTCTCCCACTCCCAGGCTCTGGCTAGAGGATTCAGGATTCTTCCCCTCTGTTTTCAGCACTGCTGCTGGGTGGGGTCACACCTGGGCACCTCAGCGCTGACACCACCCCCAAGGTGACATCTGTGAAAGCTGAGCTTGTGAGGGGACATTTGACCACTGTTCTGTGCACTAATGGCAAATGAAAAAAAGCTGTATTTTGCTTTCTTCATTAATTCAGAGCTCTCCCTAGCACGTGCCTTCCCACAGGTCAAAAGGACCTCTGGTGTTCAGGGAATAGTGCTCTGACAGACTGTATTAACTTCTATATTCTTTGAGAGAACAATCAGCTTTTCACCCCCCTCCTTTCTGGACAGATTGTCATGGCAGCACACTGCAAGAACGAGTGGAGGAAAAAAAATTGGTTTTGCGATGAAAAACTGTAATAGAAAGGAAGAAAAAGACATTTTCTAACATAAATTGCTTCTTTCCCTTCTCATACTGTCCTAAACTTATTCTGTATGAAAAAAAAACAAACCAGCATACAGAGAATTGTAATGCTTAAATTGTTTTTTTATATATTTCATAGAGTTTTTAATAGTAATTAATAAACAGAAAAGCTACATGCCAAGAGAATAGCAACAGCTCAATTTAGTTGTTCTAAGACTTAAAAATATCTTTGAGCTGTGGTAAAATCACATCTGTCTGTAATTTTATTGAACAGTTATTCTTAGCAGAAAACAATGGAATATAGAACATAATATGCTGGCTTTCATTGAAATAAAAAACCAAAACCAAACAAAAAAAACCCCTTCTGCAGTTTTCAAAGACTTCCAAAAAAGTAGCCATGAGTCATTTTATGTCAGTGGAAGCCTCAAAGTGGCTGCCAAATTCAGACAGTGAAGTTTTATGGAAGATTTTAAACTTCCAAACAAAAAGAAACCAAGTCTGAAGAAAACTGTGAGCTGTTCTTGTGCCTGTTATGAAAAAATGAACTTGGAGTGGTAGACTAGTGCAAGCTTTGGTTACCCGTGTCTCTGTCTTTCCCCAAATGAGATTTAATTGCATGTTCTCTCAGGTTCTTGCAGAAAACATGAGACCATCAGCCACATTTCCACAGCTCAGGGTCTCTGAGATGGTAAAACTGCACAGAACTTTATACCTTTTGGAGTGCCTAGAACTCTGATGCCAGCAGTCAAGCTCAAGAAATGTTATCTATCCGTGTTTAAATTGTATAATTATAAGAAATTATCTCAATCATGTCACATCCACAGACTAAAGTGTAAGACAGATTTTTCAGTGGAAAGCTATTTCAGATACACATATCTATAAATCCACTGGCCATTTCACACACCTGTGTGTTGTGCATCCCCACACCCAAATGCCTGCAGAAACAGAGGACATGTGTGTTAGTGTGTCCTCATGACACTATTTCAGTGGTTTTCAGCCTGCTGCAGATACTGATGGAGGAACTAAGGACACTGTTAGGCGTGGAAACAGCAATTCAGGATGGATGCATCAGCATCAACACCACACCTGCAGCCACTGTCACCTCCTGATCCTTCAGCAGCATTCAGAGCAGCTCCAATTCCAGCTCCTCAGCTCTTGAAAGGCTGATGATTCCTTGAAGGCTGGGCTCTCCACGTCCCCAGGTGAAGTGCTCTAAAACTGCAGGGTGTGAAGCAGTGTCACGGGGCACCAGGCTGGCTTGTCATCGCCACCGCCACCCTCTAACAAAGACACAGCTGGACATGTGCACACAGTAATTGAACACAGCCAGGCAAGGCAGCGTACAGAAAGGCAGGTGCCAACCTTTGGGCACCTTGATCTGTCATATCATTAAACAAAACCAAGCAGGCATCACTCACAAAGCCACAAAAGCAAAACACCTGCACTGCGTGACAGCGGCAGCGACGGCTCTGTGCTGGCCACCTCTCCACAGGACACCTGCTCTTCATCTGCAAGACTGAGATCCTCTTGGATACACTTTTATAACCTTCTCTCTCCCTAATCCCACTGTGAGCACCCCTGGAGCATCCTCCAGGGGCTCTCACCATGTGTTCCCAGCTCTGTCTTGCTCCCACGGCACTGCCCTGTCCCAGGCTGCTCAGAGGCTGCTGAGCTGTGAGAGAGGCTGCAGAAACGTAAGGTGGAAAATACACAGAGGGGAGGGACTGCTGAACTGGGGATCATGAGCAGCTCGGGAGTCTGAGTTGGAGAGCACCAACTTGGAAAGGCATAAAATCTAGAAGGGGAACATGCAGGTGGCAGCTGAGCAGCTCCAGGGAGCTCCAGGGGCCACCCATCACCTTCCTGACTGGTGGCTCTGTGGCTCTGCGGTCAAAAGGATTCCAGGTACTCTGCAAGAGGTGTGAGCCCACTCATTCAGCCTGTCTGCTTGAATCCTAGTTAGCTTTTGTGGGAGTTAGCCAGTCAATAGCCAGCTTTGCCCTTTAAATTTATGAATCTCCTTCTTGCACTATTGTTTCCTCCCCAAGAATGGAGCAATCAAACTGCTAGTTAATGCCTAGTAAAGAGTAACAGGCACAGCTGCAGACACAAACACAGAAAATCCAGGACTTTGCATATGCACTTACATGAAAATGTGGCAGGATCAATCAGCAGACCCAAGAACATTTAGGCAGCTCTAAATCGACTTTACAGAAAATTTCTCTTCTTAAGCAGAAAACCTTGTGTCTTTTCTGCCACAGGGCTCTGAGTAGTTGCTGCATAGTGCCAAGTGTTGAAGTGCAATAGTGACTCCATTTGTTACTCCAGTGGTGAGGATAATAACAGTGTTTTGAATTTCAATGGGTACATGCAGTTTAACTTTCTACATCAATTACTGAACATAATTTCAAAACACTTCTATTTTAAAATGCATACATGTAAGCTCTCCACTATCTCTTAATTCAACTACTCACTTAACAAGAAAAAAAGAAGCACTAACAGTGCTATTTCAAGTCTGTAAGTCATAGAACAGAATAATAAAACTCAGAACTCAGAGAAATTTCAGTCAACATGCAAACTTAAATAAAGAGGAACCAAAATCATGAAATTCTAGACTTTTTTTTCTTGAAGACCCTAAATGTGCCGGTCTCTTCCTGTGCAGTCACTCACACTGCCTTGTTCACTCTGCACAACCCAGAAGTTAAAAATGCAAATGAACAAGATCATGAAAACATGCAATTATCTGCAATCAGTAAAAACTTCTTTGAGCTTATGTGTACATGAGTGGGAGTACATCTAGATCAATTTTCTGAATCATCATTATACATCCTGCTTTTGTAGTGTTTCCCTTCACCCTTTTCTCTCTCCTATTCATGCCTATATTTGTTATGAAAATGATACTCCAGTAACCTGCTAAAAATGACCTTTCTACAGTGCTTTTGGAATTCCTCCAAGTACATGGCCCAAATGTGTTTAAAGTCCTTGGGGATGCTTTTGACTGCGCTTTCCTTGACTCTTTAAAATGCTTTTGATTTTTAGACAGGTTCAGAATCTATCTATGCAGACCCCAATTATTTGGAAAGTCCCCACAACCTTTCTGCAACCTTCACATGCAGGAACAAGAGAATGAAGGAGTCAGTTCTTGCACCAGCTTTCAGTCTCAGAGGAATAACCCGCTCTAGCACATGTACCTGTAGCTGCAAGGAAATGGTAAGAGAAAGCCACAAAGACAAAGCAAAATCAGAGTGAGGACTTGTTTCACTGTTCCAAGTAGTTGTTTGTTATGCCCAATATATCCTAGGAAATTGCATTAACAAAAGGAAAAGAAATTTTGTTTCACTGTTCTCTTCCAGAACATTTTGCATCATGTACCAAGATATCAAAATATTGAGACATCATTGAAAACAGGCAGACAATTGCAGAGAGCAGCTGTAGCTTGGAATTTCAACACGTTCAGAAACTTCAAGTTTACATGTTCAGTTCAGAAGTTCTGCAGCTGATCTTGACACCCCAACATGGTACAAAATGTGAATGTGGTATTTCAGATATTTCTTTCCTAAAATAATTAATGATGCTTTCCTCTACTGTTAAATCTCTCTGGTCATGTGTCCTATTCTTGGCTTTTTTTTTGCCTTGACTGCGGTAGCCTGTGCACAGGCTCAGTAACTGTGTTCATTCTTGCACTGGAATGAACTGGAGCACTGGGTGAAGATGTTTTCCAGATGTGATACCCCACGATTTTGAGTTCAAGCACTACATGGTGCACACTGGGATACAGCTCACAGCGCTGCTCCATCCTTTCATCTCTCATTGCTGTCCTCAGACTCACCCAGAGTGACTGTGCTGGAATGAGACTGGCAAAGTAACAAATGCAGCTTGAACCCCAGGAAAAGGCAAATAATTTGAATAGTTCTTTTAAGGTTGATAGGAATTCTTTTCAGATTAAATTTTCAGATTTCTTAATCTTTAAACTGAACTTTACACAAACCACCTCAGATTTGGACCATTAGTCTTATACTACAGCCCATAAGATCTAAAGAAACCTGTTTCATAATCACCAGAAGGGTGGCCATCATCCTTTCTCCTGAAATACAGAAGAAACATTAAGATGTTACAATCTTCCTTAGAGCCTAGCATCACATCCTGGTGAGCAAGAACAAAGAATTTATAGACATAGATACAAAATTATCTTTGCAACTGAAAGATTTGGATTGAAAATATTTCAAATTACACAACTAATTATGAGAACTGGGGAATAAGAGTAATTTCTATTTAATTCTAGCCCTTTTTTCTTCTGAATTAAGTATTATTAGTTATAATGGTAGCAATTAATTTTACATCAATATAAAGTACTGAAAGGGGCATTAGTAAATCAGGCAATTTCAGCGAAACATCCATCCTTGGAAGCTCCTCTGTTCTCCTCCCTCACCAGTCCTCCCAGTGCCTGTGTGGGGTTCTCATCCCAAAGGATTCCTGCTGTGTGAGGAGCCAAGAGAACCTCCCCTGCAAAGCCATTCCTTTCTCCCTGTGCCCTCAAAGCATTCCCAGCTTTAAAGCAGAGCGCTGCCTCTCTGGCTGTCAGGAAGAACGAGACCCACCCTGGGATGTTCAAAGGCAGTATTTTCATCACACATCCCCTTGGAAAGCAATGATTAAAGCAGCAATAAAGGGACACCTCTCAACCGGGGAAGGTAGAAACTGGCACTTTGTTAGGAGGAGGAAGAGATGCTTTGAAACAGACTGCAAGAGGACAATAAAACTTAAAGAGCATTAAACAGCAGCTCCAAGCCTAAAGGTAAAGCAGCTAAATACTGCAGAAATGAACCATAAAAATAGCACCATAAAAATGCTACAGCCATGCATTACTGTGTCCTTACTTAGAGATATTTCAACCCTTCCATTACAGACCCTTATTTCAAAGAAAACAGAATGATTATGTAGCCAGCCTGGGAGCCTGTTGCAGCCATAAAGCAGCAGCAGACCAGGGAAGGCACAGCCCCTCTTTGCCTGAACCAGGAACAAGCACACTAAAATCAAGCACACATCACTGGAAGTGTTCCAGGTCAGGTTAGTCAGGGCTTTGAGCAGCTTGATCTAGTGCAAGGTGTCCTTGCCCATGATGATCCATAAGCTCTTTCCAACCCAAACCATTCCATGACTCTAAATAGGTTCAATTAGGAATTCTGAACAGGCTTGTTGCAAACTCGTAACTCCACTAGAAGCCACAAGCTTCTGCAATACAGCTAAACATAATTATGTAACAAATACAGCACCACAAAGGATACACAAAGATTTGGCCACAGTTGCCTGAAAAGGCCAAATGAAAACATGCGCAAGCAGCAAAAGCTTCCTTTACAAAGTAAACCAAATGTGATTAACAGCCCCCAATCAATAGTGAAAATAAGAGATAGAGAAAGGATATATTTGGAAAACAGTCTGAATTTAGCCCAAACTGCCTAAGATATAAAAGGAACAAAGGGAAGGTTAAAATATTTCTACCAGAATTAAAAAAAAAAAAAAAAAAAAAAGGACAAAAGAAGCAGCAACATGCAGACGCATGTTGTATTATTCAATGATTTCAGCACTTGGTACTGTTAGATAAAGAGACATCTGGAATCTAAATCGTGATCTGAGTTTTGTAGTGCTGACACAAAGCATTCCCTTCAGACAGCTCAGGTGCCACTTTCTGTTTCATAATCAGTAACGTGACCACTTGCACATCATTTTCAGTTGAGAGCAGAATGTACTGAAGGTAACTAAAGATGAAAACTAAGAGTTAGGAAACCTTCTCTTGATAAAGCAGGTGCTGTCAGTGCTGGCTTTGCCTCCTGAGCACTCCTCTACGGAGATGAATAAACAGATAACAAGATAAAAAAATTAGAACAGTACACTGTGAAGAGGCAGAATGAGAGAGGTCAATGTTTTTCTAGAAGCTAAGAAGTTAAATTAAAGTAAAAGCTGAAGTAAAAAGTTACCAAAAATATGGGGTTTTTTTGTTTGTTTTGTTTTTTTTTTTTACAGCTATTGGTATGAATGTAGATGAAACACCAGTTTTAAAGTGAAAGAGTTACAGGTTAATTCTGGAAGTCTCAATGATTTCACAAGCATCAATTTCAGTCTTCTTCTGAGTTAATATTCTTGTGATGAAACTTGTCATCAAGCCCTGTCAGGTGTGTAATTTCAGAAAAGAACTAAAATCGATCCTGACGCAGCTCTGGAATAGTCTTGGAACACAGCAATTCTGCCAGGACATTTTCTAATAGCTTAATGCTTGCCTGTGATAAACCTGTCTTCCAAAAAGCTCCAATTAACTGTTGGGCATCCTGCAACCTCCAAAAATAACAGTATTCACAAAGTAACCTTTTGTCATCAACATGTACATATACACTCTCAGAGGTTGCAGGATAAGAAAAAGGAGAAGATCCAAAGTCAGCAGTAGCATTCACAGTCACCTCTGGCTGGGAACAGGTACAAAATCAGTAAAAAAACTCAGCCCGACAAATGCCCACTGCTGTGGTTCAGGGATGCCAGCATTATGGCAAAGAATCCTTTCGTGAATATCCCAAGGAATTCCCTCCAGGTAAAGTGATTGGTAAACTGGAACAATCTTGAGCCTTCAGAAATGACATATTTCAGCTATTGTTGTACAAGAACAATTCCATACAGGAAGAGGCAGACCAGGCACAGCAGGTGGCCCCTCTACACCAGAATTAAAAGTAAGTACTATTCCTGGGTAATGAACCACACAGCAAGAACCAGTCTGAGCTGAACAGGACCAACATTTCCCTCTTGTAATTCTTAGCAATAAAGAAAAAATTCAGGATGTCCAAATTAAGTTCTATAAAATAGCAGAAGTTCTCACAGAAGCAGAAGTTCAGAGTTGAGGTGTTTGTTTTGCTTTTTACCTTTTTTTTTTTTTTTCCAAAGTTAATGCCAAACCTTCAGTAAGCAAGAAACCCTTTCCTTTCCTATTTTGGCCATCTCAGCTGTGGATAAACTGAATTTGCTTTCCACTTTTTCACGGCACCCATGTTCCCATTTCAGCAGAGCAGGACAAAGTGAGGGCAGCCCCCTGTGCACATCCCAGCCCAGCACAGACTGGCACTGACTCCCTGCCCTTCCCAGGCTCATTTGCTCCCCATGGAGCTGTAAGCCACCACTGATTAACCACTGAGTAACAACAGCCTCGGTGCTGCCAGCTCCAACACAGCCACACCAGCTCCTCCCAGACAAGCAGTGTTTAATCAAATGTTGGAGGGGCTGGGCTGAGGCTGCATGGGAGTGTAACTCCCCCAAATGTGGCTACTTGGGGTGTAATCCACCTGGATTAAAGCATTAATGCCCCGTGAGGCTGCAAACCAAACCTAACATCCCAGAAGCTGTGGCAAGCGAGCAGCTGAAACCCTGGCACCAGCCAGTGCAGCCCAGCTCCTCCACCTGCTCACTGTGTTTATCACTCTCTGGGCAAGCAACACCACCCTGCTATTCCAAGCACTTTATTCAGCACCACAATGGCTAATTTTAAATTCTGAGAGATCAGCTCTGCCAACTCTGCTATTTAAAGTACAAGTTAAATATGTTTGACATTCCATACCCCAAATGACAACAAACCAGAATATTTAGACCAGCAGCATATCAGACATTTATTTATTTATTTCTCTGTCAAGCCTAAGTACTGCACCTTTTCATTTATATGCTGCTGTTTGCCCCACAGGCATCAAGCTGTTAACATGTGCAGAAGAGATTAAAATGAACTTGCATGCTGGATGAGGTATAAATTAAAATTATAGTACTGTCAGTCATGAATCTTGGATTGTTTCTCAAAGTCTCCCAAAATGCATAATGTCAAGTGAGCCTCTGTTTGTTGCTTCAGGAAAGGCAAAATGTATAATTTTTCAGTAGCACAGTCAATGTGAATTCCAAGTAAGTCGTCCCTGAGCCTGAGATATAAATATGCTGTACTAATCGCATGAGTTGTGTACGCAAGGAAGGTCCAAGTGAATAAAAGGCTTTAAAATGGGATGTGAGCAGCATTACTCACTGTGTACCTTCCAGTGCAAAGCGGGCTGGGGCTGCTGGATGTTCTAATGCCACCCGATCCCCACGCGGTGTCAGCCAAACCACCTCTGACACATGGAACACCAAACCAAGGGTTTTCTCTGTGCCCTTTGGAGGACCATCAGTGGCATCCCCCGGGTGTCCCTCCACACCACCCACCTGGTCTCGAGCGGGACGTTGCTGTTGAGCACCCAGCTGTCCTGGAGCTGCACGGACTCGGGGGTGGTGGCCAGGTCGTTGGGCGCCGGGGCGGGCGCGTGGATCTGGTTCCGACGATTGGTGAGAGAGTTCCTGTTGAGGGAGTTGGCAGAGGAATGATGATGGGACAGGGAATGGTTGTGAGGAGGAGGGAGAGGTGGCCTCAGCGTTGACTGGCTGTGATGATTTGAAGGGCCTAAAACAGAAAAGAAAAACAAATCACAAATGTGTGTGGTCACACTGCTCTCCTCGGCATTTTCAAGGGGCCGCTGCCTGGGAAAATAGACTGTGCCTCTTGGACCTGTGGGCATCAAAGCGTGGGCAAATCAGATCAGTGATTATCTGAGATCAGCAACACAAAACAGTGCTTTCAGCCTGCACAGCTGGCATGTGGACAAAGACCGTATTTAAATTTTAAAATACTTCTCTATGGATTCTCCCTAGAAAAAGTCTCCTCATGGAGCAGCCAGGACAGCAGCCTAGCTTGACCATTCCCTATATCAAGCAAGAGGAAATTTATACACCACCCCCTGTTTCTATCAGGAACTTTAAGCAGATGAACCTTAATGGATTAAAAACAGCTTTTGAGAATATTATCTTTAGGCTCCTATAAAACATAATCAGAGAAATAAAATCTTTCATTCACTGTATTTTACCAATCAGCTTCACATGAACAGGATTTCTGCCATCACAAGAAGATTAAACTCCAAATATGAAAAGAGAGCAACAAGGTAGTGATGGTATCTTTCATGTTATTCCATGTGATCAGGACTTAGTCTGTATTTTTCTATTTAGTAATGCCACAAACACACAGCAAGATCTGGAAATTATGCAACTCTTTCAGTCTCTTTCACTGAAAAATGACAGATTATATTTTTTAGTGATAAAGAAGGACATAAATTTTTATAATTCTTTGAGTACCAGCATGTTTGCATTGATAATGAAAAATATTTTTTCTAATCATTGAGGCAAATGGATTCAAATAACGGCATGTAAAGAAATCTGATAAGCAGGTGTCATTCTAACATTGTCACTTTTCTAAACATGAATGCAGACTGGTAAATAAGGTCATGTGCAATTCCACACACCGCAATAATTTATGTCTAATAAAAACAGCAAAAGAGAATAAAGAAAACAAACACTATGATGAACTGTATGCTTTAGACATTGTATCAAATTGTTTTCTAGTGAACATTAATCAGTAATAATAGAGAAATGAGAATTCTAATGATGCATGTTTGTTTTTAGAAACTGAAGCAAATTCTGTACTTAATGAATCAAATGTTAAAAAGGAAACATCACAAAACATCATTTGCAGCAAGACTGATCTTTGTCATATGAAACAAAGAAGTCTAGAAAAGCTGCTGAACTGAGTAATTGCTGTAAGTTAATTAAGGCCAATGTTTATAGAAAAAAAAAAAAAACAAATAAGCAAAAAATATCAAGACACAAAACAGCACCCCAAACCCAAACCTCAGAGCAGCAGGAGGGTATTTCAGCAGAAAGGAACCCTGAGCTGCAGCAGCACTTAGGGACATGGTTAGTGGTGACCTGCCAGGGCTGGTTTCAGGCTCACACTCGAGGATCTCAGGAGGCTTTTCCAGCCTGACTCGAGGGCTCTCTGCAACACCCCAGGGGCAGCTCTCTCCTGGCACTGCTCTGCAGACTGCCTGCCCCAGGGAAAAGCAGGGCAAGGGCCTCTTCCTAACAGCAGCACAGCCATGGAGCAGAGAGGGAACAGCCCTTCTGGGGAGAGGGTGCTCATTTTCTTCAGCATCTCTGAGGGCTTGGGGAAGCACGGGCTGGTGAGGAGCAGACCCAGGTTTACTGGGACTTACACAAGGGGAGTTCAGCTCCTCTGCCAAAAAACTTGAAGGAATGAATGATAATAAATTCTGCATCCTCTACATGTTGCCTTAAATCTGCACAGCAGTTTCTTGATGTTTTTTTGAATGTCTGTTGCCCCTGTGGGACAACACACACCCTGTGGGAATGTCAACTGCTCTAAATACAGTCACCTGCCATGAACACGTCCTACGGTTTAAGGCCATCATATACGCAGCTCTCCTCACTATCCTTGGCTAGTCTTACCTAAGCATAAAAGAGACTGTTAATTCAATACAGTTTGATGTTTAAAACCCCCATTTGGACCTCCAAGAACATCAAATCTCTAATCTGTAATAGGTCCTGAGCCATTTCACAACAGCACGCAGAGCAAGACACAGCAGGAAGAAAATGTGTTTGGACAATATCCACGTGCACAGAAGCTTAAGTGAAATTGCTCTCCTAGTCTGTGTTCTGACTTTAAACAAAGCATGTTTGGATTTGAATAAGTGAATATTTATCAGTGATAAAAAACAAATATGCGTCCTTGTGTTAATAGTTACTTCAAAAGATTCACCTGCTTCATGTTTTCTCAACTTACTTTAGATGCAGCTTTTCCTTCTCAAGGATAAGTACAAAAATCATACCCACATAAACAAAACAGTTTTGCTCTGAGAGCCACAGTAGCACCAGTTAAATAAAGACTCTGAATCTTGTCACCACACTATCATGGTGACTGGTCTTAAAAATGAGCCAAGTACACATCAGTAAGAATGAACAGCATTTCTGTAAAATTAAGGAAGCGAGAGCTGAAATCAGATTACCACAAATTATTTAATCTGCCTCAAGATTACGTAAGGTACTTCACAAATTGAGCTGTGCAAAGGCAACTGAACACACAGTAAAAAACTGTGTGTTCACAGTTACTGCAGCTGTAAAAAACTCTGAAATCTGGCACAAGACAAATGCAGCATTTAATATAGAAAAATACACAAATACCAATATTAACATCATATAGATATTATATAGCTTCTATTAAAATGTATAAAAGCTTATATATGTGTATATATATAAAGTACTAACTAGGGAGCATGCACACACTTGTGTATATGAGAGAGATAAAAGTTTAATACTCTGCTTCTTCATAAACCTGTTCAAATTAATCAAAAGCAGGAGCCGAACCCTGCTGGACTTGCCAGGGATATAAAATTGGATTCACATCTGAGCACTTCTTTATAAGCATCTTTGCCTAAATTAAAACTTCAGCAGCAGTACCTCCAAATCTGCTGAGCTCTGAAGTCCAGAGGAGTGAATCACTTGTCCCGAAATAAAGGATCCGACGGGATTGGCCCGATGGATCCCACGGCACGACATGCTCTGGCACCTGGAAGTTGTCTTTGATTTGAAAGCTTAAACACAATGAGTGTCTTGATGGAGTACATCTGGCTTTTTACATCAGGAAATAGATTTTAGTTTTGATACAGCAGTAGCCAGTATTGGTTTGGAGGAGAATACTGAGGAAATTATGCCTTTTTTTCAATTATTAGCTGGATTAGTCATTTCAGCAGGATACACTATACAAGCTCAAACATTTAGGATTTAAGGAAAGTCTTTCACAACCATAGTGAAAATCAGAGACCTGGAAATCTGAAATACTGGTACTTTCCACACTTAGGCTTTTTATTATTTTTTAATTTCTCATTTAAATTCACAAACAGACAACATATCTAATTCCAATCAATTTTAGTACACATTGATTGTGCTCAGCATTTTCAAAAAATCATGGCCTGGTGTCCACATAATCAACGTGTGATTCTTCAAGAGATCTTACTGTAGTCAAGAATATCAGCAGCACTCATTTCAAATTAGAAGCTGAGTGAGGGTAAATTGTGTTGTAATTAAGTAATCTGAGAATACCAAGTCTGATCTGTGTAGCTTTGGAGCAATCATATGCTATCCAATTGAATTATTTGGGTTTAATCAGAACCAAAATACTAAAAAAGAAAAAAAAAAATATTTTGCTCAGTTCATTCTTTTATCTGGTGAAACATTTAAACAAACCAGGCTAGCGCAGAGCACATCTTTCAGGAGCCTGTGCACCAGAACAGTCCTGTTGTGGCACAGCCTGGCAGCCCCAGGGCTCAGAGAGAGCCCCTGGATCTCCCAGAGCTGCAGGTACATCAGCAATGGCCAAGTGCTCCTGAGCACGCACTTCCCAACATCGCTGCTCAGCTTTGTGCAACTCAAATGTTGACTAAAATACAAAAGAAAATTCACATCTGCTTTGACATGGTCAAATTGTTTTCCGTAGCTCTTCCCAGGCTTTGGTACACTCACTTAACTCATGCACTAAATCCAAGCAACACGAGCCGAGGACAACAAGTTGATCCCCCACTGCAGAGATGAAATACAAAGCAGAAAAAGCAGCATCCCTAATCTGAGTAAAGCAATTGCTTCCCTGCATCCCAGTTCTTTGTCAATACTACCTCAAAAAAGAAATGGAGATTCTATCTTAGTTGTGCTGAATTACCCTCCGTGACATTAATAAATGCTAAAGAGACATTTATACCTCCTCATCATTCCTTTTCACAAAAGAACTGAAAGAAAAAACCCAAACATGTATTATTTTTCTGAAATGAACAATGACACAACTATTTCCTATTGCTTTAAACAATGCAAATAGTGAACAAAAAACCCCCAAAACCGAAGCTGATGAATTGAAAGAAAATAATTACAAAGCCCACAGACAGCCCTTGTCAGCCAGCATTAGAAAGCTCATCTGCAGCACTCCTGGTTCTTTATTCAAATCCCTCTGCCACACTGTTTTCTCAAGGAAACCACATCATCTGCCATCACAATGAGTAACGGGTGTTTCACAGAACCACAGGGCCACCTTCCAAGATAAATTCATCTTCCAAGGCAGCTCACATTACTCTGAGTCAGGGAGAACAGAACGCACTGGAATGCCCAGGAATGTGACAGTGTCACAGGAGCTGCTGTCTCCAGCCCCAGCCTTCAGTGAGCTTGGCAGGGTAGGACCAGGGCTCAGCAACACAGACTGGGCTTTCTGCTGTCTGCTTCAGTTCTCCTGTTTGTTCACTTTATTCTCTACATTGTTTTGTGGGAGGCTGTAGCTAAATGGCATCTCAATGTTCTGAAAATGTTTTCAACACATGTTGTAAAGAAAAAAGTTATCTCCTCCTAACCATGGATACCATTACCTCTCTGTCTTGCTGTTTTAAACTCAAGACATTTGCCAGGTGTTCCTTCTTTTGTCTGCCTGTTTTTTACACTCTTTGGGGCAAGAATAGGTTGAATGACTGGCTGTCATCCCAGACTGTACATTTCAAACTGAAAATTCAGTAAATATGTGATATGAAACAGTAAGTAACTTATCAGTGTCTGCCAGTGCATTGCAGCCATGTCCCCAGCACAATATTACAGTAGAGAATTAAATGTCGCTCTGACAAAAAATAAACAAAAAGAAAGATAGAAACAAACAAAACCCCCAAAACCAAACCAAAAAAATCAAAGTAAAACTATCCCATTGCTTGCCCACAATATCCAGTGTGCACAGTCATACAAGCAAAGACAAAACTAGATCCTTCACCAGGAGTCAAACCTAAGGGATTACAGTCATATAACCACTTTTCTCAAGTGAGGGCCATCCACAAAAAGGTTAAAACTCACGCCCTACAAAACAGTATTATCTGAGACACCAGTACTAATTACATTTGCTAAAATACATCACTTAAATATTCATTATCACACTGCATGAGGTGCACGGGCTGCATGAAATAATGTCTGGTCAATGGCAAATCACATCACTTCAATAATAATGCTTTATGCAGACTCAGTGTCCTGTGGTGCTTTATATATGTAATATATGTGTATGTTACACATATATGAAAAGGCAGGCACACTATTTCAAATTTTGCCTGTCATAAACATGAATCACAGAGGAGTTGGAGTTTTCTTCTTTCTAACTCCAAAACAGTCATCGCACATATTTTTCAATCTATCTGTTAATTTAGTTTCCCAATACTGATATAAACACAAAACATATTTCAGGGAGTTTAAGGATGTATTTATCTTCTTCAGCTCAGGTACATGAGCACCATCCACACTGTGTTTGAAGAAGGCACTGACGTAAGAACTAAAAAGAAAAGCAGGCATTTATACTTCTAAGCAATGAAGTTCATTATTACTGTCATCATTACTTTGGAACATTTTAGTGCGGAAAGGTAAATGTTCTCTAGATTTGGCTCTGCAGAATGGGAAAGAGCTGGACCCTGTCTAAAGACTCAGACAAATTCTTGCCTGAGCTCACGCAATTTGAAGCACTGGGTATCACACCAAAGTGAAAGTGAAGATTTTTCTGAACAGAGAGCAATTTCTAATCATAAATATTGAGGCCAGCGGTGGAACCTGGTGACATTTTCCTGATTAGGATTATGGCCTGAAAACTGCTGTTTCTCTGGCTGGTCTACAGGAGACCCTGGAAACTATCGTGGTGACATAAGAATAACTGTGCCGTAATTTCCAATTCACTGTGAGTCTCAAGTCAGGTGCAATAGAAATTCATCCCTGAAGCTGTTACAGCAGCACTTAGGATCTTGCATCACCCAGTGAGCTGGAACACATTTGGTTTCCAAGGGGCAAAAGAAATGCCAGTCATGGGTGGTTTAATGCAATGCACTACCTTGATTATTTCAGAAGTGTCGCAGAACAGATTACATGTTGTCCAAAACACTCTTTTTTTTTTTTGTTAAACCCAACCTCCTAAATATTTATACCAGAAAGAGTCTCTCAAAATGAATTTCCAAAGTAATTATGTCAGAAAGAAGATCTAAAAGGAAACTGAGCTTTTTAATAAATCAGCCTTCCAGGTGCTGCAGATCTTTAAGAGAAGGAATGATCTATCAGCAGAGTAATGATCTGGAATCTTTCTGTTGTTTGAGGAGTCAGTAAGGTCAAATTGCACCACTGAGAAGTTTGGCAGCTGAACCACAAATGGAACTAAATATATTGAACAAGGCTTTCAGCATCACGTAATTTCTCTGTTTCTGAGGCAGTATTATCATCTCTTCCCAGCAGCGCTAACTTTTTTCAACTTCTGAATTTTTTTCTTATTCCATCTTATATCACTGCCTTAGGACAACTCACCATAATGCACAGTGCACACCAATCTAGATTTTGTTTTTCAATTCAACAGCAGGATCAACAAAAATATTTTTCTTGTCTAACAGGAAAAAAAATTCTATCTTACCACAATGTTCTTCAATGGGTCTTCAAGGTTTGACCATTTTTTTCCAAAAATACTTACAATCTAACCCCTTTGGCCCCCCAAAAGCATGAAAACAATAATTTAAAACCGTTTTACTTTTAGGCTGAATTAAATTATAATCAAATGATGGAAATAAACACTGATATATAAGCATCATTAACATGAAGGCTCACTGACGTATACCAGCAAATACAACGTTCCTGGAGGAGCTACCTGGGAGAATTCAATTTCATAGCTCCTGGGAAGCCAGTTATTTACTATCTGGACCATCTGTTTCCCAACATGTACAACAGGTAAAAAATAATTTGTGTGCAATATATGGAAAAAGTGAGAGGAATGTTGCATAATTCTAGAGTAAAGAAAAGCAAATATGATGCAATGTACATGTTGCACCGGGTCAGGCTTTTCAATGGGTTATTTCTCTTTTTAAAAGCAGGCAAGATACAAGGAAGTACAAGACAGAAACAAGGATTTGTCTGCCTCCAGGGTACTGCAAGCTGCAATACTACATGACTGGCATTTCTTTCACAGGCAGTGAGATTTCATTGGAATTCTTTATTGGTTGTTATTGGACTAAAAAAAGGAAAGTCACAAACCATTCAGATAAGAAGCCCTGTTTAAGTTTCCTGACTTTTCAAGGTACCAGGGACGTTACCTTCTGCTACTACAAGTAAAAGATTCTGTTACTCAGGTGAAACCGTGGATTGATGAATAAAATACAGATTATTGTAAAGTGCTGTATGAAAGCCCTCACACGGTTTATCACTCAGCACATGAGCAAACATTAACCCAGCAAATCTTAAACAATTCTTTAAATAAAGTTTTTTCTGTGTGAAGGGGAAAAAAAGAAAACACAACAAACAAGTAAAAACCGACTGCAGCCCCCCAGTCAGACATGGCAAAACAGGAAAATGAACACAAGATGATTTCAGATGTGAGAATGACTGGCCTCTGTCACTGGGAACTCCTCAAAGCGCAGTGTCTGGTGTGAGTCTCTGCAGGGGCTGCTCCCAGGTGCCACCCCCGGAGCCCGGCCCAGCCCCAGGGATGCTCCCGGGCACTGCCGAGGGATGAAGGGCTCGGGGCAGGGCAGAGGAGCTGCAGCCGAGCCAGCCCAGTGCGGGGAAGGGCACTGCTGCTTTGGGAGCTGCTCCCACACCAAGCTGCTGGAGCGAACAGCTCCGTCCCAAACGGCCCTGCCTGCAGCTGGCTCCCGGTCCGCTCGGGGACCAGAAAATGGATTAGAGCAACACCAGCGTGCTGAGGCACCCCCAGAGCCTGTGCTAGCCAGCAATCCTCTCGACAGCGCTGCAGCAAATACTCATTACAGCTGCACTCACCACGGAAAAATCTCCTGCAAGCTAGAAACTCACTCTGCGGCACAGCAGGAAGGAAACAGCCCACTGAAAACTTTGTCTAGGGGGAAAAGACCAAGTGTTGTCTTCTCTAAATAGCACTACTGACATCTTACAGAGACTTAGTCCTTACCAAGACATTAAACCTCCATGTCATTCTCTATTACATGAGCTCGAAGAGACTTAGAAGAAGGCTATGTCTTTTCCATTTATTTTTAAAATTAAATACACCTGTCTAATCACTTACAATTAGTGAAACAGGAAGCACCATCAGTGCTCATCTCCCGGGGCTGTGCTTGCCTGCCTGCCACCCTGTGCCCAGTTCCCCCAGCACCATCACAGGGCAGCCCTGCTCTGGGCTGCCACTTCAAATATGCCCTCTCTTCCCTTGCCAGCGTGGGGAAGGCAATTTCCTGCCTGAAGAGGCTGTGTAATCATCCTGGCAGACACCGAACACTGGAGTGTTCCCACATTACCAGAACAAACAGAAAGCAGGGAGCTGAAATGCCTTCCAGCGATGCTGCTTGTTCCCAGTGTCAAGGGGAGAGGGAACAGCACAGCCCTGCCCATCACCTGCACTGAAAACATTTCTGAAAGCACAGCCTCACCCCAGCTACTCACACCAGCACCAGCTTTTCACGCCTGCTTCATCTCAAGGCCATGGTTTTATTTTTCTGAGCCCAGCAATGCAATGTAAAAGCCTCTCAAGTAAAAAGCCACAGAAATATGGTATTAATTGAGAAAGGAGGGAACAGATTCCAGTTCCCACTTAAGGTATAAAAAACAGCTATCATAATTGCATTATACACTGTTTCTTCCCTTAGAATATCTGAGGCTGCCACAGAACTAAGTGGTGTTTAATACTGTGAAAAGAAAATGAAAAAAAAAAAAAAAATCCCTCTCAAGTGCCACGCTGCATTGATAATCATGACAGTGGCAATACTAAAGAAGAATTTAAAACTGGGAAAAGAGGATGACCACAATATTTTATCCTACTAAAGATACAGGAGACAAGAGAGAAGTTAATTATCAAGATTTCAATTTGGGTAAAACCTCTGTCACTCTGTAAAAATTGCTGGCAGCTTTTTCTAATCAAAACCTGTGTCTGAAATCTCTGCTTTACCCTAAGTGTGGATTGCTGGAATCCCTTGGACAGAAAAGGTTCAAGACAGGTAAAGCCATAATATGACAGATGAATTTCAGCAAACCCACAGACCAAGGAAGAAAAGGTTTTGACACTGAAATTGGCTTGTGAAATCATGGCAGAGGAGAGAAGATGAGCATTCTGCAATCAGTCAGATAATTCAACTTCTTTGAGACATGGGGCAAGGAAAGAGTCAGAAAAAGAGAAGGAAAAAAGACACAAAATAAACGTGTCCTGAGAGCTCTTTCAGAAGCTTCTTCCACAGAGAAATGAAGCTTTTGACAGTCACATGTGATACATGTACGGGCCAAATTCAGATCAGCAGGGAGTTATCAGCACACGAGAGTAGAAGCTCACTGACACCCTGGTCTATACCATATAATGCTTGGACAGAGTAAATTTGGATCAGATTTAGTCTGATACACCTGGATCAAGAGTCTCCCACTCCACACGGTGTGAAGCAGTCTCAGGGACCCATTGTTGTTTCCTCTCATGAGCCCACCAGAAGAACAAGCCTGTTTGCATTAATCTGCCAACACTTCCAAGACAGCAGATATTGAATTGCAATTCTTTATATACAGAATGACAGCATACAATCTTCCTATTTTAAATTAATATGCAAGAAAAATCTGTGTTTAGTCTTCCATAGAGACACGCTTAGTACATCAAGACTTTTCTTCACAGACCTTCTATGAACCACATTGTCAGAGGAACATTCAGGAAAAGATCTGTTGTCATGCTTAAGAAATTCCAGAGCAAAGAGGATTATTTTTCCTCCTAAACATGTGTAGTGTTTAAGGTGAAATTTGTTTTTGTTATATCCTTACCAGTAAATTACAGATATCTATAGTTTTAGGTAGTGGGATACTTACTAGGTGTCCATATTTAACGCTGAATGAATGAACATCAAATTACTTCAAAAAATAAAGTTATCTGATTAAATTATTGCTGTTGGATAGCTGTGAGTCTCCATACCAGCAACAGCTACCTTACAAATAATTAATAATAATAATAATAATAATAATAATAATAATAATAATAATAATATATAGGCATTACATTTTAGGTTTTTGTGTGTGTGGTTATGTGTGAAAGATTTTAGTTTACACTCATTTATCAACTCAGACAACTTCACTAATGGGGGAATTTATTCTGACAACAAGAAATCAGACTGCACCTTCAGAAGGTTATCAGAAGGTGGGTACATGTACATCTGGACCAGGAATAAGCATAATTTTTTAACACAGTTCTTAAAAATTAGGGTTTTCTTATACATAGTTCTAAAGGAATATGATGCCCACATAGAAAATATTTTATTTCAAATGAATGCATCTGAAAGAAATATTTACAAACATGGGAACGCAGAGGAGACATTAAACTGGACAGTTAATCATGGTAGAGAAAGGGACCTTAAACCAAATAATGTTGTACTCTGGCAATGTCAGCTGTGGAGGTTTTATATCTTAAAAGTGATTGCAGTCAATGTCAAGCACATGGAAATGATCTATACCAACAACCAGAATGTAACAATACTGATAACACTGAGAGTTCTCTACAGAATCTCTGCTGTGTGCTCTTTTCATGTGCTTCACAAATAAAGCCCAGTAAGGTAAGGACATTATCAGAATTCCACGTGACAAAGTGAAACAGAGAGCAAAGAGCTCACAAGGAATTGTGTGACCAAACCCTGGTCCACTAGTTTCACCAAGATCTTCTTCTTCTTCCAACAGGACTTCCATATCTGACACATTGCTCCAGTCACAACAAAATAAAACACGTGAAAATTAGTTCTGGTGGGTGCTGACAGAAATTTTAACTATTGTTTCAAACAGGTTTGGTTTGGGTGTTTGTTTGTTTTTTAAAAGCAGAGTATTTCAAAAACACCTCTCAGTAAGCAGAAACAAATGAGGAAACTTCTACATTGGATGAAGATCCAGAAATGCAGTATTGTTCTGCCAGACCTGTTAGAGCTGTTAAAAAAACCCCAACAACATAAACCCCCAAACCAATGTCACACAGCTGATCATCGATTTTTCCAGTGATAAATAACACAAGCCCCACCCATTGGGGTGGTTTAGATTTTTAAGCTAATGTCCAATGAGTATAAATGTATTTTATATATTTATATACAAGAGCAAAAACTACCCCCTACAGGGCATGCAAGCCAGTTGTCCTTAAAGCCTGTAGACTGATCTATGCAGATTTTCTGCATCATAAAATATTCTGGAATAAAACTCAAACTGCACATCACTGTAGGATGCTGACAGGCATCTTGATCTGGTTTCACTATTTCAATTTAGCTGCATATTGTCTGATACTGTTTGATACTGCTCAGGGAAATATGACAAGCTGTGCCACGAATGGAAGGGAAGAGAACCAACTCTCTGTTGCTGTACATTATATTTTTATTAACTGAGACTCCACAAAACTCAAAATTTATGAAATACTGAAGAAAAATTATTAAATTATTCATCAGTGATAAGACAATTAAGAAGCAAACCAAGGAGCAAGTGGAAGCTTGATCCTGAGGGAGAACAGCTGGTCTTCTCATTAAAACTATGTTTTGGCAGCAAAATACCCTCTGAACAGAGGGAACCTGCTGCGAAAGCAGCCTCCGATTCAAATTTAGGAGCAAGTGACACAGAGAGGCTGATGTGAAGAGCAAGGTGGTGCTCTCCGGGTAGCAGTGTGTGCCTGGTGCCAGCCACACTCCCCTGCCCCTGGCAAAGAGCTGAAGTGACTTTACCGTGCTTTGGAGCCACGACGGCACGTGGAAGCTGATCAGCCACTTTGCGCTGATGCACCAGACTACAAAGAAATTAACTCAGAACTCAAGGAAAAATGTTATTTGTACCAAATCAGCCAAGAGCTGAGCACAGAGTCCAGCGGTGAGGACGGTGCCTCCATCACTGAGTCACCCCCTGCTCCTGCCTCAGATGCCTCGTTCATCAACCTGCAGAGCCGCAGAGCCCGGAGGGCCCTGGGTCAGCCCATCCCGGGAAGTCGCCCCAGCAGGAGCGGTCCTGTGCGGGATGCGCTGCACGCCAGCGCTGCCCATCTGCACTGCGGGCACGGCCAAAGGGATATTCCACCTCTGGGGCTGTGATGGGCCAGGGGCTGCAACAGAACCCTGTGATGCGACAGACACAGGCAGCCTTGCAGAGGTGGAGAAGAGAAGGAAAGGGAATGAGAAAGGGAAGAGAGACGCAAATGCTTTTCTATGAAGGTGAAGAAAGAGAAAGGAGACCCTGCTGCAACAGGCTGGGCCCCCTCTGGGGGGGTCTGAGAAACTCTTCGTGGAGTATCATTGCTCCTTTCCTTCTTGTCCCTAATATTTTGAGGATTGTGGGATTTTTTAAGCTTGTGTTTTTTTCTCATACTTTCCTTTTGTGGTTTTAATACTTACCCTGTCTTGCCATCAATAGTTCAAGAGATTTGCCCCTTGGCCCTTACAGTCCATCCTCCACGATCACCCACCTTAAACACTCAGTCAAATAAAAACACACTGATAAACCAGATCACACCCACAAAAATGCAAAGGACCTCTTATGATCCCATTGCTGAAATACACAGTGACTAAGTAGTAAGATCTGTGTTCTTTAAATATAATATTCTTAAAATATGTCTGCAGAAAAAAAATAAAAAACAAAACCCAAACATTTCTGTAGCATCTGCTGAAATATGCAATCCCTACTCACTGGCATGTCTTGTTCTAGATGTTTGAGAATTTTTTTCAAGTAACATCAAGGTCCATAATTTTTGTTGCGACATAGAAACAAAAAATCAGATGCTCCATCCTAATTTTGGACAAACTTACATCCTAGTTAGATAAAAAAATGGTAGTTTTCCTTCCTTAATGCCATCCTCTTGCCTGTATTTCTCCGTGTGTGTGAAGTATCTTTACAGCTGAAAGCAGAAAGACACAACAGGTTTCTTCGTAGTCAAATAATTGTGCTTAAAATTGTTACTCCAGTTCTTGCAAAGATTCAAGTATCTTGCAGAACTGGCAGGAATTCTGACATGCCTGTACAACACCAAATTACTTTCAGCCTGCTTCAAAACCTGATTGATCACATGAAATATAACAAGTACTACTCCAATCTTCCTGTACCTATTTGTTCATGTAGGTTAGCTAGCAAAAGAAGCATGTTAGCCTCTTCTCTGTTCCAGATACGTCATACCAAAGTGGGTTTTGCATAAAGAGAAATGGCATGCTACTATCTTTGTAACATTTTTAGAGCCTTGGTTATAAATACTTCAGATGATGCTCAGACAGAAACTCAAGTGATGCAGATTTCAGCTCTTCTCATGAACAGCAGGGAGAGTTACAGATTTAGTTTGATTTGGACCTACACTAACTTACCCCAGATGATCAACAAAAAGGAGAGCATAGCTAAAATAAAATTTCTGATGGGATGGCCTTTATACATATCACATTAAAATGTATTAGGTACTCAGAGGTATCTGGACATTCACGGGTACTGAATGTACAGCTACACACAGGGCAACACTGATGTACAAAAACAGGAGCACATAATGAGCAGGTGAAGCAAAGAATCCTGTGTGGGGCTCTTGGTGGGGCCAGGCTGGGCTGTTGGGGCTGGTACAGCCCTGCCCTGGGAGAGCCCTCTCGGCCCAGAGCCAGCACAGGGAGGGAAGAGAAGCTGGAATGTGGCTGGGGGAAAGGAGGGGGTGGCCAAGGCAATGCAGGATCCACTGCCTGCACCTTTCTCAGGTGAGAGAGAGCTACAAAGGGACACAACCACGAGGGCAGACCAGGAAAGTTGGAAAATAAGTAAATAAAACATAGCAGAGCCCCAAGACAGTTGCATTTTTCTTTAGGCAAAATTTAGAGTTAAAAAAAAACCCAAACCCAAAAACCCAAAAAACCGGGGCAGGGAGAGAACAACCAGGAGACCTGTGAAGGACAGGACAAGGGAAGTGCATGGGCAGGAGGAGTCAGTACTGAGTGGGGTAAACTCTGCTTCCCACTTCAGCCGTACCTAGGGAGCTGTATCACACAGAACCAGCTCAAATATTGTAGACATATCTGTATCTGTAATTATTTACAAATTTATGCCTTTTTGATTAGTGCTACAGATGTGAGCAGTTGGTTTTATGTAAACCTTCTCCTCAGACGAGCAATACCACCTTGTTTCCTGCTTCAGAGACATTACTCCAAGGATAAGACATATCCTTCTTAAACCTTACTGTTATTTCAGAGGGTTCAGAAAATAGGGAGTCCACAGCTAAATTAACCAGCAAATTAAAAAGATACTTTCATGGACACATCCTTATTCTTTACCACTATACCTTTTGCAAAAGTAAATTCTTTTTCTTTCTCAAGAAGGAACAGTTTTTGCAAACAATGTTTCTGTTAAGGGAAAAAAACCAAACCCACGATCTTAAGCTGTGTTAAAAAAATTATTTAAATTCTGCTACTTAACACATTTTATTTGGAGGGCCAGCCTCACTCAAAGGAGCAAAGACTAATAAAAGAATTCTTTTAACCCCAAACATTTCAAGATACCATTTTTTAGTCAATCCTATTCAAAGCAACCAATGAAAAGACAAAAATAATATTTTTTTTATGTTATTCTATACTCGTAAAAACCAAGACTTTTTTTTTTTTTTCCTAAGCTAACAAACTGAGCCATCTCTTTTTTATGCATTAACAATTAATATGAGTTCTGCTTATAGACATCTGTAATGCTTTGGGCTGTATTTATGGTGTGATAATTGTCATTTTGAGACACAGAACACCAAGATGACAGAAAGACATAGCTGAACTGTTCACTATCTAAGGGACAACACTGCTATCATGTTCAAAATACTCCCCCAAGCAATGAAAACTTTCATAAATCTTTTTTTTTTCTACCACTGCTGTCAGTTTCTATTTTTGCCTGTGGCTGAATGTGATTATAATCTGTTTCCAGCATACAAGAAAACAAAGTGATCTAGAATATAATGAGTGGGGAACATTTTGGAGCCCTCCTGAGCTGCAGGATATTTCCAGCTGCTAACAGAGCTGATAACAGACTTAATAGAGCTAATGATTTCTAATACCACTAACACAAGGCTATTTTCACAGTGGGTAAATAATGACTCTTTTGTTTTGGAAATAGTTAAGGAGTCATGTAGATGCTTGATAAGTACATGATACAGTATAAATGCTGCAATATTTGGGTAACTAATGGTGGATTACACCATAGCTAGAAGATAATATACTTCTGTATTTCCTTCTAAGAACTTAAAAGTTTATAACCCTGTTAAGACCAGGGTGACAGCAAGGAGATTTCACTGTAAGCAATTACAAGTAATGTTTTAATTTAAGCATAAAAAAGCATCCATTTGTTTCAGTGCACTGCATCTTTGTTTTTATGTTGGTAATTAATATTACAAATCTTCACTAGAAATAAAATAAAAACTAATTGGGTAGTAAAAGAAATTTTCTTGAGAACTGAACGCAAAAACTGCATCAATGGGGCAAACTATGAACAGCACATATGCCTTCAGTGTTTAACTTAATCATGGCTGCATGTTTCTGGTGAAGAATAACAATATTTGCTTGGTTTACTCCTTTCCCAGTGTGCAACCTGTGTTCCCCATTCAAGGGCCTGTGCTTCCATCAAAGAGAATTCCACTTCATAGGCTTCAAGATTCCTTGCAGGTTTTTTTTGTATGACATTATACAGAAAAAAAATTCCCTATGGTAAAAATGCATTTCTTCTTCCCTCTTCTTCTCTCCAGAAGTTACCTTCCTATAGAGGCTGCACATATGGATCTCATATTTTTCCTTCAAGAAATTTGAACATTATTTCATATTAAATTCATGGTGGCTGTAAGGAGTGTTTGGGGCTTCCATCCTACTCTCTGCAGCACTTTGCATGCCCAGTGCCCCTGCAGTTTTACTGCTTTCTGAGCTTTCTCACCTGTATCCAATCCCAAACAGGATTCCCTGGATGGGGCTGTGTTTGCACATGTCCCTCTGTCACCCAAATGGGTGGTGTCAATCAAGCTGTTAACAATCCAAACTTCTTAATGGGAACAAAGAAATAATGATAACTCTGATTAAGGCAAAAATGTAAGGTTTAAATAAAATGATTCAAGCTAGGCAGAGCTTTTCAAGTCAAAATGAAAGAAATAAAAGGACTTATAGTGCGAATGGAGGATAATAAATTGTGTAATGCAATGAAGCAATATCTACCCATTATAAACTTTATAGATTTTAGGAAAGCAGATTATAACCCCCATTGTGATTCATTTTCACATATCTTGAAATATTACAGGAAGCCGGCAAAAATAATTAAATTTATCTAACTATTTCAAGGTATGGCTTCACTGGTTAAAGAAAATGCAAACTTAAGCAAAGAGTCTGATACAGCTGCTGGTGTCAAACTGAGAATGCAATCTCTTCTCTGGTTTGTTACTGCCATTGCTTCATTATGAGAAGAAATTGTAGATTTGAACAACAGAAATATTTCATGGTCTCAGAGTTAATATCAGATTTTGTTTGTGCTGGTGGTACAGCAGTTCTAAATGACAGGTCAAACATGCAAGGAACAGCACGAGATTATTCCACATCACAAATAAATCGGGTTGAGTATTGTGAAAAATACATCCAGTAGGGGCTCCAGTTTTCAAATCAGGTTTTGTATCAGAAGGCCAAGAAATACAGGGTTTGTAAATTCATATATTTGACAGGCACGAGCAAGTAAATGAATTTAACCATAAGGAAACAATACCATGATCAAGTAACGTGACAACTGTAATCACTAACTTCAGTGACTTGTTCAAATATTTATTCTCCCTTGGCAGAGAGACAGGGAAACAGGAAAGCCACCAGATACTGACACTTTCAGAAAATATTAGGTATCATATTAATTGAACACTTAAACACTAATACTCAGAAATCCACCTTTTTTTCCTTTTTTTTTTTTTTTTTTTTGGTAGCAGAAATAAAGACAAATTTGAGAGATGTAAAAATCTAAGCTAGAGCAGAGAACACAGCAGGCATAACGCTGGCAATCTGAGACAGATGTCAAAGGCCTACACAATGTAAAAACCAAGAATATTGAGCAAGTTTGAGAACAAGATGGCTAAGCTGCTCAAAGAATAAGAATTAAGGATTGCTTAATTAAAAACCACTACAGTATCACAGGGCAGAGCTATATTACATGCATTAGCATATAAAAAATGAAAAAGTAGGTATTTTGGAGATCAAGGAGCTCTTCTGTATTGATACACGAGTTGTAATGCCAAAGAAAATTAGATTCAAACATGTAGATCAGGAATTTACAATGGGAGTAGATAGCTGTTAAAGAATAAGGTAATAACCAGTCAGTGAATTCAACATTTTTACATGGAAATGTCTAAGGAATGGAAAAAGTCTAGTAGAGAATACATAACAAAAGGTCTTGAAAACTGAGAAGATACAGCGGAAACAAATCTTGCTAAGTCTAAAAGCAACCACATTTTCTTAAAAATAATTAAAATACAATGCACTAGGCAGTGCTTCAAAGGGAAGCAGAGCTATGTAACAGGTGGTGGGACAGAAGATGCAATTCAGTGTTGACAAATGCAAAAGCAACTTAAATTTTTTCTACGAAATGCTGATTACTGAAATGAACACCAAGAAGAAAAAGGTGTGGAAGGATGAATTTTTGTGAGCAGACCAAGGAAAAAAGCATAATGCAGTGAATACTCCAGGATAACATTCTACATTCGTAACAATGGAGGAAAATAAAAATGCAGTGTATCTGCTATGCTGTGACATCAAGTGCTGCATCCTGTTACAGAAGAGAAAGACAGCCAGGGGCCCACTTACACATGCCTTGTGCAAACACCAGAAATGAGCCAAGTCAGGAAACACAGTGTTATTCACTCACACTGGCTGAAAGGTGATCTGTGTTAGCCCTCATCCATCCTGCCTCATTCCTGCTTAGCCTTGAGAAACAAGCAGAAAAGTGGCTATTTAACACAACTGTTGTCTGTCTGTAAACCTAGATTAGCATTTAGCCTCGGAACCTGCCAGCGTCCTCCCTGCAGACAGAGCTGAGCTGAGCTGGGCTCTCTGGGAGCAGAGGCAACAGAATTCCCAAGGACCCAAACACACAACCTGCTGGGACCCAGGGAAAACCGTGTTCCCAAAACTCTGAGAACTCTGCATTTGCAATTGGGCCCTACAGAACACAATCCCAGTATTTATTGACTGCCCTCGAAAAGCTTCCCCTCTGTCTCAATGTGGACTCAGATAAGAAATCTTACTCTGTTAGAAAACTAAGAATTGAAAAAATCTACAGGATGTGCAGACACACATATTCGTTGCTCGAGTCTCAGCTGAGTGAAGTCAGTGTTTCAAAATCAGTCAGTGTCTTCAGTGTATTCTTCAACCACTGTTTTAACAAGACACACATGCATATCTGACTAAGGCAGCCAGGAGCAGGCACTTGCTGTAATGTCAGCATTTGAAGACAAGCACAGAATTTGGCCACATTTTTATATGTCTTTGACTAATAAACCTGAGCAAAGGGTCAGGTAGCCAAAAGGTGGCTTCTGACTGACTTCCCAGACACAGTCATGAATACAATCAGTGGTTTCAGACCTGGAAGTCAGGTACACTGCTCCTGCTCAGGACAGGTGCTCTTCCAGCAATCACAGCCCAACATTTCTTCTGAAGATTGCCTGTGCTGCCAAAACACACAGAAACACACTTCTCTACTGGCATAGATCCACAACTGTGTGGCAAATCCAAACATTGGGTTCCAATAACCTGTTGATCAAGCCCAATGTGTAATTTCCCAACTGTGAAGGGGTGTTTCAAAAAGGCTGTGTGCACACTCACTGTGCAGGAACAGATTCCTGCCTGAATGCTTCTCAACTGTCTCAGAAACATTTCCTCCCGCCCCTGTGGCCTTTCCCATGTGGGCACGATGGTCAAGATCCAGTGCCCAGGGGACAGGGCACAGGCCAGCTTGGGACATTCCAAGCTCTTCAGTGACTGCAGGCATCTGGTGGCTCAGTTTCCCTCTGGTTCACCCTAAAGGATCCCTAAGTCGTCCACGGGAATGAGGTATCTCCATCTCCAAATGCAAGGGTCCTGTGTTCACGTTCTAAGCACAGTTTATAGCTGGACATAAAGTGCACTGAAAGAAGGTGCAGCTTCTTCTTCAATCCAGCTACTGTGCATTATATAAATTATTCTTTTCACTTGTAAGTCAAGCCAGTTATTGCTGGATATTGCTCAAACGAACTGCAGCATCATCAGAGTAAAATAATAACAAAGGCATCACTTAGGTACAGCCTAAGTACTGATATTTCTGTCATAAATGATAAATAATAATATATTGTCTTCAATTTTCTAACCTTTCGTAACTTTTAATTGAAAGAGACAATTATCTTCTCATTTCTTGGTAATTCACAAGGCTCCTACTAACCAGTTCACAAACAATTAGAACACATTTGTTCTTCAGATATTATAGTTTACACATCTGATTTTTTTAACTCAAAGCAATTACAAGCCCAGTGCACTGCAAGCAAAGCTGCTGGTCAAGGAGACAGCATAGTAAAAACAGAATAAAGCTTCTCAAGATCAAATATTAAAGAGCTACAGTGTTACAGACATTGTTTATTCATATTTGAGAAGGCTGGAAGAGCAAGGCATGTGGTCTGCCTCAGTTTTTATGGGGGATGTGGGAAAGAAAAAAGAATCTCATTATTCATAAGAGCTAGAAATAGCTTATCATTTACTTGTGGTCCCTGAATTATCTGTCTGTTGTCAGGCCTGCACAGGCACACTGCCGGGCTGCCTTCACTCCCACCCCACAGAGTAGGACACCACAGAAAAAGGACAATTTATTTCCTTTCCAGTATTCTTTCTAAAACGTCATGTACTCCCCAAAATTGTATTTATTTTCTCGAAGTAAAACCAATAATAATGGTTACATGAGAAAAAAAAAAAAAATAAGGGAAGGAGATGGAAGTGGGAAGACTGCCACCGAGACACACTGCTGAGAGAAACACACAAAATGTATTCACTTGCTTTGATGTTTCACACTGGTAGAGCTTCCAAAGTTGAACAAGGCAGGTGAGTATTATCTTTGTTTGTCTTTATATAGATATAGATATGGATATGGATATATATACACATATATATATATAATCACTGCCATTATCAGTAACTCAATAAACAGTTTAAATGCACACAGCACTTCCTTATGAAATTTCTCCAATTACTCCTTCAAATTTTGACACAGATTTCTTCTTTCCTAAACATACCCATCAGTACTGCTTCCTCTCAGGCTGGTGACTGTCACCTTCTAATCAATCAGCATTTATCCTGGGATACACAGGAATGCAAACAGCTTTTTCCTCCCACACCAAGCTCTTCTGCAGCTTGTTTCCCTCCCAAGAAGGCAGAGTGTGCCACCAGCAGAGTTTGCAACAAACAGTGAACATGTGGTGCATGGAATTTATCCCAAGCAAAACAGAAGGGTCACTGAAGCACTGGAAAGCTCTGCATGGGCTCACAGGCATTGGTCTGTAGACAGCAATAGGTATCTCATTTCTGTGTCCCTGCTCACCTCTGATTATTTTATTAGGTACCCATTATCAGCCTCCACACCTAAATTGATCTATGGAGAACTGCAGAGCCTGTTTCCACGCCTGCTCTCTGCCAGCCTGTTCTGATTGTCCTCATTATTCCTCTTTCCAACAGAGAGAGACTCATTACTTGATGCATAAAACTGACTCGCTCCATCCCTTTGCTTACAGCTCCAAATCTGTCACCACAAACAGATTATGCCCCTATTTCTTCCCTCCTAAACTGTTCGACATCACAGCTTTTAGCAGAACAGGGGAAGGAATAGAGGGAAGGAATGGAACACAAACTGTTAAAATGATTACTAGAAAGCAAAGAATCCTCAGGAAGCATAGCAGCTTCCGGAGGTCGCTGGAAATGTAAACATTTCTTGTTTAAGTCCTATTTATACCAAGATGTTTTCGAGCCAGTCACCTACGAAAAATTAAAACACAAACTATTGTTTACAAAGAGAGCACCTGTAGAGCAGCCCGTGCTCTGCAGCTCTCTGGACTTCACTCGTCTCCCTGCTAAGAATAAGGAGTAATGTTTTTAAACCATCATTAGCTTTCATTCTGCGACTTTCCTTCTGTTGCCACAGCATTCCTCTATGTAAATGGGATTTATTTATTCACAGGCACTGGCATACCATTACTTCTGTCAAAGCCGGTCCCGCACACGCTGTTGTCTCTGCTCTGCCATACACGAACTGCAAAAGCAATTAAATCGCCGGGGTTTTGGGGCGGGGGCAGCGGCGCGCCGGGAGAACACGAGCTGCGAGCGGCGGAGACTGAGCTCTGGGCACCGAGAGATAAGGGAGGTGACACACATTAAAACAAATTGCTGATCCGCACCGCACAGGAGCTAGGCAAACAATAGCAGTGAAAGCATAAATGTCAATTTGGAATGATAAAGGATACAATCTAAATGTAATATGAGAGGCCCCCAGACAAAAGGGAGAAATAGAAATTACACATTACCCAAGTACCAGATGCAATAAACAAACAAATATGTAAACACACGCATGAATATGCATATGGGAAAATTCGAGATTGATGGCTCAAGTAGCTAGATTTCAAAGTAAAATGCTGAACCATTTTAAAAAAGTTTGACTGATAGATTTGAAGGGAGAGAAAAATCTTTCTTATTTATACTCCTGGTAAATTTATTTTAATTTTGAATAATCTGCAAGTGTCTCAACACATGCTTTCCTCTACATGCTACATCTGCATATTAATGACACAACTGTCCATAAGACACAAACCAACGCCAGGAGATACTTTCCTTTCTCACAAGAAGCTGGCTTTTATCTGCTGAAAGAACTGTCAAAAGGGTTCTCTAATTGCTTTCAGAATTTCCTCTCTTTTCCCTTCACGTTTTCTAGTCCCCTACAGCAGTTTGCCAGATGAACTATAAGGCTTCAAAGCTCATTAAATAATCTTTCTAGCCCCGGTGAAAAAAAAAAAAAATAAATAGTTTCATCCAAACTGTGATCTAATAACCAGCCACAGATCAGTGAAAAGACCTCCCCAAGCTTTACTTCTCATAGTCTACCTGATACTGTTGGATGAACCAAATATTTATTGTTATGGGAATAAGTTTGAATTTAACTTAATGATAAAAGGTCACAAATACAAAGGAAATTATCAAGAGCTACATGTAGGAATCAGTGTGTAAAGCACAGCACTGTACACAAAAAGATTTTCACAGTGCCACCAAGATGGGAGAGAGCCCATTTAAGATTCTGCCCTGTATCTGGGGTTGTGCCATCCACCTGTCAACAGCAATTTTTTGAGCAAAAACCATCACAAAACCGAATTAACAAAAAAAAAAAAAAAAAACAAAAAAACAAAACGTGCATATACAGACATCCACAGCTCCACACAACCACCTCCATCAGTGTAGCTACACAGCAGCTGTGACACAACTGATGCTGTACCACGTTGTGCATTTAAATAATGATCCATTGCAGGTGCTTGGAGGTAGTGTCATGCTCCAGACTGCAATGATGTATGATAACAGTGGCCATCAGCACAGGTCCCTGCCAACACAGCTCTCTCCTTAGTTTGACATTTCAAACTCTTGCCTTCAAACGTTTAGAGATGAGAGAAGGTGAAGGAAAATGAGAACGTACATTTTATTCCTCCAAGTCTGAAATGCAATTCCTATTTGAAATACAGTCCTCAAACATTAGGTGAATAATTTTAGATTAATAAAATGCTGCATTACAGCTGCTGTGTTTGAGTCTTTCAGGAGACTCTCTATAACTAGGGGAAGTTACTGTTTAAAACTCTGTTATGAGGCAATTATACTGCCTGACATCTAACATCTTGCAAGGCAATCTCACTTTTGGGCATTAAGAATTAGCTGTGTTAATCTCATTTTATGAAAGACATAATATTTTCCTTTCAAGTATTCTTTTTAGAAACATGAGCTGCCAAATCTGCCTTATAATCTAAGGCTTCCATTCACAACTATTCTGTATTCTAGTAACGTCAACTTTGTTTTTATTTACAAACAACATTGATTCTTTGTCTTTTCAGTATTTTAATTTTTCCTTCTATCCTAGAAGTATATTAAAAGGAGATTTAAATATGCAACAGAGCTGTTTGAAATACTGCATCTGTTCATCATCATTCCAAGAAAAAAATGTATATTTATTTTGCAAGCATTCTATTATTTTCTGCACAGGGATTTTTTAACACTTGTCTTATTTTTAAAGATGTAAATAAAGATTAATTTCAATGTTGCTGCTCCTCTGCCATTTTTATGAAGATTAATAAAATTGATAAAAGAATTTGAATGACAAAGGAATGTATCAATTTTCATGTCTACCTTTTTTTTTTGGACAATTTTCCATCTGTACATACACCCCACGCACTACAAATTCCACCACTTTTTGATCTTTTCTGCATTGCCTACTTGAATATGCTGTTTTTCTTCCTTAGAACACCCCTAACAACCTGGTCATCATTCTATAAAAACTGAGTCTTGCTTTGGGAAGTGTCAGGCAAAGGGCTTTTCCTGGCAGACAGGCAGCAGGAATATTCTGGTTTGTGTTCTCGAGAAGAGAGAAACATTCTGTTTGAGCAGCAAAGACAAAGCCTGTGGAGGTGCAGTGACCACTGGTGAAATGCTTCCTGTGTCCACGGGCACCACAGCTTCATTTGGCTTCCCAAATGTCACATTTCCAAACACTCTGCAGCTGGTTGCTGCCAGGATCAGACAGACAGACAGGCTTTTCTCTCTCCCCTGCAATGGGGGTCCCTCCTCTAAATCCTGCCTGGGACAAGCAATAAAACAAACCCACACAAATATCACATTGTCCAAGGCACGCGAGAATAAATACGAAGAAAAGAACGAGAAACTGGCAGCAGCAGCAGCCTCACGCTCTCCCCTGGCTGTCTCTGCTGTAGGGACTGGTGATGAAATCACCAACAAAGACCTGCAGTGGTGATGGAATAGGCAGCAAAGGCTGGAAGTGGTTAGCATTGTGCTACACCTCCTCAGAGCTGCAGTCCTTCTTCAGCCATCTACTGCAGCAGGGAGAAGCACCTGAATGTGTGGGATCCACAGAGTCTGAGCATCTTGATGCTGGTATTTATCAGCCATGAAAGCAGTAAGTCAAAGACTGAGGGCTGAAAAAGATTGAGGCAGGATAAAGAGCTGGGGAACAGAAAGCTGTCGGTCAAGGGGATGGAGCCAACAAGAGGACACATCAAGGTTCTGAGAGAAGCAAGACAGAAAGGTAGCCCTGACAGAAGGCAGAAAAGAGACATTTGGAGTTCCCAGCAGAGGAGAGGACTAAAAACTGCTGGGAAAGGCGAGACAAAAACCGAAACAGAAAAAACCTGACACAGCCAGACAAATTAAAGGGTGGAAGTCAGTTTATAAGAATCACTAGAAGATGAGTAAGGGAAATGAGGATTAGGATTCGACAGACAAGCAGAATGTGCACTGCATAACTAGCAAAGCTGGAAAAGGACCACCAGGAGAATGGTGGGAGGGGTGCCCTGCTACCCAGGGGCACATTCCCAGGCTGGCCAAAAAGCAGCTGGGGCTGGGGGGACAGAGCAGTGCTCCAGCTTCTGGCACAATGCATCATAGAGGAAAAGCCTGGGCACAGCCAGCCTTATTTCTCAAAATCAGAGGCTTCTCCAGGCTTGATTCTGCAGCTTCGGCTTCAGATCTTTTAAAGTTTGGTGTGTTTTCTTTTTTTTTTGGCCATTTTGGTGCAAAATAGAAAATGACTCTCAGTGAACAGAGACTGACAGCTTCAGCTGGTGAGCAGGAGCTGTGGCCACTACCAAACAACACACAGCTATTAATTTATTCGAGGGTTATTCTTATTATTTCTCATCACAATAACATTAAATGAGCTATGTACATACACTGATGGAAAACAGACTTCACAGTTTCTGTCAACAGTGCTGCATGTGTTGCAAGTTTGAATTTTTATTTGAAGTTTCTGGAGCTGCTTTGTTAGCTAGAGAGTTGATCTCAGTTTTATGCTGACACCAAAGCAGAGCAGATTAACTTGGAAATGATGGTCAAAGCTTGAAGTGCTGTTGGATCATTTGTCCTTATTGAATGAAGGCAGATTTCTGCATTATATTGCACACTGCTACTGGTGCCATGGTTTCAAATATTGTTCTTTTCATCACTCTTTGTCAATTACCCTATGTTCAGAGTATTTTTTAACTAAATAAATATTTGTGTGTGGTGACTGTCAGCATTAGTACAAAAGTGCTGAAAAGCCAGCTCATAAATGAAATTCTGATTTCAGCAAATTAATTCTTCTCAAATAGCTACATTTCCAGAATAAATGATCATCTCTAATATCACTACCTGAACACAGCAAACTCAGATTGTAAAGGGTCTTGTCATTGAATGATGATAGCTTTCAGAGGCTTAATGTTTAATTACTGAACAGAGTTTTCTGGAGAGTTAAGAGCTAATATCATTCACTTGCTGCTGTTGGCTATGTGGCAGAATATTGTGGTTGTTGTGATCTGTCAGGGAGAAGTGATTCATAAACTTTGCTGCCTGCTCCTCAAATGCACAGCTGGTGGGAATAAAAAATGGACAGCTATTAATGGCTGAAAATCCCAACAGGAAATGTCCTGAAACCCACATGAAAAATAACTAGAAAATCTTAGTAAGAAGAGGGCAGTGCATTTCTATACACTGTGAAGCACAGAACACAAATTAGTTGCTGATATTCCCTTATACCTGTATGTTGTAGGAGCTAAGGGTGATAACTAATTCTTGTGATAATTAACACAGGCATTCCCCCTGCTCAACAAAGAGAGTGAAGCAAGCTGGGTTTGGCATCTTAATACCCTCTCAATGTAAACTATGTTGAAAGGGACAAAGGAAAGAGAAGATGGAAGAAGATTCAAATGCCTACTTTCTCTTTTGCTACAACCAGTAGGGACACATCGTGAGTTCTAAAGAACTGAAGAACATCCCCAGTGGCCCACTGGCAAAGGTTTCGTGGGCAATGGCAGGTGTAGGTCCTGGCTTGCAGACCTAATGCAGTTTTTTTCTTTCAGTCTGTTTTCTTTTGTTCCAAACCATTGAGAAAGTTGAAATATAGTGAGTTAAAGACCTACAACCCACCCCAAATATCCTGAGAACAAAATTTTCCTCACTTTATCCAGAAATGCTCTAATAGAGAATGCAGGAACATTCAGAAGTGCTGTGAGTGTTCCTACAGGCACAGTAGCTCCTGGGCTGAGGCTCCCACCAAAGCAATCCTTCCAAAAATACAAACTCTAAGCACCACAATTAAGAATGTTCACTTTCAGAGACATTTTCAACAGGCAAGAAGGTGCATCTTCTATCTAGATAGGCTGAGCAGTAGTAAGAACAAATTTTTGTTGTCGTCGGCCTCCTTTTCTGTTAAAAGCCTTTTCTACTTAAAAGATGCTCCATTTAAAAAGAAAATTTCTGCACTTTTAAGTATTCACATGTTGCTTTGTATGAATGAATAGTTGCATACATGTTTAAGAGTGAAGAAAAAAGGAGCTTGCTTTTAGATATTGAACACTCATTTAAATTTGCCTGACAGATCTCTGTTCTCCACTCTCATCTGTTTCAATCTAGTTAATGAAATAATGTTTTATATAATAAATTACAGGAGAATTAAGCCAAGGAGATAACAGTAAGCACTAAATAATGAATCAGTGCAAGTCTGGCACACAGCTTAAAGTTGTTTGCAAAAGAAATACATAAGATTTGATCTTTAAAGAGGAAGCAGAGCCCTAATTTACTTGGGAAGGGTGATCTCTCCTATTCTCTACCTGCTGGCAGAAGGCCCTGTGATTCTGCCATGGCTGCAGTAAGAACTGAACCATTTACTGACAACTGGAAGAAGGAAGAATAACAGGAGGTGAGAAGAAAGAAAAAAAACAAAACCAGCACAGAAAGGCAAGAAGTAGAAGGGATGGAGCAAATTACAGAGTTCCTCATCAGCGTAAGGACCAGCAAGGGGCACAGTGTGGCACGTGCTCCAGAGAGGTCGGCAAGGAGAATCAGTTTAGCCTCACACATGAAAAGATGAGGAAGGAGCAGCACCCCTCAGCACAGCAGGACACTCTCCAAAGGAGACACTGACAATGGATCCCAAGCAGAGCTAACTAGAAGCTCACAAATATCTCAAAGAGTGCAGCTTTCCAGCCGGACAAGCCCAAAGTCCAGAGTGCAGTTCAGCCCCGCTCCCCAGCCCTTCCCTTGCGGCTGGAGGTGACACCAGCAGTGTGCTCCGAGTGACACCAGCCCGCCAGCCCAGCTGGGACCAGACCTTGTCCCCGGGCTGGCCGAGCTGCCGGCAGGGTGCTTTGAGGATCCAGGAACACGGAGCTTCTGGAGCTGGCACAAAGGCAGGGAGAGCAGCAGCGGCGTGGAGCCAGGGGCAGTGTTGGGCTGATGGCAACCGGTGATGAAAATTAGACACCAAACTACGACTGTGACAGCCTCTGTACATGAATTAACTCTTTTACAGCTGCCTACGGCACTCTCTGAGTAATCACAAATACTCTTTTTACCAAACATCATTTTTGGCCAAGTCTGCCCTGCACTTTGGCAGGTGACACACACAGGCTGCGCTTACAAGTATAACCCCACGAAACTGTGTCTCACTTTGATGAGAAGGAGGTGCTTTATAAACATTAATGCACTTGAAGTCAGAGCTGTCAGTCTTCTGTGGAAGTGACCTCAGTCAGCTCCTTTTTGGGAGGGACAGGGGGGTTCAGCCGTGGCTGCTCACAGCAATGAGCTCAGCTTGAGTTAAGGCAGGGCTGACTTGTGCTGCCAAATGAAGGCAATGTTTTGCCCATAAGTCTCAGCTCTGGTGAATAATCAAAAGAAAAAGCTCTCAGTGTAGGCATCATTACTGAGACACTTGAAAAGGGGGCCTTTTGGAAAAGCTGTACCTGAGGCTTGCTGCTTGTCAGCACCACTGATTAACCTGAGTGCATCTCCATGCTGAGGCACCTCAGCCTCAGGGCAGAAAAGGAGCAGGGGCTGAGCAGAGTGGGGAGGAACTTCTGAATTCAGGCTGTATTTCTGTACACTGAAGGAAAGAGCGTAAAGGTCACAGTAATAAAATAAAACAAAATGGGGTTATATCCAGCTAAACAAAGGGATAAAGGTGTTCCAGCCTGTGTTTTTCCTTTTAGAAAATGTAAGCACACTCTTCTGTAGCTCAGATAGGCTTTTTTGCTGTCTTTTACTGTAAGTTACAAATTTTGACTAACTTTCTTCAAGCACAACACTGAACAGTCTGTAACCTGCTTTATTAACGTAAATTTAATTGATAGGAGTGAGAACACAGCATGCTTCCTAATATTACCTACCTGAATCTTTTCTGTGGGCTGGCTATCAGTTTGGAGTTTTACATCACACACTCCCACTTCTCACTGGGATCCTGGCCCCCTGCTTTGAGAGCTCTGCAGTGCTGTTTCCCAGCTGCAAGAATCCTAGTCAGGCTTCCTAACCTCCAGAACACAGAGACCAAATGGCTGCTCAGAAATATCTGCAGACTTCCATGTCCACACTTTGACAGAACTTTAGAAAAACGCACCTCACCCTTGTAGGAGAGAAAATGATGGAAAATGGGGTTAGGCTGAATAAATAAATCAGTTTGACTTCTGAAAGAAAAAACAGGTTTCTGTTCTCCCTACTTGCTTTCAGAGTGCTGGCTTCCATAATACTCTCTATAGACATCACTTAGATTTCCACACCTTTTCTCAGTTTTATACTTTCCATTACTTCCACAGAAACAAGCTCTGTCCAAGGCTTAAATTAAATAAAAAATACTTTTGATGAAAAACCCCCCCAAACCCCACAAAACCAAGAACCTCTCTTACAAGTTTTCATAAGATCTTAAATGCTCTAGAAGCAATGTTAGAACACTTTCTGTTGATAGACATGGAAGAGATTAAAAGTCACTTGAGTTAAACTAAAAACAAAACTTTTTCATAAATTACACTTCCAAAAATTAGAATCAGATGCTAATTTGAGAAGATTGTAGGAAAAAATTATTTGTACTATCCAATCCAAAACTTTATCTAATATATGACATACTTTTCTTCTGATAAAAATCTGTCACATATCTGCAATAACCACAAATAATGATGTTAAAAAGTAGCCTCAGTGCTTAATAGCAATTTAAGAACAAGCAACAGAAGTGTTTTTTAAAACAGCGTACACTAAAAGTAATGTTGTTCCTCTTTATTTCCATTTGTATCTAGCTAATTCCCAAACCAATTTCACTAATTTTGAAACACAGCAAAACCAGAAAAACGCTGAGTTTCTACTCAAAAAATGTTACCAAAAAAAAAAAAAAAAAACCACGGGAAAATCTCTGAGATGTTTCTTAGAGAAAATTTTATCTTGTGGAAAGCCAGCGCTGCTTCTTATGGCTTGGACCCTCTCCCCTGCTACTTGGGCACAAAACATTTCTACAAAAGTGGTGTGATATATTGTTTTTCTTTACTTCAAAAAATAAATTCTAGTTATATGGGTGAACATTCACGCTCTATATAAAAACATGTAGTTGTTCTAGAGAAAACAGATAAGTAATGTATGATATATCTTTTCAGAACATTTTTGATGTGTAATGAATGTTTTGTTTAAATTGCTTCATTGCAGCATTTTTATGAGTCTTTTGCAGAAAATTTCTTAAAACAAAGTGAAATTTGAGCAGTGTAGCTGACTGTGTATGTTAAAAAAACAAACCTGCCAACAAACACCCCCATAGCCAATCCCCCCTAAATCTTACCTAGGAAATTGTGACAGATTCTATGAGAAACCTGGGTCACATGCACATTTGAAATTCTTTCCTGCAGGGTTAGCAGGTGTGGGCTATGTCAAACAAATTTATTGCAGTCTGTGCTAATAACCAAAATTATAGAAAACCTAGATGAAAGTGCTCTGCATCCAGCTAATTTGAAGCTACCTTATGAGACAATAACAAGCTTCTAACAGTTTTCCTCTTTTTAAAAATACACTAATTATGCTTAATGTTCCCTGTCGCATTAGCTTTCATGGTAATTATATTTCAAAACTTTTGCAATTAGGGTACAGTTAATATTGTGGAATATTGCAATTATTTTTCATTGTGACACGTCTATTGAAAACTGGTGGCATAATGATCGCTTTCTTCCACTAAATCAGAACTGTAGAAATATGGCAAATAAACCAATTATAGATTATTATTTCTAATTACAGATAATGCCCTTTTGCTTCCTTTGTCCAGAACAATTTCCCAAATATCCAGACTCTTCCTAATTAAAAAAAAAAAATAAAAAATAAAAAAAACCCAACAAACTGATTTCTCCACCTTCACTTTTCTTACACACATTTTAATACATATGAATGTCTGTAGTATGTAAATATATACTGTACATTATATTTATAACATGTGAGCATGGACAGATGTGGAAAGGCACATCAACACATCCAGAGGTAATTTACAGTTGATACAGGTTCAGCCAACTGCATCTACAAATGTAAGTACCACTAAGTGCTCACTCTGAGCAAGGATTTTACTCAGTGATTGAGCCTTGAAGGAAACTTCGAATGCATTACAAATGCACTCTGCACCACTTCTAATTCAGCCCCACAATAAAGAACATTTCCTTAATTCTGCTCACCCTCCATCTTTAATAAACTCAAGGGCTTTGGCTCTCTACCCTTAAGCCTCTTGCTCACATTTCCATCATTAAACCTAAATATCAACCTCCCCCCATTTACAGACTGGGTTGTGTTTATTGATGCTGAATGACCTCAAGCCCTTGATAAATGACAACAGCAGAAATGCCTAAGAACTAATATATATAATCATGAAAATTTGAGGTTCACTCTGGGGTTTTGAAGAGGTGCTTGTAATTAAAGCAGCCCATAATTTGATAGGACAGACCACTGTACTTTCTGAAAAAACACAGCATAGGAGAAAAAAACCCAGACAGACAGGTAATGGGAGACATTCTGTTATTTTCACTACTTTAGCAATTCTGAGATTAATTATCATTTACCATTTACATTCTTCATATGGAATTTTAATAAAAGCTTGCTTAATTAAGTTTTCATTTAAATTACACTAAACCAGTGATAAATAAATCAATGATCGAATCACTGACTTCAAACAGAGAAGACCTTTACCAAATTCCCTGGCTTGCCAAACCCCACCATCTGTACATCTCCCAGCTACCAGACTAATGAATTTCAAGGTTATATTACGAAGTGTAAGATACAATTTCTGGCCAGCATCAGACAGTGGAAATAAAGTGTGTATAAAATGCTTTCACATCATTTCTGACATGAAAAGATCTGGGAACGACTTTACGTGACTCTCTACTCCCTTCAGTAAAGAGCAACATAAGACTTAAGTAAAACTCCTCCAAAGATGATTTCAGGCACAAATCCGAAAATTGCAAATCTCAGCTCATTCAATACTGTGGAGTAAGGTTTTTTTAAGAGGAATTGCCTGAACAATGAGCACATTTTCGAAATGAACTATAACTCTCTCTCCTCTGACCCTCTGAAACTCTAAAAGCTGATTTGAGTGATTAAATGACAGCTGCAAGTCATGAGAAATCTGGCACAGAATGTAATTTTTAAGAATGCCTCAAAGTCCTGCCATCACTAATGTCTGTCATCACCCACCTTTCCATCATTTCTTGGCTCATATTAATTGATTTTTTTTTTAAGTTTACGTGACTTTTATCTCTGGACATAGTATTTTTCATGCAATTTTTGTTTCCATTAACTTGAGACATGCAGTCTCCACCATCTGCTGGGCACTGACAAAATGCAGGATAAATAAACTGTGCAGTGGAATGCGTTTCTCCCACTCTGGGTTACAGCATTTATGTACCTGTATGGATGGGAGTAAGAGGTCCATGGGGGTTATGTTCATGTATGTTTGTATATATACATGCCCTATAGGAAAATAATCTATAAACTATACAGGTTTCCAGTATATGGATACAGACAATAACCAAACACATTTATTAATATTTAATCTATTTAATAATATCTGATGAAATATTACTCATAACAAATGTTACAATAGCCTTGAAATAGGTCAAAAAGGGGTTACAAATAGTCAGTAGTGGTTTGAAAAGAGAGATTGGCTTCTTTTCCACATGGGAAGAAAAGTATTCAAAGTCCATCAATAAGCAGCTTTTTCTTTTTTCTTCCCTAAGCTATTTGCTATATATAAGACAAATGCTCTCAAATCCATCATATTTGAAAATAAACTAATTTTGAAAGACTCCTCATAAAAAGTCAAAATTAACCACTTGAATAAAGTAACAATTCTACAGAACATATGGGGGGCTTTTTGTGAGGTTTTTTGGGGTTTTTGTATTTATTGCTTTGTGTTTTGTTTTTTGTGGTTTTTTTTGGTGTTGTAATTTTTTTTTCCTATGGTGTAATTCTGCCCAGTTCTTTCAAAAATTTCCATCACATTACAAATAAAAGTTTTAAGGCAAAGATCACTTTAAAGAGCAATGGCTTCAAGATTTTGAGGATTTAAGAAACAAAACCAATACTGATGTGCACCTATTTAATTGCACATCATCTCTGCTGGACCCATTTTCTGGAGTGGCTAAAGACGCAAGCACAGGTGTTAATGATCATCCTTTTCTATTGGACAACAATATTTGCTTTACTGACAGCTATCAGAAACTTCCATTATTATCTCCAGAGGATAAAAAATGCTGGTAATGTCATATTTGATGTCCACCCAAAACGTGCCAGTAAATTTCACTTGGAAAATTCCATTACTCCTCTAGAAGAAACATGGATACTCCAATTAAAAATCCACTGCTATTTTAATTTGCTTCATTAACAAAACTTTTTCTCTCATATATGTTGCATTTATAAGTGGAGACACAATTTTATTTCCAGAAACCTTTATGATGCAGTTTTAATTATATGCAAATTCCTTCTTAATTGATTAGTGCAATAATGACTATGTGAGGTATAACAATCCTCTATAATGACACAACAGAACTCTGTGTTGCTCTGAGCCACTGATATTTAAGTATTCCCAGAGTAAGTGCCAATGGCTTTTTTGGAGCTCTTCCAATATTCAAAAAAGGGACCTAACTTTGCTGTCATTAAAAACAACAGCATTATTTTTATTTTTGTCTCATCTTTGACAAAATTCAAAATTTTTTTCACGTGTTGATTTAATATTCATCAATATTGAATCTCTAATGGCTCATGAAAAGGATTCAACCAAGCTCAATGGAAGTGCAGGAACCTGAAGTTTGTTTATAAATTCAAAACCTTCTTTATAACACTGTCTGTGTCTTGACTAATATATAATGTTTGCAGTGGACTAGTCAGTAAATCTGCTATTTCAAGCTTGCTCATCTATTCATTTTTAGATCCTGTAATAAGCTTTTAACACTTCCAGCTAAAAAAAGGTGGCGGAAAAATGTCTCAAAAAAATTCTTTAGGTTTGCATCAAGACAACACAAAAATTATCCATATTCTGATATACATCACGAGTAAATGAGTGGGTTTAATACCCTTATGTCACCTTGCTTAGCAGTGAGAATTCAGCTATGGAGAATCCTTTCATTGATTTCCATTTTGTAATTGTGAAACGGAGATGGCCACGTGGAAAGTGCCAAAAGGAGCACTAGGCACCGAGTTTGAGGCTCAAACAAGATTTAAGAACAAATAAAAGCAGGCGAGCAGCTTCATTATGTGAATTTTGATGAATAGTGTGCAAACGAGAAATCATTAGAGAGCCCTTAACCATCATCTAATAACACAGATTAACAAAAGCAGCTGGGAGAGCTGAAGAAAATCAGTTCCCTTGCATTTCATGGAGCCTCTCAGAGCAGGCAGAGCCCGGCCACAGCTCCTTCCCCATCTGAGAAATTTGCTCTGTCTGCCCTGAATGTTCTCCAACCCTGTGAGCTGCACGCATGGGAATATTCAGCAACACTCACATATTGTAGTTATACTATTAAATTAGCCATACCTCACACCTTCAACAGATCCCAAAGTGCAAATCAAAGGTGGAAGAAAGCATTAAATCTAATGGAAATACGAAGCTTCTACAGGAGCACAGTGGCCTGGAGAGCCACTCTCATGGCAGGGTTGCTGTGGGAAGCTCCCACTGCTCCCACCCAGTGATGCCTTGGAATGGCTAGCTGGAACAGAGGCTAGACAGAGTTAAAATAAAGTGGGTTTTCATTAAAGGCCTTCAATAGATACACCTTGGGCAGTCAAAAGCCTGGCAGAGACTACACCCAGGATGGACAATGGTCACGAGTTTTTCAGACAGAAATAAATTTGGTCCATTTACATATCAGGGGTTAATTGTCCAATTGCAGCTTCAGGGAATGAAGTCACATTCCCTCAGTTTGCTTCTCCCCCTGCCCCCCAGTTCACTTTTGTTTATAATTTCAGAGTCTGAGGCTGAGGATGTCCTTGGTTCTCAGGCCTGGAAGGATTGTTTTGTCTGCCCAAACTGTGATGAGAGCTTATTAACACTCTGCATGGAGTTCAGAGTTACACACCAGTGCAGTGCAGGACAGAAAAAACATAAAAGCGAAAACTTAAGGCATCACCTCACTTCAGGCATTTGCTCTGTGTTTGCCCTGAAGTGAGAAAAGAAAAACTTAGGCCTGGAAAAAGGAACAGAAATCTAACAGTGGCTCAGACTGGAGACTAATAGGGGAAATACAGAGAGTTTGGGTTAGAAAATACATGATGGTGTTAGAAAAACTAGAGGGCAAAGTTCTTCTTTTTATTTTCTCTTTACTTATTATTTTTATGGTTTTGATAATACTACATTGAAACCACAATCTGAAATGATACAGTTTCAGTACAGTTTTCACAATCTTTTTAGGTGCTTTCTCATAAAACCACGAGAACATTTTGTGGAAATCAGAAGTAATTCAACAGCAAAATTTTTACACAGATTTAAACCGAATGGTCTTATTTCTGTAGATCCTCTCAATATTAGCCTATAATACAGGCTATTTTGTTAATCAAATGAACTTAACAGATTGATCATTTAAAACCAGTTTGAAATACAAGATTTTCAGGAAAAAGAGAAACTATTTAAGGTGGATATTCAAACATCCCCCAAGAACCCAACACAAACCCCAAGGTATCCTACCATTTTCCCCAAACTAAACAAACACCAAACCAACCATCCAGACTTTGAATTTATGCCTCTATATCCTTAGGAAGTTTGATATTTGAATTGAATCTGCCTGTTCTATAAAGAAAAAAAACTGCTCTATAAACCAATCTATACTATGCTGTGAAGAAACCACTGGACACAGAGGCTGTTGGTCCAGCAGGAACCACCAGTACTAATTTGCTCAAAGACATGTAAATGTTAAACATGAAGCAGTTGGCATCAGCTGAACCCAACGTGACTGCTTGGTGCTCCCCAGAAAAATCAGCTGCACTGGGGGGGGTTCCTGGTCTCAATGAGCAATTGCTGGAGCTCCCCAGAATAAAACTGCCTTGATAAAGAGCTGTGAAACAACACCTGTTGCTTTGTGACAGCAGGATATTAATGAAAATTGTTCCAAAAAAAGAAACTGAAACAAGAGTCTGTAATGCATTTGTGTTTCTGGCATGATCTCAGAGGAACTGAGGAATAAAGGCCGTGGAATCCTTCCAGCTTCCATCCTTCAAGAACAGAAAATAAAAAGAAGGAAAAAGATATTTAGAACTGGCCTTTAGTTGGAAAGCAAAGGAAGAACTAAGTTTAGTGGCCATCTATGTACATCTGGAAGAAAACTGCTGGTGATTTGTACGAACTCCCTTTCTCCTGTAAACCACTTGGAAGGATGGCTGTGCACCCGTGGGATGCTCTTCAGCTGCTGGCAGGGCACTTGGGTACCTGAGTTTCCAGCCAGTCCCGAGTCTTTCCCTTAATTAGTTTTGTAAGGACAGTCCCTCATCAGCCTTTCTGCAGTACCAGAACCACCAGTTCTCAGCCTGTTCATACACTTCACTCTCCACAACCTCCTACTCCCATCAGGACTCCAAGTCAGTCTCAAACTGGAAATTTAAGCCTTGGAAACACCTCACTTTCTTCAAGACACCCTATTTTTCTCTTTACTATCTTCTCCAGCTGCAGATAACACAAGTATAACTGACTGGCCTCAACAAGACTATTAAGTTAATAGATTTTAGAATAAATAGCTGTTTTCTAACTGGTTTCTGCCTAGTGCCTGCTTCAAACCACAAGTAGACAAACTATTTATAAATATCAAGTTGAATTTTGCTACACTTTTAGTGGAAAAAAATATAGAAAAATACTTGGAAAATGCAGAAACTGTAAGGATTTTGTTTTTGAAATTCAGAACCATTTCATTTTAAAGCAAATCACCTTTCATTTTGACAATTTAAATATTTTTTTTTTAACCCACGCTGAAAAGTAAAATACAAAGGTTGAAAATAAGAGAGAGAAAAAACCTAACCCACATTCTCCTGTAGATTGAAGTGTTTCATACTGCTCTTCCTAACCAAATTTCCTGATTGATTTGCTTCTTTCATCCCACCTAAGTCTTACTAATGGCATTTTTATTTGTTTGGCCTGCTTGTTACATGGTTTTGCAGCAAGTTTTTTTTCAGGTAAGTGGAAATGCAGGTGCCAGGAGTTGATGAAACCTTCATGGCAGGGTAATAAAGGTTATATTTGCCCAGTCTCTGTCCTCAGTCTCAGCCCCTGAGAGAATCACTCACAGCCATCCTTTACCACTTGAGCTCCAACTCCTCGAACTCCCTCCTCCCAACTTTTATAAATTATTATAAAAATTTTACCTTTTAAGATTATGTTTTCAGAAATCTGAAGCTTACAAGCTAACAAAGATTTTACACCTTTCCATATTTGCTAGCCCCTATAATTGACAGGTTTCTGTCAAGTAAACAATTATCCACATTTTTTAATGAAAAAGTATTAACAAACATGCTCAACACTGCTTTGTTAGGCAGAACATTTCACACCTCATTACTTAATTGAGGAACCAGCCTTGCCTTCAGTGTACAGAATTCCTGCTGATTCCTGTAGAATATGCTATTTGTATACCCCAAAATAATTACCATATCTTATACATTACAGATTAAATTAATTTACTACATAATATTAAAGTTTGGATTTCTGAGTTCTTCCCAAATCACATGGATTTGCATCTGTGACTTCCCATTTCATTCCATACTACCAACTGTTCTCCAGGTCTGAAGACCAAGAAGGACCTTTCAAAATAACAGCATCAGAAATCTTTTTCTTATGCAGTATTCAGACAATACTGGATTTTTCTGTTATTACAAATGGAGTTTTTGGGGCATGGCAGTTCACAGCAAACCATTCTCTCTTTTGCAGATTTTGAAAGATCCATCAGCACAATAAGAGTCCCAACTTTTAGGGTTTGGGGTATATAGGCTTCTCTGCCCACACATTAGATTTTACCATTTATAAAAAGTCATTCTCATTTTCCACAGTGTTCTAGTTATTGCTCCTTAATTAGCAGAGCATCAGGTGCAAGGAGTCTTCTCAAAACAATCCAATTTCCATACCACGTTGCCAATTTTCCTTCCCTTTGATTTACTAGGTTTTTCTTTCAGATCCAAACTATGCAAGATAAGCACAAGTTATCACTACAATTGTAGGGATGCTGTTATGGTTCTAGTTGTAGGTGTGCAATTATTTATTTATTTCACAAATCATTACCCCTGACATGAATAAAAGGAGAGAAAAGCTCAGTTTCTGAAGATCCCACTGTTCCAGCCCCATGACACCCAGCACAAGTGCATTAGACAGAAAGGAACCATTGTAGAGGAGCAATGTGTGAGGCAATACCTTGGTGGGTCGAGGCAGGGATCCAAGGAGAAGGGAATGACAAATAGCATCCTACATGGATAGAAAAGGTCACTGCAATAAAAGCAACCTGGGGAACTGGGAGTGAGTGAAGCGTTGCTACAGACTGCAAGAAAACACAAAATCCAAACAAATGGAACAGAGCAAAGACAAAATTTCCTTCACATGTGAATGTGACAGACAGAGCTGTGGAATCATTCTGGGAGCTGACAAAATGGAACAAGATTCCCTCTATGCCTTGATGTGAAATGATCTGAAAAATAAGCATTTACTCAGGCCAATAATTAACTTCTACAAACATTTGAAGTCTTTGACTTTCTGTAACTGTCAGAAACATAAATTATGCATATTTGCAATGTAATAAAAAAGGCAATGTTTGGTTGATTTGCTTCCATGAGAAAAAAAACAGCCCCTCATCTGTAGTTGTATGTAGGTGTAGAAGACAAGATTACAGGACACCTTGCCCTGATAAGTCACAGTTGTATGAATTACCAAAGAAGAGGGATAGCCTTGTCCTTAATGGGTTACAGCTGTGACTAGTAGAGGTAAGTGGGATAAAAAGGGTGAGTTGGCTGGTTAGGAGATCTTGGAGGCAGGGGGCCTGGAGAAAGAGGAGCCCTGAGGAAGGAGGTGTGATCCAGAGAGACACAAAAAAGAACAGAACAAGGGAGGGAGTTGCTGCAGTAAGAGATCTGCTATGATCAGTCTGGATCTGATAGAATTGGAGCCTGCAGTCATAGCTGAGCTAGGTAAAAGCCTGCAGCCAGAGTCTGCAAACCAATTCCTGCAGTCATAGTCCAGCAAGAAATAGCCAGCAGTCAGACTCTGCAGTTGGACCCTACAGTAGGAGCTTGCTCCGGTCAGAGTCAGGATGGCTACTCTGTAAAGAAGGATAAACCAGGACCCTTTTCACATTATTGAATGAGAGTCTGTGTCTTGGCCTCATCTCTACCCCTAATGAGAGGTTCTGTTGAAACAGTTTTAGTCTGCAATAGTTTCAAACTTTGTGGGAATTACAAACTCTGCAGGAACTGGATCAGATCAAGACTTGCACTGGAGTTCCTGACTCCTTGGGGCATTGCAGGGTCAGCTGTGCACAGCCACACCAGGGCAGACACGATGTGAGCAAAGAGCATCACCAGAAGGCCCCATCAAACACCACGCTTGGCTCTGAGTGCAGCCCATCTGAACAGCTGCTTGTTCTCCCAGGAGAAATTTGTAACACCTTGCACCAAAATCAAGCATATGTTTATTGGAGGAACCACAGACTTTTATTACATTCCCACCGTAGCAGTGTCTGCACAAGATAGCTGAAGTTGAGGCTGTAAGAAAGACAAAATCCAGGTCTGCAAAAGCTGAAGATGCAGTGATGCAGGCATAGGAGGCCTCCTTACAGTATGGTTTGTGCCTTTGAAGAGCTAGGTTAGGAAGTAACAGGAAAGGATAATTTGCTTGGCTGAGCTCTGCTTTCAGCAGAGGTTTCATCAATGAAGCTGCGTGTGCAAACCCTTCTAGGGTATGTGTCCCCAGAGGGCAACAGGGCTGTGGCAGGGAAACACAAAGGGAAAAAATATTCAGAGTAAAATGACGGAGTCCAGATTTATTTCTGTTTATGCTGAAGGGATGTTGCAGACATACATGGGAGAACTGCCAGGCAAAGAGTCAGGCATTAATAGGGCAAGAAAAAAATAACACCAAGAATAATTAGTAATCACTGATTGGTTTCTCCAGTGATGTGCTGAAGTTTCCCATGTTCCGGTGCTTTTTAAAATAAGACTGAGTATCTTCTGAAGGAAAAAATTCCTTATTTTGATTGATTTCATCATCCTTTATATAAAGACAAACTCAGTTTCTAGAGATGCTAATGTGATAAATAGGTGACACATATTTACAGTTTGCCTGATAAGATACTAATATTTATAATCATATTAGAAACTGGTATCAAAACTGTAAATCCATTAATGTAATTTTATAACTAGGAGTAATAATTAAGCACTAGATAAATGCACAATTTATCATTTAAATAAACCAGAAGTGTATGGCACATCAAAATCAGAAAATCCATAAGACAAGATATTGACTCAGATGAAAAGTGTCTCCTTGCTTTCAAGTGTTTGTAATGGCACTTATTTGGATTTATAGGGAGAAAGAAGCAAGTTATTAAACTTTCTGGTATTACAAAACCAACCGAGCCACCCACAGAACCTTCTGTATATGTGAATTGCAAATTATTTTGAAAAAATAATATCCTAACTTTTAGGTTCCCTACTTTGCAGCCCATGAAGTGCAAAGAGTTTGTATGTGTATGTTCAACTCTTCACTTCAGTCAGCTACCAAATTGTGTTGGTAGGCAGCTAAAAACACAAAATGTTTCCTAAATGTTGGGCTTTCCACATAAACAGCAGCACTATCAACTATGGAAGTTGTCAGGACTGTGCCACTGCCAGTGAAAGGGAAATGGAGTTCAGAAGATTAAAAACTCTGTATCAAAAGACAGAATTATCAGAAAAGTTCTTCCCACACAGCATGACTTACAGCAGAGACCGTTAGCAAGAACAGTATTAGCCTTTTCTACACACAAAGGAAAAACACACAAGCAGCATCTGGACTCAGCACATGAAAGAAAGAGAAGAAAATAAAAGTATTTTCTGCTTATAATTGCAGTATCCTCAGTGCCTTTCAGTTTTCAAGCGAGGTACCAAGTCTAGGCACTGATTGCCTTGGTGCAAAGACACAGACCAACAGTATCGAGCCTTTGAATTTCAAAAGCTTTCCGAAGTTTCTCAGTTATTGGTGATCTCTAAGTAGCTGCCATGATACAGAATAAGTGTTGGAAATGACTGGCCACAGCCACTGAGTTGTGTCCCAGCCATCAGGGAAGCTGAAAACAGCAATACACAGAGAAATGGAAACTTGGGAAGTCTGTGCTGCAGCTGCTTTGCTGGGGGGCTGCTTTTGCTACAGGGGTTCCCAGTTCAACACATTTACAAACCTTTAAACAATCAAAAACAGCTTAAAAATAAATCCAACACTTAAAACCACGGTGAGCTTAAAAAAAAACCCGGAGACAATAGAATTCAAAATTCAAGTCTATTCTCAATTCTATAGCTTTTTGTAATTCATTATCATTTTTAGTACCATAGAGCCTTCTGTTTGAGATTGGATTGTTATTATTATGAATTAATAAATAGAATGTTTCTGCAATATCTTAATATCTAGAATCATGTCTTCTGGCTGAAATTCAGACATCTGCAGGCATCATCAACACAGGGTACAGAGATTAGCAGCAGCAATAATACCAGTAATAGTTGCAGCAACACCGAGCCGATACTTTAGAAGAAGTATAACCTGTGGTTTCAGTGGGGAAACATTGTTCATGCTGTTCACTCCATTTCTAATCCCAGTTCTAAACTCTAAAATTAGACTCAATGCTGAAGAGATGCAACAGAATGAGAATGTAACTGGTCATTAAGGATTTAGAGAATTTAAGTATTAGAAACAAATTTGGGGAAAAAAAATATTTAAAGGACTTGCTGCTACATCCACACACTGTTTAAACAATAAGTGTACAAAGACACTCTTGTTTACAACCTTAAAGCTAGGCTAGGCTCCATAGCAGAAACAAACATATAATTTACTTTTAATTTGGAAACAGAAATTAAAATGATCAATCTACCACCCTTTTTCTGCATTGCTGTAAAACGTAAGAATAAAGTTCCTTACGGCATTTCCTTGTGAATATATTGAGTGAGAAGCACCCTTTCTCAGGAGAGTTGGATACACAGCTGTAATGCAGGGCTGCCTTTTGGAGACAGCTATAGGAAAGGATAGGAAATAATTTAGAAACCCCAAACCTGGAACCTTAACTGATTTTAACTGTTGCTGCTCTAAGCGTAACTTGGCAAATTCTACAGTGCAATATTCTGAAAGAGGTTCTGAAAGCTCCAAAAGTAAACAAACACAAGAACAAACAACAAGCAGCAGCATAAAAACAACAGCCTCTCCCCTGTCCCCAGCTGCAGTATTGATAAAGGCAGGAAGATTCCAATTCCTTTTCTCCCTTGTTGCTCTCTTCCCTCATTACCTACTGAGCTAGCCAAACTCTTTTATTTAATCTATTAAGTAAACCAAAGGCAATCATTCACGAGGATTTAAAAAAAAAAAAAAAAAAAAAGACAAATCAAAAGGCTATGGATTCTTGATTTTTGTGGCTGCCAATGTATTTTCTTTTCTGCAGGTTGACAGGAACAGAAAATTGAGGTCTCCATTCAGTAGGGGGTGATGCTTAATCATCTGAAGGGACATAATTATTTTCCTATAGGATTCATTTATTTCTTAAAGATGACAATACTTCTGGATTTTGGTTTGCATTATAGAGTAGAAACTGGAAATACATCATCATTTGATGCCAGATTTTAAGAGGGCTATAAAACAAACACTTCCAAGGAGAGGATCTAAAATAAGTACTCCAGCTACAGTGCATTAATACAAGTTCTGGCTTCTTTCTGAAAAGACTTTAACAAACTAGATTAAACTGCATGGAGGTGGTGGTAATTACACATTAATAATAATTAAATTCTTTGGACAGGTGGTATCTGTGGAACACAGGAGATCCATCTAGATATTTATACTGAGTATAATGAATATTGATATTTTACATTGTATTTCCATACAATAGGCTCATAAGCAAAAGGAGTCTCTTTGTTTCAACTCTAACTAACAGACAACATTAAAGAACAACAATCATTTCCTTCAAGCCAACCTGTTTCTCTTTTCTTCTCTCCTTGCTGCCAAAACCTACTTCTGAAAAAATCAAAGCAAACCCTGTCTTCTGAGCAGTGTCCAAAGGACTCTGTGGGCAGATGTTGTTACATTGAGCCAAATGCTTTGTATCATTGTTTCTGAGACAAAAAGCCACATTAACACCAAAGGAAAAAAAAAAAAAAAAAAAAAAGGTACCATCCCCTTCCAGTTAACTTCAGCAAGTTCATGGGAATCATGACAATATCTAAACCACAGTTTGGAATTTTCCCCCAAGTCGAAATACTCCAGAGATCATTCTGCTACTTTCTCATTGTTAGAGTGGTTGAAGCTGATAAATGTGCCCAATTATGGGTCCATTATGTGAAAACCTAATGTGTGAGTAGGTCTGTCCTGTGTCTTTTACTCAGACTGAAAAATGAACAAAAATCCAAGCAAATTGTTTTTGTGTTGTGAGTTCAAAATTCGGTTTAATACCAATAAATCCTCTCTAGTAAAGGTAAAGGTGCAAACAGCAAAACCCCTTCTCGTTTTTCCATGTAAGGTTGAAAACCAGCTTGTAATATTGTATTCTGACTCAAGCCATTAAAATGGCATTTCAACAAGTTGAGTTGTCTTATATTACCAGAAAAAAAAAAAATAAAACACATATGAGAAGAAGAAATAAACCTATTCCTACTGTTAGCTGTAAGAAACCATCACAGGAAATTATATGGCTGGAACTGACCTTCTTTCAAAAGGAACAAAAAAACAATCCACTAACTTTTCATGGGTAAAAGGTCTCATTTCCTTCTACAATGTTTGTATTTTTCAAAATGCTATCAGCAGGTGCACCAGATTTCAAAAACCTCTTGTCCTTCATCACATATAATTGTGCAGCATATTATATTAAGACATACAACCAGAGGAATGTAAGTGATGGGAGCTCAATTAAAACCAGCATAATATCTTGTTGCATAGAAAATGATTCTGCAACTGAAACAGGTTCTAATGAGAGAAAAAAGGAATAAATTTTCACATATTTTTAATTACACAGAACTTCCTCAAACATGATTTTTAATAATATATTCCATTAGGTTAACATCATATTTAAAGAAAGTGCATTTTCTGATTTCAAGTCTGATTTTGAGCAATTATTGTGTCATTGTTCTGCAGCAGAAAGGTTGAATTCATTTACTGTGTGGTTATGCTAGTTATGATTGATGTCGCTTCACCAAATGATAAACCAATCACCCCGATGATGTAATGTCATTTTAAGAGTGCTATAATCACATTTCTCTCAAACTGGGAGTTCTGATGAGTTCTAACTAAGATTTATTGTAGATTAAAGGCCTTCATAATATCAACAATAGATTGCTCATTTGATAGAATATTTGATTAGGTAATTTTTTCAGTCAAATGATTTTTTCCATATATATTAAGCATGGCTCTTGTGAAGGGCACAGGGCAACACATGTGGATGAGTGGCTCCTCATATCCAAAAAGGTTCATCTTAAACCTGTTGAGGAGCCACCCTGTAATTACAGAGCTTGAAGCAAGAGAAGTATCCAATCAGAGAAACAAGAGGAAACTTCTGTAGTGTAATTAGCAGAAAAAAAATGGCAAATACTTCATATTCAGCATGCACTTTGAAGACTATGATAGAAATATTTAAAGAAGAAGCTAGAAAATACTAGCAAAAAATTATGAATGATTGAAGATTATCTGGGATCTAAGCTTTACATATAAGCATCTATAAATTTTCCTTTTTAACCCAAGCCCCAATTTAAGCAAAATATGTATATTTAATTACTGTCTCTCAAATGTCTGGATCTACGTTGATAAGTTTCCAAAGGAACTTAAAAAAAAAAAAAATCAAAATCAACCAACCAACCAACAAAAAAAAAAAAAAAAAACACAAAACCCCCCAAAAAATTAAGAAGAAAAATAAAGAAAAAAGCCCCATGACAAGAGCATGATCAACCTTTTCTTGTCATGTAGATGGTAAAAGCCATTCTGAAAATATTTCAAGAATAACAAGCCACTAAAAGTAGTAACTTTCTCCAATTTAATGTGTAAGTCCTTATCTGTCACATTTTCTCATAAACTCTATAAACAAACATTGTGAGAACTAAAGAAAAAATGTGACACCACTAGGAAATGCTCATTATTTTCCAGAGGATGCATTAAATCCAGAAGAACTCATGTTATAGCACACTCTACGGTGATCAAGCAATTATGCATGTGTGTATGGCAAAAAATATTAAAACAGGTCACCTGCATCTTATACCTGGAAAATTAAAAGTCATTATATATTATATGACTGTTTGTTAAAGAAGTGAATGGCATACGTGGGGGAAAAAAAGTGTTAAAATGTAGAATGAACAAAGCAAAGCCAATCAGGGGATGCCTGAAAGGTTCCTTGGGTCAGCCCACACTAACAACTGTCAAACACAAAGCTTTTAAGGATACAAAGAAACAGCGATTATGATTTAAAATGAAACATAAAGAGCTCTTCCATCAAATTTTCAGATGTTGTTTTACTGCCACTTCCTTCATTTGGCTTCCTAAGAAAAGCCATGCTGGTTCCTCAGCAGTGGCTGTAATCACCAAGTACTCAAGTATCCACCAAGTCTCTTTCTTTAGCTCACATTCCCTGACCTTGATTTTCTTCTTATTTCATCCCTCTCCCATTTGCTTTTCCCATTCCCCTTTAAAATCTCATCAACTGTGTGATCCACCACACCCTTTAGACAATGTTCTCTCACTCTATTCCTTTCTTCTGCTGTGAACATTCCCTGTTCCTGGGAGAGGCAGGCATTCCTCCCTGCACACAGGTAATGATGCTTCACCAACCCAGGAACCAGAGCTGCTTTCTCCATGAATATCCATTTACGTGTCTCTGCCCTAAGGTCCCCTGTCATTTTATTTGCTCTTACTTGGACTCACAGGTGCTTTTGTGATTCTCCACAAGCTGATCTCATTCTTAGCACTCTGCCATCACCCAATTTCCTACTCCGCCATCTTCTCTGAGTATTTTTATGTCCTGTGAAAATTCATTGAGGAGCTCCAACTTCTGCTCACTGTGTTTCAAATAACTGCTCACCATGCAGAACCTTCCCACTTACCCTTTGTTAGGTAAAATGCTTCCTTGAAAGCATCTAGTGACAGATTTTACTGAGACCCCTTTGAAAATACAAAGACCTTTCAATCAGCTGGATCAAATGGCTGAGCCCTGCAAAGGACTCCTGAATGAAACTGCACTGATTCAAACATAAATCACACCCACTTCCTGACCCCCTCCCCATTTCCATGGCTTCTACAGAGCTGCCCATTACAGATTTTGAGGCCTGCAGCTCCCAGATCACCCCAAATCTCTTAAAACCTCCTCAAAAGTGACATGGTGTTTTCCATAACAATACACTCGAGGAGCAAGGAAGCACATTCAATTTCTGAATTATTATTTCTTTGTGCAATTATATTTTAGCATACCTGAATAGGGTTAAAGGATAATTCAGGATGGAAGGAGCCCCAGGAGGTGCCCAGTCCAGTGTCCTGCCAAGCAAAGGCAGCTCTGGGGTCAGCAAGTAGCTCAGGATTTCAGCCAATGTGTTCTTGAAAAGCTCCAAGGACAGAGACTGGACAGGCTCCCAGGGCTACCCGTTCTAACCCAATGCTTAGGGGAAAATGTACCCCTAATATCTACTCTGAATGTTCTGTTTCAAATTCTGCTCCCTGCTCATCCCCCCAGCCCCTGTTAAAGGGGGGTGTTCAGGTGTGCACCCCAGCAGTCCCACACCACACAGAAGCTCCAGTGCTGCTCAGAGCTGCTGGTTACAGCAAAGAGACCCCTTGGGCAGAACAGAAACTGCACAGACATTCTAAACCTGTTGTGTTCAGTTAAATGACACGCAATATATAGCTATAATAACTAAAAAAAAAAAAAAGAGGTGCTAGAATAGCTTCTTTTGATTTGTCTGTATTTCTAAAATGGGATTGCATCTTCACTCCTCAGTTTTTGGCTATCAAAATGAAAAGTCAGCACCTACTAACAAAAATTAAAATTAAAAAATGAAAAGAGGAAGAAAAGAAGAAAGAAAACCCTAGGCACTACAGATTCCATGACTGATAGAGCTGCGAATGTTTTAAAATAGTGGCCTGAAAGACAAGAATTAATTTGCTGAAAAATAGCAGATCTTAGTTAAATGTGACATTGTAAGTATAGAACCAGACAGATTCAGAAACAAGAACAGACACAGACTGGCAGAAGTAACATGCATTTTTAGATACAAAACCTCATCACCAAATGATAAATTAGATTAGTCCATGCAGAACAAAGTACCATTGTGTGTACATTGCTCTCCTACCAGACGCAACAAGGAACAGGAAACTTACTTAGAAAAATAAATCCTACTGATGACAAGAATTCAATAATATTTTTTTCACAGCTTCTACCATACTTCAAACTAAAAATCTCTCTACAGTAAAATGAAGGAGCACCATATATGATGGATTGTGTTTCCAGGAATTTTCCATTAAATAAACCAGTAAGATTTTCTGTGCCCCATTTCCATAGATGCTCTCAATTTTCTGCTGATGCAAGAACACATTTGCACTTTAAAGAAGAATGCATAAAACTGGCACAAACATGTCACAAACAAACTCCATATGTTTGCAATTTTCTTACCACTGCTGGAAGCCTGCTGTGGCCCTGAACACGCTCTCAGCAGATATGAATTAGGAGAGAACTCCTCATCAGGATTGGTGTCCATGATTTGATGGGACGTGTTGCTGTCTAGCAATGGCATCTGGCAGCTAACTGGTGGAGGATTATGAGAACTGGGCAGCTGAGCAGATGGAAGAAGGCTAGACGAGGATGTAGGTGGAATGGGACGACCTGGGAAAGAGGACACAGGGATCAAAGATCAGTAATGAATGTAATGAAAAAACCCCACCAGCCCAGTTAGTGCACGGTAATCTGTCCATGGTTACACTTGATTACTGCCCTGCACAGCCCCTCAACCTCCCCTCGGGTACCAACCTGCCCCTTTGTATCACATTCCCTGAAATTACATCACATCAGTAAATCTCTTAAAATAATAGTACTGAGCTGATTTGTGGGTTTTTGTTTGTTTTTTAACAGGAAAGTTGCTTCAGCACAGGAATCTCTCAGAGGCATGAAACAACCATATAAGGGCTTTCTTCAAGCTAAGGTTCTTCCTTTAATGCTGTGGATCTTCCCAGATCCCACTGAGAGATGTGACAGGAGGGGACAGCAGGACTGAAAGGCAATGATTCCACCTTAGAGATGGGCTAAAGCTGGAATCTGGGCTGGCAACTCTCAGCTCTGCTGTCCTTCCTCTCTCATTGCTTTCTTCAGCAGAGCTGTAGGAGCAGAATTTCCTGCCCAGCCAGGTTAATTCCAACACTGAAGCCCAATCCTTAATGGCTATGAAATACCTCAGCAACAATATGGTCTTGGTCACCTAAAGCAGTGACATCAAATCAATAACAAAGAAGTTGATTCTTTTGTTTTCTTTTGTGAACTCCTGTAACTTTATATTCATTCATTCATTCCATCAAATGCACACAGATGAAGACAGGGTTTTGGTTTGTGGGGTATTTTTTTTTTTTTCTTGTTACCATTGCAAGTTTGTCTAGTGCATTGAAGAAATTCTTCATGAATAATTTAAATGTAAGAAAATATGACCTTTGTGATACTGCCAAAGTCTGTAAGGCAGAGATCTGCTACAAATGTTAAAACACAGTAAAACTACATAACATGGTGTATCTTTATTTCCATCATTCTTAAAGAAACAGTAACAGAGAAAATACACACTGATTTTCTCACTAGTTATACCTTCTTTTTTGAATCAAGGACCCCTCATTTTATATTAATTACCCTAAGGTTTGTACCATTAGGTAAATATACAGAATCATACATGAAATTCCAAATGAAGGGGGGGGGGGGGTGAGGGTTAAGCAAGAAAAGGAAAAGTTCCAGCTCGCACATGTAAGTTATATTTGGGATGCAGCAATCAACCAAAGGCACATGTAGATACTGAAAACCACCAACTTTGCACTGCCTGGTACCAGCAAACGGCATGAAGTACTTTCTTCCCTTCAAAAACTTTTGAAATAAAATAAATACCAGAACACAGGCAAGTGACTTTTATGATTATTTGTTATTATGTTTTTAGCACTGGATAATTTGATAAGACTGAATGACCAAGTTATTATATGACAGAAATGGATTTAAGCTACTCAGTAGTAACTCCCATCTGCAATCTTTTATGCTACAGAAAATTCAATATGCATTGAATATTTTCATTGTGGACTTGCATTTGTGAGGAAATAATTCTAATATTGAGATAGGAATGATTACTGTTATTATTCATGATTATGCTATTCTTATGAAATACTACCATGAATATCCTAAACATTCCAGGGAAGTGACTGAGCAAGACCAGCTTCTAATATATTTCTTTGCAATGTGTTGCAAAGAAGCAGAAAGGCTGAGGTTTGACACACCTCTGACAGGAACGTGACACTTGTGCCCACTGTGTGCATTTAATTTTCACATATTCTGGCTCTGCTTCAATACTGTGAAGTTGAAAGAAGCAGCTTTATAAATTCTAAATCTGCACTGACTGTGTGTATCATATGGAAATATATTACTATACTATAAAACTGTTGGATGTGTGAGGGTATGAGATGAAGGAAAAGATTTTTTTCCTTTTGTGAAAACTACATATGGTGTTTGAGAGCAATTTAAGTACATTTTTGCAGAATGCATTGAGAAATGAAAAAAAACTCTCCAACCTGAAGAATTCTTTTGTCGGGAATGCTAATAACATTGTTACCATCATGAAATAACACAGCCCAAATCCCTGAAGAAAAGGCAAAATGTCTAATTACTACAGCTCTGTTTGTAGTTGAGAGGAAACAGAAGGTATGAAGCTGTCAAAATGTTGCATCATTTTGGTGGGAAGTTGGCTCCTGAGGAAGATGTGCCCACAGTCACGTGCCAATGCCAAAATAGAGATGTCTGTGAGTCACAGTCACAGAACCCACTGGCAATCCATCCTCTGGTTAGACTGCCTAATAAACAGCCAAATTTAATTAAAAGTTTTCTTGCGGTTGCGACATTCTTACTCTATAAAGTTGATTTTTTTTGCATCTGTTAAACTCACACTACAGCCTTACCCTCTTTGAGGGACTCTTAAAAAAACATCTCTCTCCCTCTCCATTCCCAGCCCCTGAAGCACACAGGATCTCTTAAGACACCCTGCTTTTTGTAAAATCTGCTGGGAAATTAATTGAAAAATTACTGAACAAGAACAGAAAGGCACCACTAAGTCTTTTTCCCTTAAGAAATTAATCTAAGGGGTTAACTATCTGTAGCACCACAGTCAAGAGAAGGGCTTGTGAAAGTCCCAAAGCGTGGGGACACAGGCTATAAAGAGCATGATACATGTAATTTATTTGTTACTATACACTCTTAAATGAGAAATAAGGGGTTTGATTCATACATTAATATCTTGGTCAAATAAGTTCAATGTAGCATTTAAAAGAACAGACTAAGCTTTGCAGGTTCTATAAACCTGAGCTCCTTGTCAGACTCATTCATGTGTCCACAGGTATCTCGACAGTCATATTTTGAAACTTCCCAGCTCTTTAAAATATTCTCAATTTCTATTGCTTCTCAATGGAATTTGCAATACTCTACAGTCTATAAAAATACTGTGACATACGATAATATCATATTCTATTACACTGCTGTTTTCAAAAGTTAAATCATAATAGAAGTTCCTACAATTTGTCTTCATATAGTAATATATTAAAGCTTCTCTGAATAAGTTTTTTATCTAGGTGAGAATTGACAGAATCCTATGCAATGACAGCAATAATATAACTGTGTAACACAGTCAAAGAAACATAAACCAGACACAAATGCTCGAAAGGGAACCAGGCTTAAAGCAGATATTACATTTTGAAAAGGGAATTATATCAGTTCTTTTACCAATATCTGTTCATATACATGTTCATACTGCTTATACTCATGCATGACAAAGACTTGTACAGACACTGAATACAGCATTTTAAGGCATTTTTCAAAAAGTAAGCAGCCAAGAAGAAAAAACAAATTTCCTCTCCTCCCACCCCTTTTCCTGTCATTTATCTTATCTTCCTTTTTAGACTGAAGGAAGAAACGTGGTAACTCTTCATTCAGATTTGGGCTTGCTTTGGGCTTCCATGCCTCAGTCTGCAAGGGCCTTCTTTACCCTCTTATCACTTATATTCCATTTTCCTCTTAAGTTAGGCTCACGTTTCTTCACTAGCCCAGGAATTTTTGTTAAACCATTCCTCAATTACTGCTACACTTTAGGTCCTTAAGGCTTAAAATCTGTAGAACCAACATTCAGGCCATGCTCACAGCTGGTTATGTCTCAAACCCAGACAGGGAAGAAGAGTCCTGCTCATCTCGATCACAATTAACACATTGGGAAAAGAGATACTTCAGTTGCTATTAACCTGAAAGACCACACCATCACCAGAAGGACAAAAAAAAAAAAAAAAAAAAAAAAAAACAAAAAACCAAAAAACAAACCACAAAGGAAAAAGGACTGCCTGCAATCACTCCCAGCATGAATATACATAAACAAGAGACACAATCAAAGGAGAGACTGCAAGCTGCTCATCAGATACTGAAGGATATTTGAGATACACTTTTCATACTCTCTGTTCTTCGTCCTCCTTAACGGACCTATAGAGTTTTGTTGATAAATAAAGCTCACATGTGTGTAAAACCCTGGCCTCTATATTACACCATGGTGTGTGACAAGAAACAGAGAACCAAAAAAACCCCTGGAATTTAGTGTTAAATTTTGAGCAGTGATCAGGGAAGTATACATTCCAAAATATGCATGCATATATTAATAGTTTTTAATATACTGAAGTATATTTATCTACACAACTCTAGATAGACATGCATAATATCCAAAAACATACATTATTATTTAAACAGGTTTAAAGATGAATCCAGCCTCCTTAAATAGCTATTTTGCCATTAATTTGGACAGGAGGAAGGATCACAACCACTGTGTTGCCATCTCACCCTGTTAAATTACTCATTTCAGTAAGTATTGTCATTAGAAAGTATCTGGGTCCCGGGGATGGTAAATACTGATGTCAAAGCTTATTGTATCTGTAATGGAATTCCCAAGCTTTTTCCATTAGCAGAATCTCTCTCCTAAGGTTAGACATGTGTAGCAAAAATCTGTGTAGAGTGTTCAACCCCGTGCATTTTCAGCATGAATGTCATATACCTAAGCAGCATACCTTCACTGATAACTTATATTCATGACAGAAAATCTTCCTGTATGTAGAGGTTTTATAAGCAAGATCAGCTTTCAAAACTTTTACCAGTTGTTAATCTTCACAATCAAGAGGTAATGATATAATTGTTCTGTTCTTCTCTAAGGATATCTGCTAGTCAAGCAGCCAATAAACATAAATGAGCTGTAATAGCTAAATCAGTCACATATATTGCTATCAATAAAGCCCCTTTATTCCACACCTCTGGTTGTAAGAACCAGGGCTCAGATAGAAAAGATACACACAAGCCAATGTCTCCCTGTACAGTCTTTGGCAGGTTAGATTGCAGAAAGGAGGGAAACTAACATAACTGTATTTAAAGAAAAACACCAAAAAAGCTCTTTGGAAGATGTAGCAGCATCCAAGTGTTAATGCAGGAAGCTAAGGAAGCAAAGAGTGAAAGCAGAAGAGTTGTTTCTCCGTAACTGATGGCATCAGAAACACTGTGTAAAACACTTAATTGGCAATTAAGATTTTGACATTTACTGATTGAAGCTGCTGATATTCATGTTACACCAATACAGAGTACAGGACCCTGTGCAAAGTAATCCCATAAAATCATGTTAGTGACTTACGTGATAGACAGGATTATTAACTGCAGTTGCTGCATTGATCATTTATACCAAAATTATACACAGAAGGCTATCCAGCAATGGACATGGGGGGATATTAACTAGAGGTGATAAAAGAGAAGGCTCAGATTCGGCCTCCTTTGCTCCCTTCCATCAGGAAAGCTGGACAGAATGAGAACAAGGACCACAGGCAGGACCCTGTGACAGCTCCCAGCCCTCCTCCACTTAACACATTCGCACTACTCTTCAACTCAGCCTAAACCGAAGCACCTACATTGTCAGCATTGCTAAGCTCACTTTGAAGAGTGAGAAAAGCTGCTAAATGTGTCAGGAAACAATTAGATATTTAAGATGCACGTTTTTGCAGTGCAAAGCACTATAAATTAAGCAGGCGGCTGATGAAGGTGAAACTTTCCTGAGATACAGCACATTCAGCACACTCTTCCCTTCCTCCCCAGAAAAATTGACTTCTAAAAGAAAAAAAAAATCTACTAATATGTATGCATAGCACTGCTCATCACTGGCCTGGGCACTCTCAAGCAGAGTTATATTTAATAAATTATATATATATATATATATATATATATATATATATATATATATAGTCCTAACTGGCACAAGGAACATAAATATTTTGTGCTTGGTGCATAACTACAGTTAATTGACACGGGTGGGGAACAGCATGCATGATTTTTGGTTCTGCAGTGCCCGGCCAGCTGTGCAGGACACTCCCTGAACCCCTGGTTCTGCAGTGCTTGGCCAGCTGTGCAGGACACTCCCTGAACCCCTGGTTCTGCAGTGCTTGGCCAGCTGTGCAGGACACTCCCTGAACCCCTGGCTCTGCAGTGCCCAGCCAGCTGTGCAGGACACTCCCTGAACCCCTGGTTCTGCAGTGCTTGGCCAGCTGTGCAGGACACTCCCTGAACCCCTGGTTCTGCAGTGCTTGGCCAGCTGTGCAGGACACTCCCTGAACCCCTGGTTCTGCAGTGCTTGGCCAGCTGTGCAGGACACTCCCTGAACCCCTGGTTCTGCAGTGCCCAGCCAGCTGTGCAGGACACTCCCTGAACCCCTGGTTCTGCAGTGCTTGGCCAGCTGTGCAGGACACTCCCTGAACCCCTGGTTCTGCAGTGCTTGGCCAGCTGTGCAGGACACTCCCTGAACCCCTGGTTCTGCAGTGCCCGGCCAGCTGTGCAGGACACTCCCTGAACCCCTGGTTCTGCAGTGCTTGGCCAGCTGTGCAGGACACTCCCTGAACCCCTGGTTCTGCAGTGCTTGGCCAGCTGTGCAGGACACTCCCTGAACCCCTGGTTCTGCAGTGCTTGGCCAGCTGTGCAGGACACTCCCTGAACCCCTGGTTCTGCAGTGCTTGGCCAGCTGTGCAGGACACTCCCTGAACCCCTGGTTCTGCAGTGCTTGGCCAGCTGTGCAGGACACTCCCTGAACCCCTGGTTCTGCAGTGCTTGGCCAGCTGTGCAGGACACTCCCTGAACCCCTGGTTCTGCAGTGCCCAGCCAGCTGTGCAGGACACTCCCTGAACCCCTGGTTCTGCAGTGCTTGGCCAGCTGTGCAGGACACTCCCTGAACCCCTGGTTCTGCAGTGCTTGGCCAGCTGTGCAGGACACTCCCTGAACCCCTGGTTCTGCAGTGCCCGGCCAGCTGTGCAGGACACTCCCTGAACCCCTGGTTCTGCAGTGCTTGGCCAGCTGTGCAGGACACTCCCTGAACCCCTGGTTCTGCAGTGCTTGGCCAGCTGTGCAGGACACTCCCTGAACCCCTGGTTCTGCAGTGCTTGGCCAGCTGTGCAGGACACTCCCTGAACCCCTGGTTCTGCAGTGCTTGGCCAGCTGTGCAGGACACTCCCTGAACCCCTGGTTCTGCAGTGCTTGGCCAGCTGTGCAGGACACTCCCTGAACCCCTGGTTCTGCAGTGCTTGGCCAGCTGTGCAGGACACTCCCTGAACCCCTGGTTCTGCAGTGCCCGGCCAGCTGTGCAGGACACTCCCTGAACCCCTGGTTCTGCAGTGCTTGTCCAGCTGTGCAGGACACTCCCTGAACCCCTGGCTCTGCAGTGCTTGGCCAGCTGTGCAGGACACTCCCTGAACCCCTGGTTCTGCAGTGCTTGGCCAGCTGTGCAGGACACTCCCTGAACCCCTGGTTCTGCAGTGCCCGGCCAGCTGTGCAGGACACTCCCTGAACCCCTGGTTCTGCAGTGCCCAGCCAGCTGTGCAGGACACTCCCTGAACCCCTGGTTCTGCAGTGCTTGGCCAGCTGTGCAGGACACTCCCTGAACCCCTGGTTCTGCAGTGCTTGGCCAGCTGTGCAGGACACTCCCTGAACCCCTGGCTCTGCAGTGCTTGGCCAGCTGTGCAGGACACTCCCTGAACCCCTGGTTCTGCAGTGCTTGGCCAGCTGTGCAGGACACTCCCTGAACCCCTGGTTCTGCAGTGCTTGGCCAGCTGTGCAGGACACTCCCTGAACCCCTGGTTCTGCAGTGCTTGGCCAGCTGTGCAGGACACTCCCTGAACCCCTGGTTCTGCAGTGCTTGGCCAGCTGTGCAGGACACTCCCTGAACCCCTGGTTCTGCAGTGCTTGGCCAGCTGTGCAGGACACTCCCTGAACCCCTGGCTCTGCAGCCGCACTTCAAGGGCGAGACACAAAACAAAAACCCCCAAATGAAGCGTGAGAGAAAAAGAGGGAAAGGAATCTAATAGTCAGTGATCATTTTCTTCAGCACCAAGTTGTTTCCTCTTGCCTAAACTGCTGCACTTCTCTAAGGCAAACAGGATACAAGAAAAGCAAAAGATAAAGACATAAATGAGGATTTGGGTGACAGAGAGTTATCACTGAAGAAAGGTACTTCCAGTCTCCTGAAGCCCTATCTCTGAAAACAAACAGGAACAAAACCAGCCAAGCTAAGAAAAAGATTTTCACAATCTATTCCACAAAAGTCAAAGGAGAAAACATAGTCTTTCTAAGGGCCCAGACCTGTTTTCTGATGTGTTTAGGTATTTTTCTTCATCACAACAGATTGTAAGGGCCACTAAGAATGCAGTTGGTATCATCACATCACACCAGGCAAAGAGAGAATGGCTCTGAGACAATTCAAAGAGAATGGAAAAGGGAGATTTAGACACAGTAAGTGTCAAACCTGTGATTTAAATAACAGTGAATCAACAAAGACAATTCAGTACCACAGGTCTGAGTTTTTTCCATTCGCCAAAATTAGTAATGCCCTCCATCCTGCTTAGTTTTCTCAACACTTGTTATGAAAAAAATGTTATTATTTATTTTACAAAAAACAAAACAACAAATTATTGAAATAAATTCAGCTTAATATATTTCTTCTCCCTCTCTTCTGAAGTAAAAGAATTTACAACCAGGAATACAGTCTTAGAACTGAAGATAATAGAAAAGGGAGAGATGAAGAACCACCTGCAAGTCCTGATCTCTGTTTTTTTTTATTACAGATCCATTCTAGAAGCTTGTTTAAGCTTTGTTATCTTCCTTAAACCGTTTGACCTCTGTATGTGATTAATATTTTCTGCAGTACTGCACATGTGCAATCTTTGAATATGGAAATCACTGTACCAATGCAAGATATTATCATTGCAAAAACTCTGCAGGAGAATGAGACTAACTTGGAAATCAATCACTTCTGACTTCCAGTGTTAAAGTTAAATTAATTTTTCTAAGCAACCCATCTACAAAATGTATCAGTTTTATGAAATTTGGATATTAAAAATAAGGAGACAGTCATGACTTCAGAATTATCTAAACCAATTCAGTATGTAAAGGAATAATTTGCTGCTGTCAAAAGCTAATGTCACTTAATTCTTGTCTTGTTAAATCATCTGATGCCCCTTTCTTTTTTAGTTAAACAAAGATAAATAATAAAAGCAATTTGCAGCTAAAGATGTTAGGGTTCTGCAGCTGTTCAATGTCTTCTGGGCAGATTAGATTCTGTAATGAGAAGTTACAAGCCTCATTTTATAAAAGCTGTTGCTGTCTCGGGAAAAACATCAGTGAGTAAGATTAGAAAACCCTTTTCCTTCATGAACCTATTACACTAGCAAGCTGATTACTTGGCATATGTTTGATACCTTCATAGCTGGAAAACAGTAATTTGTTGCAGTGATTTTTTCCCATCACTCATAAAGTCAAAATGTCTCCTCTAATATTATCCTACCTCTGATTCAGCCAGGAAAAACAGAGACAAATCCATGGGAGCAAAACTCACACCAACCAGAATTAATTTAACTTCCCTAAAAAAAAAGTTCTACTGAACTAACTATAACTAACATTAAATTGAAACAACTTATCAGCTGCCTGCTCCTTGTGAGACAAAAATAACCTTACAAGATTAGGAATGTATTTAGAAGAAATTTATTGGAAGATGCACATCCATCCATCCACTCATCCATGAATGAACTTTATGGTAACTTAATAATGTATGCAGCTTTTAAAAATGGTGAAGAAAGGAAATTCCCTATTTATCAATCTTATCAGCTAAACATTCATGTCAGGGAATTCCACTAACAAAGGGGCTGTAATTAGGCCCTGGGTAGGTAATTAGCAGACACCCTGTAAAATCTTCCCTCTCAGATAAATCTATAAGTGACTTGATTTGATCTTTATTTGGGGACACCAGGAGTTCAGACGAAGCTGGGCTACAAACTTGTTTCCACTATCCAAACACCTTCTGTTTACCTTCACTTTATTTTAGTGAAATTCTAAGTGCTGTTAAACAGCCACTCACACCATCTCTGCTGCATATCCCCCTGAATGTTGGCTTTATATCTGTTAGAGAAATACATTTCCAGGAATGTTGCAACACCTAGTGATTCAAGTGCCTGGAGTGACTAATAGGTGGGATAAATAACATTATCTTGAAAAAACATGAGAAAACTCCAACCTGTAATTATTTTACAGACTCTGTGAGGGTGGTACATAGTCAGCACTAAATGGTGGGAGCTGGAAAATGATTATGGGATTTGTGTTAACTCTTTGCAGCCTACTAAAGAAAGCACCTCCATTTTCTGGGGGAAAAATGAGAAATGAAAACAAGGCTTCACATGACCCACATTATGTAAATGGCCAAATAATTTAAACAATATGCTTAAAATCTTCTCTATCATGTGCCAGTGATGTATTCTGGCTAATTCTGCTTCAGGCTATTAAAGTCTACTTTTCTTAGTTCCACCTACAGTTAAAATATGGTGTTGCTATTTGCTTTCCAAATGTGTGGTGAACATATTTCTGAATTAGTGCTATCCCACTGCTGTGACACACTCTAGAGGTGTTTGCATTTTAGTGCTGGCAGATAGGGAAGTGCAGTCAGAACAGCATCAGGATGATGGGAGTTATTCTTCCATTATTATTGATATATAAACTTACATGACATAATCTTGAGATTTACATTTTCATTGCTTCATCTGGTTTCTTCTCTCAACATCCAGCCTTGCATTTCTTACACCACCCATATTGACTTAGCAGGAGTTTTGGGTCCACAAGCAAACTAAAAGTTTGACTTTTCAGTCCTCTATGTCACTGGTGGGATTTTCCAAAGCACAAAAGCATATCAGAATTCAATTTCCCTGTGACTTACTGCACTTCAGGTAGCCATTCTTTTTCCTTAAGCATTTAGCAGGTGCTGCAGATGTTTAAGATTGTTGTGATATTTTACACTGAACTTCTGTGTGCCCCTACAGAAGTCACCATGCCTATAACACATCCTCCTTCCAGACTGAACAACCACCCCAGCATTTAGCAGCAAAGCAGAGTGAAACCTCCATGCCACTCAATGCAAACTCTGTTTTTGCCTTCAGCACAGCCAGGATTTCTGCAGTGTTTTGAAAAGCTTCTGAACAGGGAGAAGCTCCCCCAGCCACAGCCTTTTCCTGACTGGAATACCAGGCAGCTGTGTGCATTCAATGCAGGATAATCTTCTGTGCTCATCTCTAGGAATATAACCTGGACCCAAACTGCAGTTTAAAATCTATGGGGAAGTGAAATACCATCACTTATGATGAGCTAGGCCTAACTAACTCTTTAAAAAAAATCTCTCTGATGTCTTCTGGTAGAGCTAGCTATACCCTGAAGATGGTAAGGAATACACAAAGTACCCTAGCATAGTGTCCATGAATAATGGACATCCTATCAAGTCACTTACAAATAAGCAGATAAAATTTTGTTCTCACCTAGTATTGAATAAGGTTTGAAGTATTTTCATCTTTGTAAAGGTGATTTCTAGTTCAGAGTTTGGGAAGCAGACTCAAATAAAGAAGCAGAATATGAACTACAGTTTGTAGGCCACACCTTAGCTGAACACTGGAATCTGCTCACTTTGCTTACATGAAAACTGAAAAATATTTATTCTTAAGTGAGAAGGTTTATGTCAAATTCCCCTTTACGTGAAAAGATTTAGCCAAAATAAAACCTGAGTGGCAGACTGCAACACAACAACAGTCAGAACATTAATTATTTTACCACCGTTGTGTATCGCCATAATTAATGGCACTCCGTGAGACCAATACAGGAAATTAAAATATCCTTTTAATGAAAAGAAATTGCAGACATGAAAGGCCACTATGTGAAAAATGGATCTTGATTCTGCAGTACTAAAATAACCTGTAACCTGATTAAAAGGAATTTGGAAGCACAAAACCAGTCGTGTTAAAAAGTAAGAAATATTTTCATTGTAGTTACAGTTAAAAGTTGCCAGAATGAAGGAATAAAGATACGTGTTCTTCCCCTGCAACAAATGGGCTCTGCTACATGATTTTTGGTAAAGCAAAAAACCCACTGAAAATCAAACAGGCTACAGAATAGCTTGAATGTACCATTCTGTATTTCAGCACAAATTGTATCTTTAAAGAAATGACAGCTTCTCTCATCTTTTCAATCTTAAAGCACTTTAAAACTACAGCCCAGAAATACATGGACATAGAGAAATTAAAGCAACTGAAGCTGAAATATGCTACTTAGGAATCCAAAGTTTGTTTACACCATTAGAAGGCACTCAAATATATATCCCCATAAATGACAAGGTCCCAGCAGCAAATTAACAGGAACAATTTTCCCATCTCAGGAGCTGTCAAGATGGGCTCTGTTAGCCAATTTATCTTACTCTAGCACATCTCTGGTGCTTGTCAATCAATATGTGAAACATTTGGTGTTGATTGCCATTTTTCTATCCACTTCCTTTTGCCTCTTGTACCAGGCAATTTACTGCAAGTCAATCAAGGTTGAAGCAGACCTTGTTTAAATAAAACACTGTTGAGTTCTTTTCACACCAACAATTTCAAAAACAGAATGAGCTGTAGCTCTTCACATTTACATTTATACTACTTTTTCTGTTTTTCCCAAATGCCATGCTCAAGCTATAAGTCAAAACTAAACTCAGCTGAAGGCTTATGGAGGAATCAGTCAAGGAAGATGAACTGCATAGAACTGTATATGCTTTTGCTGTCAAAAATCAGGCTATCAGTGGAAACAGAGAACATTAAGAAGTACTTAAATAATCTGGGATTGTTTCTTTTTTACCCTTGCTTGAAGTCAGGTCTCCACACCAGAAAAACAACTTCTAACTTGTCTGAATTTCTTAACTCTGAATAAATATTTCAAATATTCATTTATGCTGGTATTTTAAGAGGGAGCTCAGCTACTGTGTTTATAGCTGCATGTTACAAATAAATATATGAAGAAAATCAATTGTCCCAACTTAGAATTTGGTCCTACATTAAACACACTGACAGCTTGCTCTCACATTTAGATGAAACAATCACAGAACAATCCCAGGTCTCATCACATCTAATTTTGGCACTTCCTTGGCATCATCTGTAAGCAGTGAGGCAGAGAAATAGGGCAGAAAGAACATCCTCTGCACTACATAATTTTACAGGTATTCAACTGAAACAATATGCACTTACAGTATGCAACACTTGAAATTTTTAAAACTTTGAATTTGCTTCTGTACAGTAACTTGGTTTTACAAACAACACCTACAAAACATTTCTGCAATGCTCAGTGCTGTTTCAGCTTTTAGGTTCACCATGGACTGCAGAATTAACCCCACAACAATTCACACCAGTGGCACACAGAACTACTGCCTTCTGAGTTAAAACAGCCATTAAACACCTGCTAGGTGCTACAACTACATTTAGATGCTACAACTACAGAGACTGGCATCAATTTATGAAGTTTAACACCGTTATGTATTATATCCCCATATGCTAAATCCAACAATGTACAAGAGCAACAAAAGAAAATGCACATCAGACCCAACACTAAGATCCCTGAAGTATTTGGGGACAGGACATATTCCTTTAATAACAAAGGGAAAGAAAGTGACTATGTTACTGTTATTAATAAGATCATCCACTCCTGCCATTAATTCTAAAAGATACAGAAGAGCTAGACACTGGAAACCCTACAAGCTCAATCACCTATACATATGTTAGCATACATAGAATATACATTATTTTATAGATATTATATATATATATATACAGACAAAAGAGACTAAATACATCAATCTCTTTATATTAGAAAATGAATGGCCATTGAGAGAAAAAAAATAAATCTTCAGTTTCTTCTCTGGTCAACAGCTTACAAATCTGCAACAATTCCCAAAACTGACTGTAATTAACACCTTGTAAAATTTAATGACAAGGATATCCCTGGCTTGTACTTTCTTATGAGACTTAATATCTTCTTGATCTATAGCACACAGAAGGAAATAGATAAAATGCTTGAAACAGAGTCAGAGTGAAAAATAAAACAAATGTACTACAAGGCATATATAATCACCAGTCTCATCTTCAGAAGTGTATTTAAAAAATTCTTATGTTAACGCCAGCATAAGAAACGCTACATCTCAAATGGGAGGCATTTCACTATCTTTTGGGTACAGATTGCTTCAGATCTCTAGATTAATTATAAAATAATGAATGTTAAACAGTTTAGAGTACTGGTGTTGTAGGAAGGAAAAACCTTGGCTGTTTATCCTCCCCAAGGGACTACTGTAGGTAACCCTTCTCAGGCAGGCCCCAATTTAAGAATCTTCCTTTAATCTGCTGCAAGTAATAGATGAAAAAAAAAAGACCCAAAATTAAGTTAATATATAAGAATTAGGGGTATTATACCCCACAGGTATAACACCAGTATGGATATTTCATAAACATACACAAATACAGATATACACACACACAAGCGTATGTCTATGCACGTATACTGGGATATTTGGGGTCCTAACACTTCCAAGAGTTGATGTTTGAGTTATTTTCATATAAAATTCTCATTAGTCATGAGAAGGAAGTTATGTGCTTTACCTGACATTGTCATCACTAAGACAAAAAAAAAAAAAAAAAAAAAGAAACAAAACCAAAACCAACAAACCAGCAATCTGGAGATTTTAAAAAGTATGTCCTGAAAGGCAAAGCTGCTTAGCCTGATTCAAGCCAATATGACATAAGTTGTGTTTCAGTAACAATAGCCAGGAGCCCACGGTAGAAACTAGCATAAAAGTAACAATTCCAGATTCCTAGTTTTAATTAAGGGTGATTTTCCTGCCATCTTCCAAAAGATGCCTCCTACACTAAAGCACGAAGAGCCACACTTATATAACATTTATTTTAGAATGCTCAGTGATAGGAGATCACTTACATATCACGAAATTTCCCTTCCATTCCACTGCACCTATCTACAACATACCTGGTAAAAAAATCTTCAGAAATCTCTAAATTCTGCCACAGGCCAAGGCATGCATGAGATTTTTTACAGTCCCCTCAGCTACACAGAAGCTTCTCAGAGTTTGCAGAAAACTCATGTCTGGAATTCAGGATTGCAGCCGGGCTCGGTCAAGTTATTGGGAAAGCATTTCCAGACACAACAAGCAGCCCCCCACACCTGCTTAGGAAGTGTTGCTCTTGGCTCACAGCAAAGCCTGTCTTTTCATCAGCAGGATTTTTTCCCCAACATGTTGTAGCAATTTTCTGGTATGTGCTTTCTGACTATGAATATAAAAGGCAATATGAGATGTTTTTGCCACAGAAGGAAGCAGTAGGTGATGGGCAGAGTTATTTATTAACTGAATGCCCTAAACAAACAACTGGCTCAGGTCAGAGCAGTTCACAGCCTGTCCCCTCTCTGCCCAGCCCCTTGTTCTCCATCCTCCAAATCTTCTCACACTTTTCCACTGGGGCCCTACCAAGGCAGAATCCAAGGTTTGATGGATTTTAGGGGAATGTAGATGAAGACAGAGAGGCTCAATACAGTGTTCACAGCCAGAGGGTTACAGAGTTACTTACGATTCTCTCCAAAAGGGTGATCACATATGTCACTATCCTTACCATTAGACAGAACTCCAGGACTTTTTATCTGTTCCTACCCTCTTTCCCCACCCCCCCCCCCCCCCCACTCCAATACCAGATTGCTTAAAACCTTAATTTTAACAAGAACCTGCAATTTTAGCTGCTAAGAGAACTTCACTTTCCTGTCTTTTTACAACCCCAGGGACTAATTGAGAAGATTACCTGAAGGTTTGAGGTCTAAATGCTCAAGAAAGAAAAATCTGCTTAAAACGATTTCTACAAAGAATGCTGACAGATGTAGGAACAACTAGGAGATCTTCCTGTCAGTGCAGGTTTTTACAATCACAAATGGGAGCATGCTGTATGTTATCATGTGCTGGGAAAACCAGTAATAACACAGCAGGTTTCAATGATATATTTTACTGCAGTACATAGAAGGGTTATAGATAAGGAGCTTGTTTACACTGCAAATCACAGATCTGAAAAAAAGTCTTGATCTAAAACTATTATGAACTAAGAAGGGGCCAAGTTTCTTCTGTCCTTGCTAACATGACACAACGAACAGATTAAATTTGCTAAGTGTGTAGGGCTGAAATAATGCTTCTCTCAGCTATCATGGAGATCACATAAAAGTGGGATTGAGGACTAAATGGAGTAGATATGTAAGAAAGAGTCAAAGACAATTCGAAAAGATGCCTTTTTACCTACACTTAGTGAAATGAAAACTAGAGAATCCACCTTCCTCTTCTATGAGAAGCCATGACCCCATCAAAAACTGAGGTACAGAATGGTTCCACCAAGGTTGGCTAATAGAAATAATACATCACAATCCAGCCCATTTGGGGCTTTTGTTCTTAAACACTTCAGTAAATGGGCCTGTTTTTTAACTCCAACAGATAATTATGAAGTGCAATAAAAAATTCAAATTATGTTAATAGGCCAGAGAACAACGGCTGTTTCTGAAATCACTGGCAATTACTAGACATAATGGTTCTCAATTAAGCTGGAGGGTATTTTCAATCGTTCATAATTCACTATTTTAAAAGTATCATAAAAAGATATAAATGTGAGTTGTTAATAAAACTTTCAGACCAGCAATGTAGTTGTGTGTCACAGAAAGTAATACTTATTTTATTTTGATGCTGCTTTTTCCCTTGTGAATGATATGTGAATTGTGAGTGAAGGGAAGATAACTACATGGGATTTGTTTCTCTCAGTGCTCCTAAGTGGAAGAGGAGGGATATTTATTTCTTGAGCAACTTCGTTTTCCCTTGGGAATACACTCAGCAATCGTACATGTCTTTAACAATTCTATTTTTGGATCCTGCAGCTCACCACAGAAACTTTAATGCAAAGTGGATGTGAACCAGAGGTATCGCTGCTTGCCCACTTTCAGATTGCTATTTCACATATTTTTCAAGGCAATAAAATGGACCAAAAGGGAAAAAATTAAGGCCTAAAATAAGAAATCTTGAGAATCGTGAAATGATAAATTCTAAGCATCATCTTTCAGTTATGAGCTTGATTCAGAATAGATTTCTACCAAATCAAGTAAAACAAATAACAAATGAAGCCATTAAGGAAAGATCAATTGGTGATAATTACTATCCACACTTCACTAAAACTAGCACTTACTTATCCACCACATGTTTAACCTTCCATTAGGGAAATAGCATAGCTGCAAATTGCTAAGTTCTCATTGTAACTTTGCTACATATGATTAATAATCAGTCTTCTGGAGACATGCCTGAACTACCTGAGTAAATGTATTTAACACACATGTGCAGATGTTTTATTTATTTATTTCCAAATCAATGACAACTGAAAAACATTTCCTCTAATCCAGCCACTTCAACCTTCCTCCTGACAAGAAGAAAAACTGATTTTTATTCAAATACATTTGCACACGTATTCCTGAGAAAGAGTAAATCATTTGAGAATAGTTCCTAACTGTAGAAATTCATATTTTCATATTTAAACAGCAACTCAAAGACTGAAGCACGACACAATGATTCGTCAGTGGAAGAGAGCCATTCATCATCCTGACCTCAGGATCTGTTGAGAGTCTTTATTGCTTTGGCCTCATTAAAACGGTGCAAACCATGAACTAACATAAATCTTAATTTTATATTAAATATTATCCCCCTTCATTTTTTAATAGCTCCACACAAAGGGAAAGGTTAAAACAAATTAAAATATATACTAGTAAAATTGCCCTAATGAACTGTTATTGGTTTTAGCCATTTCACTTTTTAAAAAAAATTAATTTCTGAATGAATTAGTAATAAGACTCTTTACTGACCTTCCTTTTTTTTTTTTTTTTGTTTTGTTGTAGGATGTGGTGTGTTGGTATTTTTCAATCTATTCATTTTCATTCCCTTTTCTCTTTTACTTCTTTCACTTTTAGTCTCAAACTTACAGCTAAAGTAAATCTCAAGTGTTACAGCTGGACAAAGAAATCTACATAAGGACTACATTGTCATTCAAACTTCATTCCAAATGGGACAGAAATATTCTGAACTCATTCCTATGCAGAAAACACTTGTTTTTCTATCTCATTAAGATCATCATGCAATATCAACAGATGCTTAAAAGCCTCTAGTGCTGAAGGAAATGTTGAGAAAATTGAAACAGAAGTACTTATGAATGGTAAACTAATGATACTGCAAAGATTTTACTTTTCCATACTACATCTAGAAAAACACACATATCCCAACACTCCCTCCACCAAAAGCCAAAACCTGTCATTAATCAGCTACCATTTTTCTGTTACTTCTTACTGGTTGGCACCATGAGCAGGAGTTCATCATTTTACTTCAGAAAAAAGGAAAAATAAAAGAAAATAGGCCGGGGTTGAAGCATCCCTGAATTCCCCACACCCTCAGTGGCTGCCATGCCCACAGAACAGAATATTACCATTACATTATAATCACAGTAAACAAGCATCTGGATGTCATTTAAAATACAGCTTTTCTCTACTGGTAATAAGAAGCATTTTCTGCTAATTTCTGTTATCTGTAAATCTCTCTTGGCATTCCAACTCTGCATTTAATGTGCTGTACATGCTCCACTTTATGCACAGTGAACACTGCCATCAAATGTCAGCATGTCTTCTTGTTATCTTAAAGACAGGCAGGGATTCACTCAATGAAACATCTAGAGAGAGATATGTACTTATTATGCCACAGATATTTAATAGAAACAGGCACATATATCTAAATATATGCGTGTGTGTGTGTGTGTGGTTTTTTTTCTTTTACACCAGGAAATGATCATAATCTTTTGCAAAAAAACCTCACTATTATTTCTTGGCTAGCTCTGTTAATTTAATTGCAGAATGGGGAGCTGAAGTCAAGTTCCTTATGCATCCATCTACCACATCTCTACAGGACATCAGCCCCAGGTTAATTGTACCTGCTCTTTTTTAGGTACCACTGTTTGCTCCCTGCTACTCCAACAGGAGAAACTAGAAGCTGAGTTTCAAGCAACTGCCCTATTTCATTTTTCCTACATCCTGTTATTTTAGACTGCTGGAAAATTAATCTGCAAATGATCCTTAAAAAAAAAAAATATGAGCACAGTGCACAGGTGAGAAGCAGCAGCCTTGAAAAATTAAACTTGTGTAATAAATTTTCCTCCTTGATTTAATAGCGAAAATCACAAGAAACCCAGGTGACTGAATTCACTAGTATGAAGCCAGTACAAGGAATGGTCACATTTCTGCCATAGGTTTCAAACTTTAAAATGGACAAAGTGTTTCATATGCATCAAGAATAGCAGTATTTTGGTTAAATAAAATAGAATTTTTAAAAGTCTTGACCTCTAATTGAATGCCAATATTTTCAATTTTTTATTAAACTCTGTGTCTTATTCTCCCCTCATTTAGATGCTTGCAAAATAAATATAATTATATCCAACTTAAATAACTTTGGAACCTTGAGTTGCAGGTGTTGCTATGCTGTATCTATTACCATATTTTAAACCCTTTTAAGAAGATTGCATTAATTTCTATGATAATTTAGAGCCCATAATGCATTCCAAGATGTGAATAGATGTTAATCACCAAGGAGTGATTTTCCTGTGTACTAACGAAGTCATGCTGCAACCAGTAACTACTACTTTTAAAATGCAATATTGCCACTGAAAGACTTGATTAATATTTGTTAAAGTAACTATACCCCTGATATGGGTTTTAAAACCCCGAAGTAATTAACAAATACATCAATAGCTATGGCCTTCCTAGCTACAGAAATTATTAGGACAGAAAATGTTTATAGCATCCAGCTCGTTCCTTGCCCAGAATTATTAAAAGTTAGCCCTGTATATTTAACTTCTGCCACCACTATAGACCAGGACAGCAGCCAGCGGGCAGAGAAGAGGCTTTATTATTAAAATGCTATTATGTTTAATAGTATAGGTACATCAGGGAGGAAAAGCTGACAGCTGTGATTGCAGAACTGCTCCGATATTTAGATTGGTGACATTCAGCCAGAGTTTGCCTCTCATATAAGTCAAAGCTCAGTTTGTTCCATCAACCACAAAAACCTCTAACAGGGCAGCATTCAAATTTAAGTATCTACACAAGCAGGGGAAAACTGGCCACGTTTTCCTGGAACAAGCCCATTCACAGCTTTTTCCCAACCTAAAGGTAACTAAGGATGCCTTTCTGCTTCACCTGCTCATTGTTGTTGCTTCTGAGCAGCAATTAAACCCAGGAGGTGGCACAGGTGGGACACTGCCTTGTCACTGAGAGCAAGGTGACCCAAAGAGAAGGAGCACTCTGATGCACTGGGCTATTCCATGGGAAGGGACCCTCAGTGCTCATCTGGTCCAGCTGCAGGGGGACTCGGGGCTCAGGGAGTCACAGCCCCTGGCTGAGGGCACTGTCCCTGTGCCTCAGGCACTGCCAGGCCTGGGCACCTGCTCCTGGCACCCTAAAGGAACAGCTACAGCACAGGGTAACACCACCCTCTCTGCCTGCTCTGTCCCGACTCTGCGGAACGACAGGAATAATAAAACAAAATATGGGTTGAGATCTTACAGAGGAAAATTACTGATTTTGTTTGTTTGGTTGGTTGGTTGGTTGGTTTTTGTTTTGTTTTGTTTTTTTTTTTTTGCCTGTAGACAAGAAGCAGGTTCAGATGAGCAGCTGGAAGCCACCACCACGAGGATGTTGTGGTAGCTCCAGCGATCACCCCATGTGCAGAGGCTAAACGGGGTGCTTGGATTCAGTGGAGTGGGGAGGGAGGACTGCAGGTATTGCTTCCTCACTAGAATATGCATTTTCCACCAAAACCTCCTTCTCTTCAAATGTTTTAACATCAGCAATAACTTCATTCCATGCTCTAAGCTGGGCTTCTGGGGTCTGTCTGATGGAGTCAGAACAATCCCTGAAATACATTACAATGTGCTGGAAGAAAATCAGCTTCTATGTGAAATAGGCATTAAAAAAGAAAATATTCAGAAAACTTCGGGGGGACTTCTATATCAACTTTTGATACGATCACTTAAAAGACTTTGTACTCTTTCTGGCATCGTGCCTGACACTGCTGAACACTTTCAAACTCTGCTGCCTTCAACAGAAGTTCATTATGCTTTTCTAAAATGTGTCAAAAGGTAGCAGATAATTCAGACAGCTTAAAAGGTCCCAAATCTTCTGAAGTTCAGAAATATAACATTAGCAGTGCAGACCAAATTTGACTTTTGAGGTACACTGAAGGATTCTGTAGAATAATTTATTTACTCTTTTTTACATTTAAACAGTTCACTTTACAAGACTGATGTCTAATTGAGAAATTAAGTATTTGAATATTTACTTTTTTTTTTAAAATAAACAATCTGGGATAATTTGATGGTTGTGTATTTTTGTAGCAGCAGTCAATGCCATTTGAGCAGTGACAGGATTTAAACTGCCACCAATAAAAATTAAGTCATTAGCTGTTAGATGTAGAAAAATTCAGAATTGTGAATTTCTCTCTCAAGAGACAAGCATAGAAAGAATTTATTCTCACACGTTTTATATAAATAGTTACTTAAATCTGTACTTGTTAAGTACAAAATATGTGTTAGCGTAACAAACTATCTAGTCATATAAATGTTATTCTTGCCTTCCTCGCTGAAAGAGAAGAAACTATTAAAAAATTATAAAACAAAACAATGGCTTGAGGGACTGAACAGCTAAACAAGCAAAAGCAGTATATTTACTGGAAAAAAATAGAATGGCTAGAGCATCTTATACCCACGAGTCACACCGGGTTTTAATAACAAAAGTTTAAAACGGTGAAGAAGGACCTAAGGAAAGGACTCATCTGGAGAGCAGTGAGTGAATGAAGGTGCAGGGAGTGCACAGCCCCTCACTGCAGCTCACAAACTGCAGTTCCTCCCTTCCCAGCTGTCAATGACCCTGTAACCCTTCGGTGGTTGCAGGGAATTTCAGAGCGCATCCCTGAGCTTCTGCTCTCTTGTCCCCACTGGGTCCCAGCCCTTCCTCCTGCAGCTGGGTCCCAGTCTGACCTTGGAGGGGTGGGAGAGGTGACACAGCACCAAAAGGGTCCCCTTTCGTGGCCACGGGCCCCTCCAGGTGACAGCTGTGAGACCTGGGTTACCCTGGCTGATAAAACTTGCCTTGGGGCTGAAGGATGGAAAGGGGTCACGGGTGGGGGAAAAGACTTGCAAACCACAGTGCTGAAGGTGAAAAGGACAAAACAAAAGTGTAGAGTTGTAAAATCAGTCAAATTCCATTAATTTCTGCTATAGTAGACTCCAGACATTCTAACAGCATAGTCCTCCTATAACACAACCTGTTCCTAAATCAAGGTAATAAAAAACCAAGACAAGACTTGCTATTTCATTTGCTGCACCTCCACCAATTACACGCAATAAAAAGAACTGAAATGAAGAGGAAAATCAGGCCTGCCCATATAGTGGAGTAGGAGACAGAGAAAAATAGCTGAAATTAATACAGAGTACTTTCACTATAAGGAGAAAAATCATGCTACACTTGATCAGAAATCTTTTCTTGACAAATTCATGCTTCACACAGCTGGAAAAATGAAAGGGCCTGAGCGGGCACCAAGATTTATGGATGTCCCTGGGAGCTCTGGGATCTCCAAAAGACCAGGAGGTCACACTGAATTAATGCCAATTACAGCCACTGAAGAGAGGAGCGGGGAGAGCAGGAAACAGAAGCATCTGCAGTAACTCAGTGCACACAGGGACTCTTCTGTTTTGGCTCACAAATTCTCCTTCCCGATGTCAGGTGGCTACTTTTGTAGTTCACAGAGCAAAATAACCAACAAAATGCAAACTGGAATGATTAGAAGTAGCAACAGTTGTATAATGATGATTTGCTTATTTTCTTTTTTAAACAGGAAATGTAGTATCAGTTATGATAGATTTATAAGGGCTTCACAGCTCTTGAGTCCTTAACTAAAAGATATGCACTTCAGCCCTTAAAAAAATACTTGTAGTACTTAGAATTCATGACAACTTTTTTTTTTTTTCCAAAATATTTTCCTGTAATAGCAAAGTTTAAGAGGAATTTTCTCTCATATAATTTTTCATGCCAGTCAATCCACAAAATACCTCAGCTAGCATTAGGAAGAATTTTCCTGCTTACAGCATCACATTATAATATGTGTAATTTATAGATTTGTATTACTTATAATAAAACATTTGCCCTATGCAACTGCCAAAAGTAAGACAATTACTGCGGCTACCAGTTCAGCCTGTCCTGCTGGATGGTTGTCTAGCATATCTTAGAAAATGAACTTTGTAAAAAATGTTTTTAACCTGAACTGCACAATGGATGCAGTTAAAAAATACAACTTTGCATACACCTGGAAAAGGTATTCCCAAATTCCAAGTATATATATATATATATATATATATATGTAAAAAGAAAACTTAGATAGAAAAGTTGAAAGTTGAAGACCTGCTTAAAAATCAAAACCAGTGGTGATACACAAAACATGCCAACCAAACACCTAATCAGCATTATTCTTAGGACATCTCACACCCTTTTTAAATAACAGCTTTGAGTCTAGTTTCTTTTTCAAAGCCACAATTTCCTAAATCCTCTTTCCCTGTTTAGGTTGTACTACCTAAGAAACAGCTCCAATATCCTTTTTCTCCCTTGAACAGCCATGCATATTTTGCCAGAAAGAGGAAAATGCATTTGTGCTGATGCTAAATGTTAATAGATTTTGCCTAAATGTCTGCTAATAGCACTGCTAGAATTAGCTAGACTAGTAGTGCATGCCTAATGTGTTGTTTATGTTGTTGCTGCCTTAGCTGTTTTCCCCATTTTTTCCCCTCAGAAACAAAAAAGACATTTTTAGTAAAATGTTTCTATACATCTGCAGCCTGAACAGCAGCCATGCCACCATCGTGTAGCTCTGACATAGCATCATTGGGATTATAAATCCCAACATTCTACTGTTCCTTTCAATTAAACATGAAAAGTTTAATGTTTTTGTAAATTAAACATGAAGCCCTGGCTTTGACAGCCAAAATATGTCCTTCTATCACCTCTTCTAATTCCTCCAGGTCACTTCTTTTCTTAGCTTCACACAGTCAGAAGCTGATGCTCTTTTTATTGGTGTGTACTTTCAGAATGTTGTGGGAGAACAATGCCTTTGAAAACATTTTCTACAGGCCAAGACATTTAATAAATATGCATTACATTCCCAGAGCTCTAATTTACTTAGAATCACAAAGCCATTTACACATGTAAAAGATTTTCAAAATAAACAGTTCTAAGTGGCTTAATTGAACAATCGTATTTTTAAAACTGAATAATCTGTAAAAATCAGATAATACTGTTCTATGCAAAAAAATCTGATTTACAAACTTGTTTTTGCAGCCAGTGTATAAATGCACCATTTCATCCAAGTATTCTACTGTTTCAAAATATAATTTATGTAAAAATATCTTAGAATACACCCCCTTCCATTTTTATAAAGGACTACTAATTTCCAATTGTCAGTTGACTGAGCCACTTTGAAATATTTTATTTTTACACTTCCTACTGTTACTATAGTGCAGAATAGATACCCATGCCTTTTATTTCTTTTCAAAGTATGTTAAAAGGCTGAATTCTGACTTTAGGCTGCAGACAGAACATTTACTACTCATTCAAAACATACACTGGAGAGCAAAAAAGCCAATAGTTCCTCCAGGTCCAAGAAACTTTCAGATCTTTAATTAGAAATTCTTGTCCAGAGCCTAACTGTGACAATATTAAGTAAAAAACTCAAACCCAAACCTACAAGTCTTTTAATCTATGCCAATGAAAACACATGACTGTAAATGAAAAACAGGAATCAAGTCTGTGATTATATTACCTTTCAGAAAATTTGTTAGCATGTTATTAGCAAAATGTTTATTTGTTAATTATAGTTTTAATTAAGATACAACAATAAATTATCTTTGCCACATTTCTGCAGATATTTACCACCCCTGAGACTTAGCTATCTCATTCTGTATCTGTAAAGCTGACTGAAGTAAATTAAAGTTATAGCACGTGGGCGCTTCGCTCACACAAAATGCTCTGAAACTTGGAAGGGAGAACGTGGTGTTCCTCCACATGCCTCTGCAAACCATCACTGAGTAAATGTAACCACTCCCATTCTTGTAAAGAATGCCTCAAACCTGATTTTCAAGAGGGAAATTTCTGATTTTTCGTTATTTTTATTATTTTTAGACTAATTGCTACAGTGTTTACATAACCTAGAGTCTTGCTACTGCTGGTCAAAATTAAAGAGACATGACATGACTGGGAAGGTAAAGTCTGTACACACCAGATCCATTTGCTATTTGTCTTTGGTGTCACCTGTTTTCCTCATCTCAGAAACCTGAAATTCTCCTTTACACTAAGTTTCTGTTAGAGGATATAATGTGCAGCTTTTCTACAAATTACATCATGTTAAGTAAGGCATGTTAAAAAGTCTAAGTGTAGGAAGATGCTTCCAGAATGAACTGCAGTGAACATGGCTTGTCTGGGAGCCATAAGTTTATGGCACAACTTTTGATTTATGCTTGCTGGCACTGCCTTTGTGACCTCTCACAGAAAACACCCCCAGTACAAGGATATCCATAATGCATGGATAGCTCTCCATATCCCAGCTTTCCATCCCTTTCTTTTCCATGAGACAGAAAGCTCAGGGTAATGCAAACTAAGACACGAGTATCTGAAAGGCAATTATTGGTTGGATGATGAAAGCCACGAGTCAATCCAGTGTCAAACACACTAAAGCTGTTTGCTGTGGGTCAAGGACAGGAGACAATAGCACTCACAGAACCATATTACAGCAGGTGCTTTTTGTTCTGTGTGTGTATATGTGTGTTGGGCTCCATATCATTTGTAGCTTTCTCATTGCCTAACAATTATCTGGGGTTTTATGGTAAAGAATAACAAGGCAAACATGTATCTGCCAGAAAACCTGCAAACAGAAGCACGTTCTATAAACAAACCCACAATTACTCAGTTTCACACCAGTGCTGAGGTCGCTGCTCTGCTGACACACACAGAACTTGCTCACGCTGTGCACCAGGAGTCTTGAAACCTACTAAGGGATAGATGTGTGCAAAATGAAAAATAAGCTATTTACACTGGATTTAATTAGTATTTCCACACAATTATTAACAAATTAATGCTAGATAGAAGTATTGATTTTGCCCTTTAGTTGCAGTTATTGAAAATGCACAGGAATAAGTAAATTGTACAGTATTACTCAAAAGCATAAACTTCATCCAACTGATGAGGTTTCACAGCTTTCCAACCAACTCTGCCCAGGAAGGAAAATTGTTCTTCTTCTCCCGTTTAAAAAAGAAAACTGTTTTTCCTCTCTTCAGCTGAAGATTTGCAGTAGAATGGTACTTTAGTTTAAAAGGTACTGAGGGGGTTTCTGCCTTTAAAAGTCTTTTGAGTGCTGCTATTTTTGTATCCCTCTAGTATGTATACTTTGCTACCTTAGTTCTGTATAGACAAGAAAAAAGACTAAGAATGCAAAACCACCCCATGGCAAAACAAAGAGATCTGACCACTCCTACCCTTTTAGTGCTGTGTGACTTATTAACTTCATAATTTTTCCTAATAATATTTTGCAATTAATAGCACACCATTCCATAATGACAACTTTTACTTCATAAATACACAGACACACACAGACACACACACACATACATGTGATCAGACTAAAAATAAAAATGGCTTAACAATATCCTGGAAGAAATGTGACTTCCTACAGCAATAGATAGCAAATATCTTGTTACATCCAATTTTCAAAGGGTGCACATAATATCATTATTTCTGCAGACATGCTATTTGATTTCGTCACATAGTTGAGCAAAAACTCAAATTTAGAACGTCTTACACTCAAAAATGACCAGTTGTACTATTAAACACGTTCAAAGCTGAAAACCAGGGAAAGACATGGGCCCAACTGCACAAAGCTTGCACTGCGAAGGCAACATGGAGCACCAGGAATTCCACTGGATCTGCTCTGAAGTTCTACTGCCTTGTTGTGGCTCCTTCTTCTTTTTCCCAAATTAAGGAGTAGAACAAGAGGTGAGACTACTAGATTTTAATCTCAGGTCTATTACACAGCTAGCATGGCAGGGATTTGTTAGGAGCATAATAAAAAGTATGTGAATTGATAATGGAAAGGCTCCCCCAGGAGGAAATTCTCTTTGTGAACACGAAATCTAACACTTTCATTAGGAGAACTATTAATGAAAAAATGTTAGTAGCGTCACAACTAGAAAAAAAACAAAAACATGAAAAATCAGTATTATTTTATTTCACCCTGTGTATTCTAGGAGAAACAAACAGCTTTGCATTTTGATTAGATTATTTTAATCATCAAAGTTCATCCTTTGACAGTGAGCTGTTTGAGAAGCCCTGCTTTGTCAATTGAAGCCTATACTACATAGAGACATTTCTAGCAGAAAGACAGGAAGGAAACAGCAGAGTTACCCATTTCTTCAAAGATCCTGGCATAATGTCCTAAAAAGTCCACAGGGCATACTTTTCTCTAGAAGACTTAATTCTGCAACGTGATCATGAGAAATATGCACATATTTTACCCTGCTCACCTATACAGAGGTGCTCACAGTCACAGCCAATTTCTGTAGTGGTGCTGTCAGCACATCTGTGTGGAAGTATAAAAAATTTGCTGCACTTAGAAGGTATCACCTTGAGTTCTTCAGTTCCAATCCCCGTAGCTCATGGAGTAGTTGGTAATAGAAAAGTGAAGACAGAAAAGTGGACTACAGCTGGCCATCACAAATCATCCAGCCCATCCCCTCCCTGTCCAACATCTGCTGGTAACCCTTTCTTTGCCTTCCCAATCCCCATCAATCAGCAAATTGTTCTCCAAACTAAGATGTTTAAACTTGTGTGAGGCTGTTAAAGTATTCTGGGAACAGATAAAACCATTCTGAAATGAAGACAGCTTGAGCAAGGTACAGCTACCATTCTGGAAGCTTCCCCATCTTGAAGCAGTGCAAACACAACCTGAAGCTAAACCAAAAGCTTCAGTGGATTCCAAGCAGCAGTAATCTGGGGCATCTACAATGGCCAGGCTTTGCATCGTTTGGGACTTCACTACAGAACATGTTATAGCTCATCATTACAGAGCTCTTCACCTGCACAAGAGTCTGATCTTCCTTGACATTTCTCAGTCAATGCTCCTCCTGCTCAGACGGCAGAAGTACAGCCCTCATCCTGAGCACTTAGGATTTGAGCAAGTAATTTCAAGTCACAAAGATACCGACTAAACTGGACCCAGTCACTGGCTTTGCCTTCCAATGCTTTGTACAGCTGCTCCCCCTTTCACATGATTCTTATTACCCTGTTTATCCCCTTATTCAATGAACTCAGGCCTCACTGTCTACTAGCATGCTACTTGTTTTTCTGCCCAAAACCTGTATTTAACCAACCCTGCCATTTGCTGACATTGCAGAAGATTTGCATAAATATAACATTTCTCCACCTCCCTCAAGGTGAAACCATGAAAAAGAGCAGAAGAACCTCCTGGCTGTCACAGCCCCTGACATCATGACCTGAAACTCAGAAAAACCAGGCTCTGTGTCTGTTTACAGAGAGGCTGATAAATATTCTAAATATTCTCACAGGAGGCCAATGAGATGATACAGAAATATTGTCACACCTCTTCTCAATCTCATTATTGATGTGTATGCACCTTTGTAATTCTGGCTTCATTTGTTGTGCTTACCCGTGCCATTTCCTGTCCTCATGTTGTCAGCTTATGTTTCATTCTTTTAATAGAAAATAGTTTATGAGTGAATGCCGGGAGGAATGAATCCTGAATGATGTGTGCTTTTGCACTTGTCAATCTTCCCCAGTCTTCAGCTTAAGATCTTTTGATAATCTTTGTATTTGAAATGCCGGCAGGCTGTAGTTTAGCACCATTTTAGTTTAGATGAACAATAGCGTTTGGAAAAGAGTGACAGAGAGGATTACTGGTTCCTGAGAGCTGCTGTCTTCCAGAGATCTGACCTGCATCCTACACGCACTGCTCACAGATGGAGGGGAACTTGTAAATGTGGCACTGGGATAATGCAGAAATTCCCAGCCTTTTCAGATCTGCATTTTAGTTTGCTTCCAAGGATTTATTATCGTTTTTGTTGCATCTTTCTCAGTCTATGTCTCAGAATGTTTACTGCCTCCATAATGAAACCTCCCTCTACCAACTCAAAATTTAATCTCGAAATTCTCCTTACATGTTTGGTGTCATATGCACTACAAGCTTCCAGCTCAAGTACAAGTTTTTTGCTTTAAGAATATTTTTTACTTCTCAGTAGGAGCACCACTGCCTCCCCTAAACAGGTCACAGCTCAGTGTACATCTTGAGAATAATATCATAGTCAGTGTGAACATGTGTGACTAAGATATATTAACCTATGCTAGCACCCTGCAGCCACAGCAAGGCACAGAACAATTACTGTTATGTTTGCAGTTGGATACAGTCCCATGTTTTAAATACGGAGATTAATTTAATTTCTGTATTAACTGTTAATTATATGAAAGTTTACTGTTCTAGGCTTAAAATGAATCACTAGGATTTTCTTTTAGAACTAATAAATTCTTTGGAACTTATAAACATTAGCAAATGCTAAGCTAAATTTGCCTGCTTCTCTCAAAATCCTGAAAACATAAACCATTATGATAACCTTGAAACAATTCAACTCAAGAAATTTAATATTAAAGTGTCAGAACTACTGTAATATTCATAAGAACGTTTCAAACAAGGAACATGATTCCGTGTTCTTTGTCAATATTGTAACTGCAGTTTATATTTTTAAAAAATGGTATTATTCTGCTTCACAGAAAGCAACTCACATTCGGGCAGAAAAGTGAATAGCCATTTCTTCCAATGGGTCTTAATCATTTGCCACAATGGCTGTGGGGTTTTTAAAATAATCCTGTTCTTTAATTTGTCTTTCCACAACTGTTTACAAAACACAGCTATGAAAACCAAAGAGATGGAGAATCAAACAAATGAACTCACTGAAACCTTCTGCTATGAGAGTGAAAGTCAATTATAGATGCTCCTAGGTAGTCTGGGAACCTCTTCCTTGTTGCTCCTGTGTCTGATGTAGCCCACAATCCCACCAGGGCAGGGATCAGCCACTGAAAAGCTCTTAGTACTGTATACAGGATGAATTCAAAAATACATCAACTCTCAAGGTCATGAGGTGGAAACAAGGTACAGCTGAGGAACATTCAAAGGAGCTTGTGTCTTAGTTACCTCCATGAAGCAGAGTGATGAAAAAGCAGCAAGATGAGATGGAAGCTGTGTGAGCATCACACCTTTCAGGACTAGTGGTTTAAAAGCAAATAATAAATCAGTATTTACACTGATTCCTATCCCTTAGCTCTTGAATGAGAAGTTGTAATTGTTCCATGAGATACTTCATCAACACATCTTATTCCTCTCTCTCCTCCAAGCATGTGTCCTCTCAGTGCATTTCTCCACACGAAGTGCCCTTCACAACAGCCACCAGCACTGCACTGGACTAGCAAGTAAAGCACTACACTGTTCACACATCATTAGTTAAAGAGGCTGAAGATGCTCTTCTGGACCTCTTCTGCATGTGCCATCATACATGGAGGGCCACACTACTTTAGGAAGTGGGAAGTTTCCATTAGCATTCTGACATTTGGGAGTCCAGTTGTGTGAAGATGCAAGAAAAATAAGAAGCAGCAAGGAAACAGCTGATTTAATGAACTGACCTTCAGTATTCAAACTAAGCCGAAGTTTTAAATATAGAGTGACTAAGTGTTACAATAAATATTAATCATTAGCCATTACTTTGAAAGCCTCTTTTTCACTTGTAGAACTGATGAAATAGTGCTCATCATGTAGCTGAAAGCTAACTGTTCTCACGCCTGAGAACACAGGTGGCAGGGCAGCACCTGACAGAATCACAATCTGCTGAGTTTGAGGGACCCAACAGGATCACTGAACCCAGCTCCTGGTCCCCATACCCCTGGCTGTGCTGGAGCACTCCCCATGCATCACATCATTAGTGATCCTTACACATGGGCAGAAAATGTCTTTAGACTCCCAGACAAGCATCTTAATCTTTGGACATCATAACCTCTTCATTGTACTCTATTAGACAGAAATCTAATAAAACAACGGATTTGAACAGAAAACAAATGACCACTCTCAGGCTCGTTCGTCTTTGTTACTTTCAAAGATTTGCTTTTAATGGGGTGGGGGGGAAGGGACATATAAACTTAGAATATTGCATAAAAAACTCCAGAAAAACCCCCAAAACATCAAGGCCAAGAAACAGAGTTCCTGGCAATTCAGGATGAGGTTTTTGTAAGTAATAAATTAACAAGCAAGTGTAGCTTTCAGTCACAGTCAGCAAGTATGTAAGCACTCATTAAATTTTTGGAATATATTTATAATATGTTTAAATAGTTCAGTGAATGAGGGCAATAGTAGCACTAATCAAAATATAAAAACTATAGGTGATTTCAAAAATACTTTTTATAAGCACTGAGATGAAAACTGCTCTTTAGAATGATGTTTTATTGAGGATAGAGAGTAGCAGCTTCACAGCAAAAAAGAAATTTGGAAATTCGGACTATGAGTATCGAGAAAGATCACAAAATTAGTTTTGTCATTTCAATTACCTTTTTTGACTTACAGAGTTTGTCATTAGATCATTCCTTTCTCTTTTAAGACACCAGAGAGTCAAGGCCTACCATGTAATAATGATACCAACAAAGCTGAAACTTACAGCAAGAACAACCCACTGAAATCACTTACCTTGTTTCGTGTACTAGATTGCACTGGACTGAATCATTTTTGCCAGGCTGCCTTCTACCATTTCTGATATCACCCCAACAAGCTCTGTTTTTTTTCCTGCTCCTTTTCTAGGCACAGTCCATTTCAACAAGGCATCAGTTCTAATTCAGTAGAACAAGACCAAAAGCCAATAACATCAAGGTAATCAGAATAATTTCATGTTGAGCCTGAGACTAAATAATTTCAAATTAACACATTCATGCTAAAGGAATATCCATACATTAAAAAAAAACAAAAAACAACAAACTGAAAAAACTTTTGGGTTTTGTTGTTGTTGCTTTTTAACCCAACTACTACCAAAGTACTTTAAATTATCCTAGGGCATCAACAATTTGAGATTATTTGCTTGCTTCCAGCTATTACATAATGGGTAATTAGATGCTGAAAATTCTAGTGACTTAGAAAAATAGTCTACATGTTAATTGCTTTTATGAGTCCTTTAATGCAATCTGGGGACAGAAAAATTTTGGACTGTCTCTGAATAATAACATTACTGGCAGCAAGCCTAATTTCTTTTCTTTTTTTTTTTTTTTCTCCAGACATTTCTTAGAGGTTTGCATAATTTCTTTCCCTCTCCCTGTACACTATATATGTATACATTTTTACTACCACGTTATTACATTTTCTATTTAACTGCAACCAGTGGTCACTGACCATTCTTGATGCAGTGACACAGCTCCACTAGATGATTATGGCCCTATGAAGAGACAACAGCATTTTCAGTGAGCTATTTGTTTCTAGTTTCTTGCATCACAGCCTTTTTTGTGAAATGATAATTGAAAAAAAAGACATTTCCTTTCCTTTCTCCATGCAAATCCCCCCAGTTATCTTTGACATTTGACTTTCCTACAGACAGGGAACCATGAGAAATCTCATCTTGCTCTCGACAGGCTGATACTGGTGAATTTTTTGGCAAAAAAACTGCTACTGCCACAACACAGGCTGCTAGAAGCTTGGCATGGAGTGTTGCCTATAAACACCTCAAGAAATGAGGTGAATGTCTAGTGCTGAACTGTCAAAAGCAGAATGTTTGTGTGATTTAGTTGAGAAAACATTGAGTAAATTTGAGAAAACATAAAACAACAAAAAACCTGAAAAGACTGAGAGACTCCCCTTCCCCCCCCCCCCCCCCTCCCCAGAATATTCAAAATAAGTACGGAAATATAGTAACACACAAACTTCCAGAACACCACATTGACATCATCCAGTTAAAACTTTTTCTTTCAATCATTTATAAGTATTAGCTACAGGGTAACCCAGAAAGTTCACAAGTTGCCACAAATTTATGGTGTCCCTTCCCCACCTGCTGTAATAATGATGCCAGTCCATGGCAGGAGAGCAGGGTTCAAGAGACACAAGTTTCAGAGCAGAACAGCCTAAACACTCACACTTGCCAGCACAAAACAGATGAAAAATTCTAATTAAAAAGGAATCAAAAGTGATTACTTTTACTGAAAAAAGTGGGGATTTTAATCTGTTTTGTCACACTTTTGGGGATGTAACCTGTGGGTGTGCAGTAATGACACAATTTTTCTGAAAACTGTCTGGGTCTCCTCTTTGAAATCCCAGTGCAAATCTGAGCATACTTATAAGGACCATACTTATCAAGTCTTCCTAAAGAATTGATTATCTTTAATCACAGAACTCTTGAAGAAAAGCTATCGTGGAGCAGTCTGTGCTACAGTGAACAATGGGTCTTTGGGCTGTTAAAGCCTTAACTCTCAGAGAAATCTGTAAAATCAATCTGCTTCCAGAACGAGGTGGGTGGGAAATAGTACCTGGATTCTCTTCAGAGAAAGTTCAGAAGAGAAGAACAGAAAAAAACCCAACTGTTGAAGCACAATTCCTGTCTCATGCCCAGCATTTCCTGGAATGACAACTCAGTGTTACCAGTGTTTATTCCATCTTCAGTCCAAATGGTTTCTGTAAAGGACTCACTGACCTCTACCAGATTCTGTCACAAAGGGCAGAGTTACTGGCCTTGAGGCTGAGTACAAACAGGTGGAAATGAGAGTTTTGCTTGGGAAGTGTGAGGGCAAAGATTAACCAAGGAGCTCTCCTACACAGGAGGAGAGGCAGGAAGGCAGAGCTGGTTGGCAGGAGGAAGGAGAACACTTTTGCCTCCAAGAACTCTACAAACAGAGGAAGGGCTCTGACTCCCACCCCTACATTCAACATGATGAGGACTACACATGCTACAGACCCCTTGCTTTTTGCCTTTTAAATTCAATTCAGTCTCATTTTCTCATCATGGTCCTGCTATCACTTAGGTACACCTCTGATCTAATAAAAATGCATTGTTATCACAGAGCTACTTAAGTAACAAAAAGAAAACCAGAAACAGCAGGTTACCAACATATGTAATTGTCCAAAGGAGGCAGACAGGTCTTTTTGCAAAAGTGGTTATCAGAATTTAGAGTACAATATATCACTGTATTACATACACTAGTGGTGAGCTGCAATCAGCCCGTGTGCAAGTAAGTAAAAATCAGAACAAGAGTGATTTATAATTAAACTAATCAAAATCTTACAGGTGGTATAATAAGTGCTTCTGAATTTTCCATGTGGCATGCTGATTGTTAAATCTTGATAAGGGCTGCTCTACGTGATACAAGCACCCCATTGGGCTCCATCAAATAAAAGTCTACATCTTAGAAATCTCAATTCTTTGCACAAATCAGACCACAGAGACTAATGTGTATTGCTGAATGAACAATTGACCTTTGTGAAAAGAATTTGAGGGCTCTGGGAATGCATTATGGTGTGCAGAGTCCTTTGGAACTGTAATAATCCATGTTCTTACCCTCCAGTGCCTAGGAACACTTTTTCCTAAACATACAAAAACCCCACACCACAAAAAAAAGTTTTCCACAAAATTTTTATCAATTTCTTAAGCAATCAAAGAAAAAACCCAAACCAAACAAACTTTTCTTTTTCTAGCTTCATAACTGGATTCCTCTAACAGGGTTAAACATGCAGTCTATAAACTCCTGACACAAATAAAATTATTTGATATTGTTATAGTTTTAGCTCTACAATTTTGACTTAATTTAGTGGGATTAAGATGTTTTATCTACTTTAATGTGTACCTGACCTCAGATTCTGACATGTCAATTACTTAGAAGATGGTATTATCTTCTAAGAAAGACAGTGATTCAAACAAGTCACGATGCATTCTCCTGGCAAACACAAAATTCAAAACACGCAGAAATTAATCTTTCTATAAATACTTCTTGAGTATTTTTAATTACCTTTGATCTAAAAGCTAGACTCCACACAGAAGCATCACTGCTCTTGCTTTACCAAACCAGCCTGGGAAGGGAGTGAGAAGGAAGGCTGTGCCAATTCTATTGAGGTCAAGTGGATGGAAGTCTGCTTGTGCTATCTGAATCACACATTGGCAGATGAAAAGACATGCCTTTACCATCTGTAAATTTTAATGTACCAGATTTTGGCTGACATGCAACCTAAAGTATTTACTTCACTGAGGTACACAGAAGGAAAGAGGGACATAAGAAGTTTTTATCTAGATTTAAGTGAGAGCACTAGATAAAATCAGTTTATGCTACAGTTTCATCATTTAAACTTAAGCACTGAAGTAAATTTCTCATCTATTTAAAGATGTTCTGATGAAAAAACCCAAACCTTGATTGTCTCTTGATGTCTCCACAGCTTCCTGTCTGCATTTTAGAAGAAAACAAGCATGCAGATTTTTACAAAGGTTTGAAAATGCCATTTCACTAAAACTGAAGGTACATACAAATGCCTGATACTTTCAGGGCTTTTAGTCTCAAAAGACCATTGCAAATGCAAATAGCTATAGTTGTTACTGAGGAAACAGAAACAATGAGAAGAATAAGAATGGCAGTGGTGCTGACAGAAATTATCTTCCCTGCAGCAGGAAGGCTGGAACAGCTCTGTTTTGCAATAGCAAGCCATGTAACACTGAGGGTAACTTCAATCAGCTCTCTGAACCTCACAGTCAATTTTAAATAACCATGATTTATGCTCTGTCCAGAGTAGTGCACAGTGGTGCAGCAAAATACCTTTGGCATATGCATACATTTGCCCCACTGCTCCCCCCTTCAGTCTTTGCTCTTCATACTAACCCTTTATTTCTCAAAACTCTGTACTGAATAAACTGATAATAAGCTCTCCCTATATCTGGTAATTATTTTTAAGAAAAATGATTGTTTGTGTCCCTAAAGCCAGAAACGTACAACAGTAGTTACACTTTTGCATTGTTGTTTTTTTTTTCTTGGCATTAGCACAAATAAGAAGAAGGTAGTTTAAAATTTACAGATGAACCATCATCCCCCCCCACCTCGCCCCCCAGTTTGAGGGGGAAAAATACACAAAAGGCAGATGTGAAGGCATGTTGTCTCTCCTTTGGCCTCATTTCAATTTAACAGTTCCTTTACATTTTTTTCCTTGTTTTCACATGTTTAGCTTCAAGAACCATAAACTTCTATCTGAAGAATTTACATTAAGTAGCATGAGTAATATCAAATTTATGTGAAATGTAAGAGAATTGCTGCAGATTAGCTGTAATTTTGATCAGTTGTACTCTAAAATGGAGGAAAATCCCTCACAGATATATGTGAAGCACTATTTCTGGAACAGAAGGAAAAGCAACAAAACCACAGAGGTACTGCACATATTGCAGAAAAGTCTCTAAGCAAATGCAAACTGGAAGAATGAAACTATCAGAATACAGGGAAGAAAGAACAAAATGAGAAAGATCAGATGAAAACCATACTGTCCATCAACCTTAGGTCACTTCAACACCTGCTGAAAACGAGAGACATTCCAGGCTGCAAGGGGTTTTCTTCATTCTGACCTCTCATCACCTGATACTGAAAGCAGCACCAGAAACACAGAACATCTGGAAGCTTTAAAAATTCCTATCATGCTACCAAACTAGAGAGCTTTTGAGAGCATTGTGGCTACTACAGCACATGAGACCCCATCCCAGAAGCCAACCCCACCGAACAGCAGCTTTTCTGCTCCAAAAAGTGTTTTGGTGTTGGAATTTATCTTTACCCTGGAGAAAGTGAAAACACAGGTAAAACCTCAGCCTGCAAAGCTGCAGCTCTCCTGCATGACCACCAGCCACTTCCCTCACCCAGACCTGCTCCCCGAAACAGTGACAAAAAGGCAGAATTGTCACACGCGCAGTGAACAAAGGAATATGTAAATTACTTCCACATGTCAGAGATGAAAACATTTTCCAAGACAAACATAAAGGTACCACACACACAGAGGCAATGTGTGCATTACCCCACCGTGCAGCACACAAGTGGCTCTGTTTGCAAACCCTCCCTGCCAGTGGCCATCAGACGAGTCCTCACAGACACTGCACATCCCCTGTGGTACAGTGAATGGACTCAACATCTCGGCTCTGACTTCTGTGATTTTCAATTAAACTTCCTTTGCTGCTGGAACATGGATCACCTGCTCCACCACGCATACTTCTGTATTATTAATTTGTTAGCTTGCTGGAATCACAGTTGAAAACCTTTCAGCCTTGGTTTGTGGCAATAAATTCAACTGACAGCTGAAATTTGGAACGCTCACTTAATATTGATTCTGAATGTAATAACAAGCGACATGACCTTTTGGAGAGTGTAAAATATGGCTGCCACAACATCTGTGCCACATTTCTTGCTGTGTAGTAATATGCTGTAACAGCACGGAGCTGGCACTGAAGTTAAGCTTTATTATCAAGCAGATCTCTCCATCTCTCTGGCTTCATTAAAGAAACCCCACAGAACCTTAGTCCTTACCCCACCCCCAAAATGCTTCCCACATCCAGAACTTGTGCACACATCACTGTTTCTGAGACTAAATTTACCCTGCAGTAAGGAGAGAGACTTTGGATGGCTGAAGGAGATCCCCTGTGTCAAACACAGCAGTTTCAGCAGACTGAAAATCAGCACATCTTCAGTCAGACAGGGATCTTACACCAAGTATCTCCATCAAACATCTGAGTTATACTGTTTGCTGTCTTCCTACCTAAAAGGAAATACTTTTACATCTTTCCTACAAGAAAGAATGCATTAGCAAGCATTTTTTGTGTGCTCTGACACCACAAGTACCATTTTCATTTAGCACTACCCCAGGATACCTTGAACTATTTTTGCTGGGCTGGATACAGGTCAGTACCTTGTGGTAAGTTCCTTTGAAGTGCTGGTATCTTTCAAATACAGTCCATACAGGGAGAATATACATTTCTGTATTTTTAAAAATCCAATTTAAATAACTTCACATGATGCAAGAAGCCTAACCAAGTTTGAAAACCCAAATTATACTACAAAAAACACACATTCCTCTTCAAGTATTATAAAGAATGCTTCAAATATCTGCTGAAATTTTTTTGGCTAGCATAACAAGTAAACTGAAACAATGAATCCCTTTATCCTTATGAACAAGACCTATTTTATCTCTTAATGAACACAAAACACAATGAAGCAGATATTTACTGTGACATTTTAATTTTGCATTTCGTGATTTTAGTTTGTGCACTGCCAAACACTTGGTAGCAGCTAAAATTTTACATGTTTTAAAACTCCTTGTCCAAAAAAAAATTAAGATCTTTCATATTAGACCATAAGGCACTCTAACAAATAGGTATGTGAAGATTTTTGCTTTTCAAAAATCTTAATAGACCCTCTAATGCACCCTTTTCTAGGACATGTACTTGTACTGGCCTTGGGGACTGGGGTAACCTGGCCCAACCACATTATCACACCTCACACTTGCACTCTGAGAGCCAGAGAGCTCTCCTTTCACTACAAAATTCATAGAAACTAACAAACAATGGAAATCTATAAAAATACACCAAGTTTACAAATCCATTCCTTCAGATGTAGTCCTGAGGTAATAGGAACAGATGTCCAGTATGTAAGTTTTAAAAGGCATTAAACATCACTGTATACATGTACTGATGCATATGGAGTCACACATATTACATTTAATAAATATATGTATATTTGATTATTACTGAAGGCAGATTGAATCCTTAATGAGGACTGGATATTTGCAGTTTTAATTTCATTTAAATCTATTATATATACACGCTAGCATAAAGAAATGGCTATTTCTTGTCTGCCTTTCTACTGCTGAAATCCTAATTTCATTTAATAATAAGATCAGCACCCGAACCAATCAACATTGTGCTACAACAGATAAAGCTGAGACTATAAAACAACATGAAGCTTGGGCAAGATGCGAGAGAATTACTAAAGGAATCGTTAAATTCTTTTAAATACAGTGAAGTCTAGGACTCCTTTGAAGGAGTTGGAGAAGAAAATGGAATACTTTAAAGCTGTAGCTGACCTTTGAGTTCCTCTCAATCTCCCAATTATTACCATAAAGGCATACATCCCAAGAAAGCAGCAAATGTGTCTTTAAATGCCCAAAAGTGCCGTGGATGCCACACACAGAGAGTCCAAAACCTCCAGCAGTTTAATCTCTGCTGGGACGTGTTTGAACCCACACGTTAGAGCACCGTACCCCTGAAAAGCAGCATTTGTACACGCTGCTGATGGGCCTGTGGCACCAGAGACAGACACACATTTCCAGCTTTTCCAGGGTTTCTCACTGGAACTGTGAGGGACTTGAGAGCTGAACTGCCCAGCCAAGCCTGGGAGCTTGGAGACACCAAATCCTCTGGGGTTGGTCTCACATCCCCCTCAGAGGGTCAGCCCCACTGCTGCCTTAGGTTTTAGCTTTTATGTTTTTTCTGTCCTGCACTGCACTGGTGTGTAACTCTGAACTCCATGCAGAGTGTTAATAAGCTCTCATCACAGTTTGGGCAGACAAAACAATCCTTCCAGGCCTGAGAACCAAGGACATCCTCAGCCTCAGACTCTGAAATTATAAACAAAAGTGAACTGGGGGGCAGGGGGAGAAGCAAACTGAGGGAATGTGACTTCATTCCCTGAAGCTGCAATTGGACAATTAACCCCTGATATGTAAATGGACCAAATTTATTTCTGTCTGAAAAACTCGTGACCATTGTCCATCCTGGGTGTAGTCTCTGCCAGGCTTTTGACTGCCCAAGGTGTATCTATTGAAGGCCTTTAATGAAAACCCACTTTATTTTAACTCTGTCTAGCCTCTGTTCCAGCTAGCCATTCCAAGGCATCACCACAGCACAGTCCCTGCTGCCCTTCCCTGTGCTGTGCACCCTTGGAGGCACCAGGAAAAGCAGAGGTAAACAGACACCAATTGGATTACTCTACAGCCTCAGCTAAGACAGAATCAAGACTAATCTGATTATATGTATATTATGAGCCACTAAGAATCTTTTGGCAATAATTACCAAGCTTCTACACATAATAAAAAATAAATAAATAAATAATTTTATTTAGCACTGGGCTAATCTATCAAGTGGTAAGCTTCAAAGTGAATGTTGGGGAGGGGAAAAATAACCCCACAAACAACAACAACAACAACAAGAAGCAAACAACAACAACAAAAAAAAAAAAACAAACAAACCAAACCAAACAAAAAACAACAACAACCCTGAAGTAGGTTTGTAAAACAGAGATATTTCATTTTTTATTGAACGGCAAAAAAAATATTCCAGACTCTTAAATGCACTAAAAATACTTTCAAATAAAATACAGTTCCTCCTCTCAAAGCTTAATTTCCAGAGATAAAACTTCTCCGAGTTCTAAAAGGCTTCACAGAAGCATTTGGAAATGCTGCCACTCTTTCTGATGCACATTTCCAACCCAAGAGCTATGGCTGGTTTGGGTGGAGGGAAGGAATGCAAAATAGCAGTCTCTGACACCTGCCTTAAAAATGCACAGCCAAGACTATATGACAATTACATTTATGCTTTAAAATTGCAACTAAAATTTGTCAAGCAACTAAGTTTGAGCTGTGTGTTTGTTTATAGATAATAGAAGGCTGAAAATGAAAAACTGAAGTAATACAATATAATGTTATACATGCATATGTGCTCATGCACATCTGTAAAACTCGATTTTTACCATAGCTGTCAGCAAATATATTAACACAGCCCCGGGGATACAAGCACACAGATTGAAACAAATTTAAAAGAGGAGGAGCTGCAAGGGAAGGAGTCATACAGGAGGGAAAACAAGAGGCACTTTGCACATTGCTGCTCTTACAGGTGGGTCTTCAGACACCTTCCTCAGGTGTCTGTGTATTACTGTGCACAGTCTGGGCAACAACCAGGAAGAAATTCAAGTTAATTCAGTGATCTGTGACATGGCCATGACCAGAAGGACGTGTATGAATGGAAAAAAGGGCCACTGATTTACAGAGAAAGAGCAAGGATGAGAAAGGGAGGGAATACCACCTGACTGCACAAAGTACCAGTTTGAAGAGATGCTGAAATGACCGAGTTTGGGATCCTCAGAAAGCCTGGGAAGGCAACTGGCAAAGATTTAGGACTCCTGAGTGCAGGCTTTGGGAATTGCTACACAGAAGGTCCTGGGTCAGAGCCATGAAGGTGATGCCCAGGAACTGTGGCACAGGGAGAGGGTAGTGAGGCAGGGATGGATGCACAGCACTGGATGGGGATTGACAAGGTAGCTGAAAAAAGGTATGGATAAGTCAGCCTCATTTGGGGGAAACCACTGCCAGTCACAACCTGGGGAGGGAACAGCTGAGTGGCAGCCCCACTAAAGCCTACTTTCTTTAGTTGTATGAAATTCTTAGAGCTCTACTCTGTGACCTGAGCCTTTGCAGCCAGTGTGAGTCCCTAACTACAGTCTGAGTCCCCATACCTAAATACCTGAAAGACAAAGCAGCCTCAAACCACTGAAAACATTTCTTCAAAGAATTCTCAGCTAAACTTCAGGGGACAGACCATCAGATAAACTCAAGAATGGTTATGTGTGTCTATGCTATCTTCAAGCCTCAAAAGATTTCTACAGAAGTACTCTCCTGCATTAGCCTGAGTGCTCTCTTGAGAAGCACAGATGTGGAGACCATGCCCCAGCACAGGACTTCTGAAGTTCTACAAAGATACTGCTCCTGTGGTCAAGATTTGTTTCAAAAAATCTTTATAAGACAATCACAATCGGTGCCATTGTCCAACAGTATTTTAATTCTTCACTTTAAGAAATCCATTTCTAAGTTAGCAATGCTGTCGCTTTGAAAATTGTATGCAAATATTAAACTTCTTTACCATAAAAGCTAACTCAAAATATTACAAGTAGGGTTACTCTTTCTTATCCAGTTTCCCGAGAATATCTGCAAAGTGAGACAAGTCTTGGGATTATCAAAATTTAGGCTATGAATCCAAAGAGCTGTCAAGTGATAGCAGTGAAAAATTAGCACCTCTGGTCTTCCAGTATCCTCCATAGAGAAGCAAGGTGACAAGACAACTGATGCCAAAGGACAGAGCAGAGCAATTAACTTGTGAGAGAATTCCAAAAGAAACACACTTTTCTATCTTAACCCAGATGTTTAGTATGAGCTTCAACTAATTCTGCTAATTTAAAAATAGTTATCTAATCATAACTAGTGCAGTAGTTACCTCTACAGTTAAGGGACAGGGATGCACACTGAACCAGGGGAATTTCTCCCATGCCATCCAAAGATGAAGGATCCAGGCTGGATCACTCTGTAAGTGCTTGTCTTATTTTACTGATGATTAACTTTTATTAATAGCATATTATTTATATTAGTGCAAATTAAGACAAGATTAATTCTATTTTTATTTCCTTATTTTCAAGTAATAAGAATCTTAAGCCCTCGGGTTCTTTGGAGCCTATAGAATGGCAGAACAATGTAATTTGCCTTAGCATGTCACTTGTGCCACCTCCTTTAATCTCTAATATATTAGCATCTGCCATACTTTATTACCCTGTTGAATCTGGTGCTATTTCCATCTACTGAGTCACGTATGTTCTTTTCTGTTAGTATGACTAACCCCCTTATTTGGTATTTTGCTTCAAGCCTCCACTCCTAGAAGGGGCTGATTATTTGAAAGCCTCAGTGTTACAATCCCCCAAACTCCACGAAGAGGCTTTTTAAAAAAGGATGCGGGTGTAGCCTAAGGATGTAAAATTAAAAGGCCTCTAAAAATAATCCATTTATAGAAAATAAGTGTATTGATATTGTCAGACTTAGTCCATAACCTGCCCTTCAAAATTCTTCTTATTTTTAGATCCGTTATTTAACTGTACATATATTTTAACCTTGTTGATTCAAAGAAATACGACAGCCACGGAATCATCTAGACAAAACACCAACATCTAATTTGCATACTTACTAGTATTATACATTGAAATATGAGGGCTTCTTCTCCCCAGTAACCTCCCTGGCAGTGTCAGAGCATATTAGTGACTGCTCTGGGTATTTTTAGGCCATTCTTTCCTTCCATTGTTTTCCTGCGTGGGGAAGTTTCTAGCAGGCACAGTTCCACCCACTTGCCAAACTCTGCTGAGCACTGAAGGCACGTTGGCTGTGCACTAAGGCTGCTCTGCTGCACCAGTAAATACAAACCCAGCTCCTCTCACCACCACCTTTGGAATTTGGGCATGCACGTGACGCTGCAAAAGTGCCAAGGTGGCAATCTCAGGCTCTGGGTGAAATTTCTCTGCCAAAGCTTTATCATTCTGTGCCTGTAGTAGATAAAGCTCACTGTGGATGTTTACTGTGGAGCTGAAGAATTCATCTACGTATCTATTTGCATGCACATTTCAGTCAGTTGTAGAAAAAAATAGCACAGGATTGGTAGAGCTCTCCATTGACACACCGAGCATGAACATTTATCCAGCAATCATAAATATGTATTATTCCCTCCCAGTATGCAAGTGGAGACCAGAATAGCAAAGAGTAGTGAAACCCTCAGAAACTCACAGTTTCCAGGTATTTTTTGGGAATATGAAATCGCTAAGAACAAACACACACAGGACATGCTCCGGAGCTTCTGTAACAATGCCTTTTTTTGTACAGGTGAAAACTCACACGGTCAAGTGGAAAAATATTCCAAGCAGCCTATTAATCACAAATACAGAACAAACATATCAGTGCAACTGAAAATCACCAATGCTAATGCAGAAGGCATCTCTGATTAGAAAATGCTCAAAAATGATTACACAGATGAGTAAGCCTGATTTTTGGGATCATCATCTTTCTGCATCTGACATGCAAATGTAACTATTCTGATAAATCAGAGTGGGAAGTAGCATCAAAATACAAAAAAAAAAAAAGTTGTCTTTTAGCTTAAATTGATTTGACCATTTTTTTTTTTTTTTTTTTTTAGTAAGGAAGCTGTGATGGACTGTATGGTTATCTGCTGTCTACAGGCAGGTTACAAAGTAGAGATGCAAAATATGAAAACCATATTTTGCACCGAGGATCAAAAATCCTTCTTTTTAAATTTAAACTTCGCAGGACCAATATTTCTGTAATCTTGGGAAAAGCAAAATTATATGCCTAATTTAAAAGAGAACAAAGGATATAGAGAGCCAACAGAGGAGTTAAGTCTTGAACGGACTAGGAAAAAAATCAACACAGAAGCCATTTGCCACCAGTTCAAAGGACACCATATGTAAAGAATAGTAAATACCACCCTTTTCTTGCCCCTGCTTCTCTGCTGAGCCATAATTGTGTCACATCTTGTGGAAGGGCAGTGTGCTGACTCACAGGACACATCTCCTGGCTGGGCAGTGCTGCTGGGACTGCACTTGGCACCGAGGGGCTGGAAGACAGCAAGCTCATCATCACATTCCAGAGTGCTCTGCTGACAGCTGGCCTACCAAAAAACCACTTCCAGATTGGCAAGGAGAAGAAAGCACGGCCCATGTGGCACATGCAATCCTTCTCATCCCAGCAGATGAGCAAAGAGGAAGCTGCCATCACTGAGATGAAGGGGGAATGCCAGAGAGGGAAGAGCAGGAACACCACTGACACCTTATGCTGGTAGCTCTGAGCCTGCAGCATGCCCCTGCTGTTTCTGATGGATGGGTGCTACTCAGCTAAATGTCTTCCCCTCTCAGTTTTAGGGAATGTTCTCCTGAAATGTCTTCTCAGATTTGAGATAAGGTAATTCCCTGCAAAATTAAAACTGTATTACAATGTTCAGCACTTCTTAGAGTGGTTATATATTTGAGGATAAGCAGGTGCTCACATCTGCTTAAGGTAAGGACCCACTGAGAAGTAGATGGAGAACAAAAGCTGGACTGCTGGGGCCTGTTTCCATGAATCACTGATGCTCCTGCATTGGCACTTTTTATTTTGACCTCTCAGGAATCAATTAAAACCAGTCACATTCAGAATGCAGCACTTCAATAGCTCTGCTGGCAGCCACACTTTGATTTGTTTGACATTTGCTGATGATCTGGTAAGCTCAACACTGCAAATTCTAAGTTGCAGAAAGACAAAACTCAGGAAGGAAGAAACCAAATACCTGCATCATGAGGCTGGAGGAACAAAGCGGCCATTCCAGCACTCTATTAAATAACTTGAGAGAAATATGAGTAAGTGAAGGATCAAGCACTAGGGTTAAGTTGCGCTCACTGAAGTTCTTATCTTTTTCTTACACCAAATGTCTTAAATGGTAATGCTTCCCACAAAAAAACAAACAACCAAACAAAAAAATCCCAAAACAACCAAACAAAAAACCCACCATGAAATCCTCAGTGCAAACAATTTTTTTTTTTTTTTTTGTTAATTAGGCCCACTTTCTGCAACACTTAAGAGTAACTTATCAGGCTTTTAACACAATGCCATTAATAAAACATTGTCTGAAAATGGGGATGGAAATAATTAGAGCACCATGAAATCGCATCTTCAAATCCCATTAACGCTGACTCAGACCATCATTCAGAAAAGTTACAGAAAGCTTCATGAAAATGACTCTACTTTTAAACATTAAAGGATTCAAAACACTTCTCCATTTATTCCTTCATTTATTTCCATTTATTCCTTCTCTTCACTGATGCTCAGTGTCCATTACCAGCATATAGCTACAGGTGCATTTCTGTGCTGATGTATCAGTATAAGAGTACTAGATGTTTTTCTCAAAAATGAGAAACCAAAAAATCCCTAGAAACAACTACTGAAAAAGTCCATTTATTCCTTAATATTACTCTAAGCATATTTGCACATTGTAACAAACATTAAGATTCCAATGAAAAAAATCACCACCCAGATAAAAAAAGTTGTGAGGATCTGGAGGTGTCACTGAAATTCTCAGGAAGTATCCCAAAACCATCAAATTCTCTTTCTTCTTTTATGATACTGAAAAATAAAGACTTTTCTCTACCCAGAAGTTTAAATGGTCAAAATTACTTTTATTTCTGAACCCAACAGAAAGAGTGAGAATCAAAGCATGGTTCAAAGGAACAGTCAGGTCCTCAGGCTAGCCCCAAGCACACTGAAGAACTACGTCTGGTGATTTTTTTTCCTTGATAAGTGCACTGCTTACAGTTGTGCTTAGGTTTCTTTTGAGAAAGACTATGAACCAAACCAAAATTATGCAGCTTACAATTAAAAAAACAAAACCAAACCCAAAATGTGTTTCCATTAAATGACAATGTAATATATAAAATGCAATTACTAAATCTTTTCCTCACCTTCTCTTATGTGTCCTTGCATGTCCTTCTCTGCTCAGAGGCAGCGACAAAGTTTGGGCAAAATCATTCGCTTTATGTTTTGCATCCTCACGTGACAAAAAAAATGAAAAGCATTAATAATTGCTACTTTTTTTTCCATTTAAGAAAATTTAAGACTAATCTGAAGAAGATTAATCCAATTCTACTCCACAGTAAGGCTACAAATAATTACTGCCTTACACAGAATGTGTGGGCCTGTTCCACCACCCTGCACTTCTCTTTGCTCAGGTGTTTGAAGATCTGTGACTTCAGCACTCTGGGTAAAAATTAAGTAAATCTTTGTATTTGAGTCACCTGTGCTGTAGAAGGCACAGTCCCTCTGCAGCCCTTGCTGCACACAGGGATAGCGAGAACACCAAGGTACAAATGTGGGAAGAAGGGCAGCACAGATGAAGAACAGAGACATCCTGGAGGATGTGGGAACACTGGCCTTGCACTGCCCAGTCCCGAGGGATGTCCAGGGCAGTGGCAGAATGAGCTCCACAAGGAGAAGCTGACGCAGCAGCCCAATAACCCAGCCCAGTCCCTGCTCCCTTCCACATACGCTGCTACAGCAGAGATGGGAGCAGGAATGGGGGAGTGCCAGGACCAAGAGCACTCACTGAACAGAGCATTAGTGTTTGACAAGGCACATTTTTACTAATATGGACTGGTGGTGCTGTCTCAAGTGAAGCACAGGGATAATTCAGCTTTTATATCCTCCTTTGACAGTGATGTGCAGTCCATTAAATTACACATGATTTTAGCATTTACTTAAAGATGCTTTAAAAACTTCTGCAAGGAGGAATTTTTCCCTCATCTACTATTATTCACTAAAATAGTGAACTATTTTTCAAGATTAAAAAATTTCATTGTCTCCTACTTGTATTTTCCTTTTTTAGTTAACTACAGCTAACTATAGTCCTGCTGCAGAACATGGAAGTCAAATAATGATTACTGCTGGAGTAAATTTGGTTCAAGATTTGCATCTATTTGATGTCAGTGATGCTGCAGCACACAGTAATCAGAATTTTGGCCTAATCTTGGGAAAAAAAACAAAAAACAACCAACCAACCAAAAAAAAAAAAAAAAAAAGATAAACAAAAAGGGATTTTTTTCCCCTCCCATTTCTGTCTTCTCTGGATTCATAACAAGAAGATGCACTCAATTACTCTAGTTTATTCACATAAGAAAAACTCTGTCTTAATGAGAGCAAAATTAGTAACAAACATCTCACTAACTTGAAAAATACATGTTTTATTTCAATTTTCAAGTCTATATAATTTTTGCTCATGCAGGTTAAACTTTGAAATCACATTTACCCAAACAAAATGAATATTTAAAATGATATATCTAATTTTTCTTATGATAAACTAGGTTTTATTTCTTCTCTGCATTCTGACCATGTTACAAAAAACCTGCCTATCAGCAGCAACTGTGACTGAGTGAAATAACCATAATAAATTTTAAAAATTTGAAAAAAATGCAATAAGGAAACTATTTGATATGAATCTGACTTTTCATTCACTGTTGCTTCTCTATTTAACCCTGCCGCTAAATTTAGACAATATTGATTCCATCATTCAGAGTTTACAGCCTAAAAGAGGATAAAAATCATAACTCTTTGCATTTTTGGTGTATTTATGAAGGCCTCTAGGTATACAGTGTATAAACAAATTGCAACTACTCCCTATATTCTGTGTATTTATTAATATATTGGTTACACGTGATACTGTCCTGCAGGAAATTTGGTTTTGAGTTGATGGTGATACTTAAATCCCATTTGCCTCACCATGCTCTTAAGGCTATGTGCTGTAACAGCTGTGTCAAATTAAACATCCACAGCTGGAATCTCCAACAGGAGTAGCATCAATAGCCCTGCTGGGACAGAGCATTTTCCAGGGGCCAACAGTCCCTGCTCACGTCAATAGTGCAGCAAACAGGGGGTTATTATTTGGCAGATGGGAGGGGAGGGGAGAGAAAGTAACTAAAATGGCAAAACAGAGAATCAGTCCCTGGACTCCTTCCTTATGTCTGATAGGACCCCAACAAAACACTGCCATACACACTGCTAAATCCAGTAGCTCATCAGCAGATAATCTTTATTAAACACATGGGAATTGCAAGATAGGATTTTTAATCAATTTTACTTGCAGTGTGCTAGAAAGGGCCCATTTGTACCTGTACTAGCGAGCTGCACAGCTTGACTCATGCTTTGCATAAAATACGGAATTTATTCCAACTGCAGAAAGTTATCATACAGCATGACTGACATAACTCACGGTCTTCTCTTAAAGAGAAAAAAATCCTGTTAATACACCTCCACAAAATAAACAATATAAGCTTCTACTCCTAGCCCTCCTTCCTCCCTGCAGACAGACTCAGCGTGTGGTTCCTGAGGAATTAGTTGTAGAAGAACTCCCCTGCTGACAGCAAAATGCCAAATGCACGTCCTGCACATGTAATGTGTCTGACATTTCCACATCTCACCAGGTTCATGTTTCTGACAAGTGCTTAAAAATATATGTCTTTTAAAAAGTGTTTTTACTGCTACCTTCCTATCTCCACTTTAGAATGTTTTTAAAATGCCGTTTTACTCATGGAAACACCTCCACATTTGTCTTTTGATTTGAGTGGAAGTAATTGGTTTTTCAGGGTCAAATACCTTTTTGGAATCAATGGGTACATTTCAGTTGATGGATGGTATAAAAAGTGCAAATTTGATCTTCTTCAAACAAACAGAACTGTGAAAAACTTAGAAGACTCAAAATGATTGACACATTTAAAATGCACTGAAAATATTTTAACACCTTACCTTCTTTAATGTTGTTATTCTTTGCAGTGGGAGACCTCAGAGAAATCAGCAAAACTTTCACATGGTAAAGGTATTTCTTCCCTACGTCTATTTTTTCTCCCATGCCAGTATGAGTTCCCAGCTGGGAACTCTTAAAAACCAAAAGGGGATCTGGCACTGACACAGAACTGGTGCATCAACTCTGTAGTGCAGTCACCACAACAATTTTTCTTACGAGCAGCAGACAGCATTTGCAGAAGTGCAGCACGAACACCTGCTGAACAGATTTCGTGCACACCTTCCAGAAATCTTTGGGCATTACACACAATGGGCATTGTATTCATTTTTCTCAGAACTTCTGAAGAGCTTCTGGAGAATAGGTCAGTGCCCAGCTTCAAAATGTGAAACATGCAAATGGATTTTATCTAAGCCACTCAGAGAGACCCTTTTTCTGTACCTAGCTTCATGTAAAAGAATTCTAATATGCATACATACTTATACACACATTTACATATATGGCTTACATATACTTTTGAATTCAAGTTTGAAATGATTTCTCCTTGTTAAATATGTATTTTTCTCCCAATAGTTATGATATTGTCAATGACGGTGACAGTCACTGATGCTAATGAAATTTTATGATTTTGCAGTGGGTTTCATTAATTACTATAATTTCTTTTAGACATTCAATTGAATAAATAAAGAATCCTTGGAAACCTGCTGCACACAATAAAAGTGACAAAGCCCAGAAAACCAGAAGACTTTTCAGCTCTGCTATAGAATACCTGCACGATTCAGTAAAGACATTTTTTTCCTTTCTGAACTGTCAGTCTCGTACTTTTTAACTTTGCCTGTCCCTGATCATGATAAAAATAGATTTCAAGGAAAATTAGAGGGTTTTGAACTTCCTTGGTATTCAGGCAGAGAGGTCATCCTTGTTTCAAAGGAAGACAGACCTTGTTGGATGCAACACAGAACAGAGAGTTCTCTGTAAATTCCTGCTATCTGACCCAGCCACAACTACTCATTTTTCCTTCTAGCTCACAATAGACACTGACAGAGTTATAAGGAGGATGGCAAACACTGTCATCAAAATATTTCTCACTTAAACTGAAATCACAATATTTCAAAATATTTCTCATGAATCAATAAAAGAAATGAAGTTTATAATTCCACTTAACAGAAGATAGCTCAAAGCCCTTGAAAGAAAAGCAAACATGAGAGAGGACATAGTGACTTCAGACTGGCCTCAGGTTCAAGACCAAGACAGCATCACACTGAAGACATGCTCTTCAGGAGTTGAATTCCCTTCTTCCCTTCTCAGGATGAAGTGTTTGATACCCTGTTCTGAAGTGCCCACCTTCCAGACTACCATGCTGACTCACCAGCGAGACTCAGCGTGTGACTGCTCTTGGCTACAGACACCAGGACTTAGCCTTCCTTGTGGGTATTTTTTATTCCTGTTTTCTTTCCTCAGAAATACCTTCTGGATTAACATGTTTTACAAGTTTACCAAAAGTTTCAATTTTTAACAAAATTTTCATAACTGACTGATTCCAGGCTCTCTGTCACTTCTGGGACAGTGAATCTCCTAACATTGAGAGGAGGTTAATAAAGTTTATTTATCTGATCTGCCTTATTGATCTGTATTATCAATCTCTTTGTGTGCTGGATACAGTGTAAACATGCCTTCAACTAATTCTGAAGCTATCAAAATGATCAACTGTTCACCCCCTAACACATACTTAGGACACTGAAACACTATCATATGGGAACTGTATCCTATAATTGCAGAAGAGAGAAAGAGAAGTTATTTTAGAGAATTTTTCTGATAAATTCTGTCTTCATTAGTCTGCTACTGTGCTTACTAGATCCCCAAAAAACATCTTACTGTCTTCTGTAAAAAAAATAAAGAAATGAATACAATCAGTTTTCTCATTCCTAATGGTCACAGTCCCAGGCCAGCTAGGAGATGCCCCACTAGCACTCCACTGGGGTCATTGTCGCCTTGTTTTGCACAGACTAGTCCTGCTGCATGCAGCATGATATTGCAGCATTTGCAATATAATATTACATCATGTATCCCAGCTACAGGAAAGAGATTTTGCACATCGTAGGACTCTCACGAACTAAAAGAATTATTTTCTCTTCCTCCATTCCCTTCTTTTCTTTTTAAAATTAAAGGCATATATTCTTAAAAGGCTTAAATATAACTGATTTGGTTTTAATTTTTATCTCTGATTCCTTTAAATTGTTATCTCAATTTGAGCAATATCTTCCCTTGGCATTACATTAGTGTAAATATTATACTTTATTGCTAACTGCATATTAAACTGCTTCATTTTGTTTCAAAGTTCTCAAAGCCTAAAAAATTTCTTAAACTCTTATCTAGCTAACAGATTGAATCGTGATTGTGGAACAGATTGAAATCTCCATAATGGGAGATCATATTAAAATTCCTCTGTAAGTCTGCTACTTCTTAAATGAACTATTTAAGATGCAGGGGAATACAACTGTGGGGGAGAGGGAGAGAAAGAATGAACTGGAGAGTTCAGCAAAAGAAAGGAACACAGCACATAAGATACCCAGACTTGTTGACAAGGGAGCTAAAAACTACAGTGAAGGAAAAGCTGAGACTAATTTATTTGTTTTAACCCGAGGATGATAAAGAGAACCTGTCTGCTTGACTCAGGGATCAATGTGAAAAACACAAGCCTACCTGGCTGAGAAATTCTGTCTAACATCAGACACAGCAAACCTGTCTTGCTGTGCCCCTGCTAGAATCTAACAGAACTCACAGACCTGTTGAAGGGAAGGAGACAAAGCCAGCAGAGGAACTTCTTTTATATTTTCATTTTATCTCTTCTTTTCCCTGTTTTATTTACTAGCATCAGGATAACCAAGTCACACAGAGTTAGCACCAGTGGAAATTCCGATGGTAACATGCAAGTGCTTTTTTTTGTGTTCCCTGTTAAATTGTGTGAACACTGCAGTGAGGTGCCTTCAGACAGGCACAGAAAGAGGATTTCTGCCACACAAAAGAGGATTTCTGCCACAACAGCCCATACATTTCAACACATGGGTTACCAACATCCCCAAGTTACTGTGACTAAAACAACAGAGCAAGAAAAAACACCCACAGTTCACCAAAGTAAAGCCAAGACATTCAGCTCCGAGAATCAGGACCAAAGATTAAATAAAGACTTTGACAACCAACATGTTTGAAAAAGGAAAAGAAAAGCAAATTCATGAGAGGAGCAAGAGAAACATTACACTCAATGCTCAGGATTTCTTCTGGATATTCTGTGGGACAGCCTTGACTGTGGAACCAGGAGTGCCCCAACTGCACAGAATGACGGCACCAAACAAACTGGAAAAAGCATTCCAACACGGAAAACCAACCAGCCAAAAATTTATTGTGCCTGTAATACTCAATCCTTCTTCTTTCCCCCCCCCCCAGAGTAAGACTATTGTACTCTGTCTTTGTCCAAACTCCACCAGTGTGATAATGTGATGTTGCTCTAATTTAAGCTCATTACTCTTTTGTCTTTCCCAAAGTGAAATGCCACTTCTCTTCTTCCCTTTGAGGCTTATCTCAAACAAATGTCTTTGTTCTTAATGAGACCAATCCATATGTTTGCTCCTGCATATTGTGTTCAGTTAATGGGAAGATTTCTCTAACACCATAAAAAAAACTCTTCTATTATTTGTCCCAGGCAGCTTTTGTGGTCACTAACTGCTGTAACTGTTACCTTTGACAAAATGTCCCAGATCCAGTATGTTCTGCTTCTGAATAGTCATCCCTCTCTTGAGCTCAGTTATGTCCCTTCAGCATGTGTGTGTATCCTTTCCTCAATTTCTTATTTTATCTTACCATCTACGTGTTTAAAAAAATAAATGTACAGTGAGGGCATTGATCAGGCAGCCTGCAGCAAAGCACTACATATCAATTGATGCATTAAAACTATAATATAGGTTAATTATCAGCAATTAAACTTTTAAGCATTTGCTCTGCTGATTACCAATAAATCAACAGATAGATATTAGGAGAAATCTCATTGTTTACTTTTGCTGTTTTCTAGCTTGTAATCAATGAACAGGAATGTAATTATTTATGCTAACTACTCAAGATTTTTTTCAATAAAAATCAGAAATATGTATAAAAGCAACATAAAAGCAACTAGATTGAGTTTTGTATATGGACACTATAAAAATACAAAATTCACTGAAATTAGCTGATCTTCTAATGTGCAATAGCTTAATGATTTCCTTGGTTTAAATGTAGACTCCTGCAGCTCCAGCAAGGTGCTCTGGCAGCCAGACAATACCATGGTATTGTCAGGTCTCTGACAAATCCTGTTTCCATGTCATGCCACCTTGCACCAGAAGCAACAGAACTGTGTGGCACAGAACAGCAGCCCTGCTCTCCCCATGGCAGAACATGATTAATCCTGGAAAATATCTGGTGTTATCAGGCACCCCATGTGGATGCTGATGTTTGTTGCTGCTTTGCTCACAAAGGAATGCAGAGGAGCCCTAGTGGTATACATAACATTCCTGATTTTCTTTTTAAATCAATCTGCTGGCTCTGTAGGCAAAATATAAGACAGAACACAGGAGCTCACAGCATTGATTCCAAACCCTTTGCATACAGGAGGCATAACAGCTGTTTTGCTTTAGATTATGGTGAACATGGGCCTAACAATTTAAATTCAATTTTATCATTTAGGCTTAAAAGAAGTGAGAAATGTCTTACGGGCACTGTTAATTCAGTTTTCTCCCAAGTCCTTTCCCCATCAGACAAATCTGAGGTCTCCCAAACACTGTGGCTCACTGTAGTCTAACCACTACTGCATTTATTTTGAGCAAGTTTTCAATTTCTCATGGTAACCTGCAGCTGTGACAGGGTTTACTAAAACAACTTCCTTTCGGCAAGGGAATGAAATATGGGAAGAGATGACATGCTTCTTCACAAAGGGCTTAACATCTTTATTAATACCTCACCTTTTACCAAATTCCCGTGTTTCAGGCAGGCTTATGCAAGTTATGCGATCAAATTTTATTCTCCCAAGAAATCAGAGCTCAGACTAGAAGCTGGGGAATTCTTACCACAGTTTGAAAACATACATCAGACAACAATCACCCCTCTCACAGCCTCCCTGCATGGGGCTGCAGTAGCCATCCAGTAACCATAGCTACTCATTTCAATGGAAAGAAATTGCTATGAATAACAATGAAACCACAAAATATGTTCTGAAGAGCCACACCAAATCCTGATAGCTAGGAAAACCTTCCTAATGCAAGGGAAAAGAACAATTTTTTTTCCCTTGATTTTGCACAGACCTACTTATCTTTTCAGTAACACATCCCAGAAGTACACGTGGCCGTCCCTGTCAGATGGGACACCAACAGGAGAATTCACCAGCTGTGTCTAGCTATTGTCAGATGAATAACAAGAAATTAGCAGTCTCTGCCATCTCCTCTTACATCAGGTATGTGAAGTAACATCTCTGGCACAGAAAGAAAAGAGAATGAAGGAGTCAGTGTGTCAGTGTCTTGTGAAACTGAAGCACACCACCGAACTCTCCATTGCAAATTCACACAAGACATGCCCAGGCTAAAATTCTGATCCAGTGCTGGCAGGCTGCCAGTTTGTAAAGCAATTATCACTGCTGACCTTCCCTCGCACCTTGCACATGTACTGGAGATGTGCCGTGCACACAAAGATCAGCTGATTCTCCCCACTACAATGGAGGAGGAACGGGAACGTTTGCAGCTGGTTAATTACTTACTTAGAGTGATTTCTAGCATTTTAAATCCTGATTATGTATGGAACTGACATCTCTGTTCTGAGGCAGTGAACCTTTTGTTACAAACAGCAACAAGCTCCATGACAGTGCTGCCTCTAAAGCCTGTGGATCTTGGAAAAAACCAGCGGTTTATCATCCAGCATCCTCATGCAGTTTGATGTTTAACTAATACAGAAGTTCCAGTACTGCTGTCTCGTGTGCAGCACAGCACTTAGTGATGAGATGAGATTTTTTGATGTTTTTTTAATGATCAGTGCTGGGAAATACTCTAAATTTGGGATTTATTTCAGAATGGTGGGTCTGTCCTCCAGTTCTACTCACACTGCTGGAATAGCCTGCATCAGTTACAATGGACCAAGAAATGATCCGGGTTCTGAACAGATGAGAAGTTCCAAAAATGGTATTGAAGACCTCAGTAACAGGAGTGCCTATACTTAGGTCAAGATTATTAGGATTTCAGGAAACAAATTACAGGTCTCACACAAATTAATTATCTCCTTTCTGTGTCACAGGGAGATTATTAATACAGACTTGTAGAACAATTAAATTTGAAAGGGACTTCTTGAGGTCATCCAGTACAACACTCTGACCTCAAAAGCCAATCTTGAATTTACATAGGGCTAACTCCTCACTCAGTTCATTCTTGAATACCCACATTTTGCAACTTCAGGTGCCTATTTTGGTGCCTCAAATAGGAGCAGGAAGAGGAAGAGATGAGCTGAGAGCCCCCACCTTTCCTACTGATGACATGAGGGGCGTCAGTTTTGCTGGCACAAGCACTTGGGGTCCTCTGCACTCATGCAGTCTTCAGCAATAATCAGTCTACTATGCACATTATGTCTCTGTGTTCAGAGAAATTATGCAACGTGCTTTTATGTGAATAATGGAGATTATTTCTAGAACTTAGAAATTTGTTATTTACCAAAATCTAGCTGAAATGCCTGACAGCAAGGCACAATGTTCAACTGACTCCAGTGCCAGAGCTTCAGGCACTGGAATAAACGTTTCCCTTTGTCAGAGCTGGCGTGATCATAACTTTCTTGTAAATCAGGAACACTGTTTCAAAGCTTGTTTACTGAATGATGAAATCACATCTTCCTGGTAACCCCAAGCATGTCATTTATCTATTTATCTCCATCAGAAGAAAGCCTTTAATGAACATAAAGGAAGTGTCACCACTTATCACTAACAAGAAATCTGCTAGCAATCCTGACTCTCCCAATCTGTGTGAGACATTGAGGGGAAGAAAGGGAAATGCAAGCATATATGAATATGAGCATCTGTAAAAGCAATAGCTGCCACTTTCACATAATAAAATATCTTTGAAAAATGTGACTTAGAAATAAAGATCTGCCCTCTCCATTTATTATATTTTTAGCAGCTCTTGCACATTAACTAATATTCTGTATTCAATATTCTATTGGTATCTAAATGAAAATCTTGCATTTTTTTCAAAAAGAACTATTACATTTACATGGAATTTTAAATTGTAATAGTGACATTTCTTTGAGGTCAGATTGTTTTTTTTCTTTAGAAAGAAATGAAGCAATAGTAATTTGTCACATGACTTAACTGAAATATGTGCCATTTACACCAACCCAGGTCAGCAGGTGCATTGTGCCTGAACTACTCCCTCCTACTATTACTTGCTTGGTAAAATTTATAATACAGCAAGATGAAAATTAAAAGTGAGACTGAATAACCTCACCAAGGTATGGAACTCTGGGGTTACAGATGTTTAAGTACAGACAAATTTGGAAGGAAGATAATGAACTTCTTAATTAACATTAATTGATAATTAACAATACACTTCTAAAAAACATATTGAACTGTCAAAAGCCAATTCAAGCAACTTCATAGGAATATTGTAAAAATAGCAACATTCTAGAAAGAAAAATCTGCTGAGGATATTTGAAAGCTCAAAGTGGAGTACACAGTCAACAGCATAACTGAGTGAATGAACACCTCTGTGCAATACAGAAAATAAAAAAAATAATAATAACAAAACCCCAAAACCCACAAAAAATTCTGCAAAGAAAAACCATATCCTGACCCAGCTGCAGGAATAAAACATTTTGGATTAACTTAAGATCTGGCAGGTAGTTAAGACTCATGAGGATCAAACATCCTATGCCTCCAGGGCTTTTGGACCACCAGAAAAACCAGTGTAGATAAAGCTACTTTAGGCAGCACTATCCAGGAAAGGACAATGCTTACCTTGAAAGCATCCAGGGAAATGATTTTTGTGCTTTGCTTGTGTGCTTAACTAAAAGAACCATGTATATGATATTCCCAGGGAAAACAAACAAACAACAACAACAAAAAAAAACACAGCAAAAAGACTCAAAACCCCCCCCAACCCCTCAGTACTCTTGCCACCAATATATAAGCTGCTTTCTTTCAGCACAGTTCTGTTCACTTTGGATTCATTTTCAGCTCTAGATATTAGTTGTTGAGTGCCTTAACTGGCTGATTAGAATCCAATGCAAACTGTATGCTGCACCCTTTTCAACAAATTCTTCTGTTTACTGAAGAAGGAATTGCATGAAACAGCTGCTGGAGTACATTTAGCACTCAGTTTATATCTTGTGCATGTTTATCATAGATGACTCACACACCGTGCATCTCAGCATGGTCACTCAGCAGAGCAGAACTTGTTCTGCACAGCAGATTCAGGGCCCTTTCCCTGCCCTTCCATGGGCTTTTGGGATCACCCAACATCTCCTCACCCTATACCAGCCCTTGGTCAGATAAACCATGCTGAGCATTGAAAAGCACTGCAAAGGCAACAGATTTCATGAAGTGGGCCAAACCAATTCATAAATGACATGCACAGCTCATATTTAACAACACAAATTCAGTAAAACCACGACCTAGCTTTTCTTTAATGGAATTTGTTCTTCATGTCAGGGTGCTTGCAGCCTTTTGGATACCACATTGATGCTGGTTTTCAGCTAGCAAAGAAGTGCCACAGAGTTTATTCCTATCCAACCTTCAACAAAATACCTGTTAAAGATCCTAACTTATTTGAATTCTACATTTTCATAGTATTCATCAAAGAACTGAAAGAACACATCAGAAATGTTAAGAGCTTGAAAAAAAACTATCATTCTCAACTACCTTGCTCTCTTTAGGAAGCACTCTCAGCATAATACACCTCAGAATATTTCTGAACATGTAACCTTTTCCCATAATGGAAGAAAAACTTTGTGTTTGCATCCTTCAGTTATGAAAAAGCAACAGTTTAAACCCAATCTAATTCTACTGCCTCTTTAATTGCACCTTCTGGTGCCTCACGCTTGAGAAGTGATTTACGTTGAAGCTGATAGGTTCAAACACTGCTTCAACAAATTAATGAGTGAGAATTACCCACGCACTGAACCCCAGCCAGGCGTTTGCTGACACTCACAAACCTGTGCCTGGGAGACACTGCCTGCACAGCAGCAGCAGCTGAGCTCTGCCCCAGAGCGCCCAGCTAGGAGATGACACTGGGGAGTTGAAAAATGAAAGGTGAAATATTAAAAAAAAAATAACCCAAACTTTTGATAGCTGGAGCTTAGCAAGATGGAAATTATGAAATCAGATTGTTTTATTTATTTTTAGCCCATATCCCTCAATATGAAATCCAGCTTAATTACTTTATGTCCCTGACAGTAATAATTGCCACATACAAGATACAGAGGTAAAGGAGACACGCAGTTACTATGGAGTAAAGAGAAAAGCTGACAGAGATCAGGTTGAAAAGTTTAAGTCTTTCTGGGAATTCAGAAAGTTAGGTTCTGTATGCTTTTCCATCAGAAGTTACACAGGAATAGAACTCTTATATATCTGAAAAACAAAATTGAAATTCTGTTACACGTTGCCCTCCAACTAAAATAAGTGTTCCACTAATAAGTGAAATCACTTCAAGAGCAGAGCCTGTGTTTATCTGCTCGAAGCATGTAAGGCAAGGAGGGTTTCTCTCAGCACAGGCTCACACAGCTGAGCACCAAGTTCAGGTTAGAAAGAAGCAAGAACTAAAGAAGAATTAAAGCAGGTATTTCTCTATTGAGAACAATAAAGAAAAAGGAATTTCTAAATGCTAATTTGATTGTCATGTAAAACAATGATCATAAGCATAAACCCGGACAGGGAACCAAATTTAGAACTTCATTTAAATTAATTAAAAGCTGAACAAGGAATTCAACTACGTGCACGTATTCCGCATACAAAACCGAGGTTTTTTTGTGTTAATTTGATGAGGAAAACAGCTAGAAAGATTGTGTAAGAGCAGCAGCTGTTTTTACATAACATTTCTGGATTCATATGAAGCAGCTCAGGTGCTCAGATTTTTAGTGATTTCAAGTATTGTCTACACACATCTCCAGAAGTATTTGTGTATCTGTCTACCCACACCTAAGAGATATTTCTATCTTTTCCCCTTACTTCACATTTTACTTCAAGACAATTTGATTTATTCTACCACCACAGATTTGGAAGGACAGATCTGAAATAGCAAAGTAAAGGAAGGCAAATATAATTCACATTTTTTTGTAATTGTTAACATCTGCAGTGCTTTTCACATGATTACTGCTTCATCACCTAAGCAGCAGCATTGTATTAACCACTCTGAGAAGTGCACGTGCCTGACATGGCATTGCTTCCTACCACTGCATCTCTGAGACACCTGAAATGGAATGCCAATAATGCACATCACACAAGTGACTCTGAAAAGGAAGAAATCGATACAAAACACATCAGTCCTATCTATCTTCCTTATCTAAATCCATCCTTAGCCATCTTATTCCTAAATCTAACTGAAACATGTTTATCTCAATTCTACCTCTGCAGAATTTGCATCTTAGAGCCTTTATTGCATGTAGCAGTACTGCACTTATGGCTCTGATTTCCTGGTTTAGTCTCAATTTCCTCTTGTGTTCAAGAGGAGCCCTAACTTTAATCTGCAAAAATGCTGATATCAGCCTGTAAGACACAGAGCTCCCATGTTGTTTGTTTTTTTTTTTTTTTTCAAAATTTAAATCAGACAATATTCAGAAACCAACCTATAGTGAAGCCAATTCTGAGTCAGATCCAAAAGGGAAGAATTCAATCCTTACTTCCATGACTACAAGACAAGAAGACTGCAAGTGCACTGCTGTTATTTTGATAAGGCTTTCTGTGAGAATGAGGACTGACAGTGACTAAAATAAGAGATGCCTTTTATTGCTCTGAAAATGTAATTCTAGAGACTAAAGCAGGCACTTGCTCAATCTCAGCACGTGGCTGTTCAGCCTGTGCTGTGTAAGAAGCTGTCAGGTAACGTGCACAAAAAAGCTGTTTTTACTACTGAAAAAAGAACCAATAGATGATCACCTAAATGATGATCTCATCACAGGATACACAAAGCCAGATTCAGAATCCAAACTCAGAGGCAACATCTTCAACAAATCCTAAGAATGACCAACTATCCTTTGACTGGAAAGAGAAGGGAGGGCAGTAGTACAGTTCTGCCCTAAAAGTGAATATTCTACAGTGCTCGAAGGCTGAAGATTTTGCAGACTGGATAGGTAAGAGATGAAGATTTCTGGTTTGCAATGCGAAACAAGGCACCTGGGTTTTTTTTTTTTTCCTCATTGCAGATCATTTACTTTTTCAAAATGCACTCAATTTCCCACTTAGAGATGCTATTTAATCATATCAAAATCATGCCTTATTTTAGAAAAGGATTATGTCAGTAATTTTCAGTAAGCCCTTTCAGGGCCCTCCTGGCATTAACACCACATTCAATATTTTCATTAATTGGGACCAGGTAGTTCAGGCCATATGGGATTTGAGGCACAGTATTTCCCTACTCCTGACTTGAACTGAGAAAGCAAAGCTTTCATTCTAAATTAAAAAGGAACCAAGTACAATCAAGCATGGGCAGATTCTGAGCATAGGCACTACAGAAAACTCCGTCTCTGAAGAACATTCATGCTGCTGAACCACCACTCAAAATCTAAACAATTATACAGGATCAAATACTAACTCCTAACGATGCTGTTTAAGGACATAAATTTTGAAGAAGCATGAAGAACTTTCATCAGCTTTGTCTGTAATTCTTAGCAACAGGAGAAATACTTTGAATTTGTTTGCAAATACCGAGCTCACTTACCCAGCAAGGAAATGGATATCAAGACAAGGGCTGTGTGAGTCAGCTTTTCACCTCTGCTTATCATCCCAAACAGATTTCAATCTTCAGATACAATCAGACCATCCACTACCTTTCTATCAAAATGCCTGGCCTTCCACTGACAACTTCTGAGTGCAGTTTTGCATTGTTAAAATAAAATTCTTTAATAAGCAGAAAGGTTTGCAAGTAACATAGTCTAAAATCATGTACAGTCATGATTTCCTCCTTTTTCCACATTTAAAACATCCTGTAATATAACATGTAATCTGTTAGAGACTGTAAAAGTTTTCCCACAGATCCAAACCCACTTTGGAGTAAAGTACCTTCACTTCCAGTTCCTAATCTAAACAAAAGAGCTTCTATAAAAGCAAGCTACGGATATTGATCAAAAAAGCTCTGTTCTGACTTGCCACACTTTTACCTTTAACACTGGATTTAAGTAAATCTAAACTATGGAAATATGGCATGAGCATAAAAAATATGTAGATAATTTATATTTTAACTCAGTCCTTTTTGTCTCCCTCCTTATTCAAGTTTCACAGCATACATATGGGTATGAATAAGCAAGGGATTTTTCACCCTTACTTCATGCACAGCAGCTTGAAAAATGTTTCCAATTAACATAAATGATAATACACGTACATAAGGCTGTCTTTCAAAGAGGTTTGATAATTCATAAATGAAATGTTTACACAGATGAGGTCAAGCCAAAAGGTTTGTAATATAAGTATTTAACAGATATAAATCTGTTCATCACTGCTAAGGAATATGGGATGACTTCAGGAAGTCACTATTGAATGTACTTGGTACACATTTAGAGCAACTTGCATGAATTCTCATTCCAATTTTTAATTACTATGCAGTCTGTAAAGACAAAAAATCAAGAGTCAGATTGCTCTTTTTTTTTATCAGAACAATTAACATTAATGACATATTACTTCACAGGCACTTCTACACATTCATTATTAAAATAATAAATTGAATGAAGTTTGAACCTACAGGTACAGACATTTACCCTTATGTATATTTCTGTCAATATTTCCTTAGCCAGTGTTCATCAGGAGATAAAGCAAGGCTTAAGAAAAAAAAAAAAAACCAAAAAAACCCCCCATACAATTCTTTTAAAAAAATATTTATAGCATGTTGGGGTTTTTTTCCAGATGTAATTTGCCTTTTGGACTGCATGCAGCTTTACTTACATAACTTAGTTTTTGTGGTTTTATGAAACCATAAAATGAGGACAAGGATTTCATACCATTAAGCAGACCTTGGTGGCAGGAAGGAAAGACAATGAATTTGTTTACACTTGAAACTTTTAGACAGAGTCAGAGTTCACGTCCCTTTGCAGTACATCCTGGTTTTTCACCTACCAGAGAACAACATAACCAAATGTGGTTTATTTTCCCCTAAGGTTTCCATGGCTTTAATTTCTATCACAAAATTAAATATTAAATATTAAAATTAAGTATCCACCTAGCCACATGCAGATGTAGACATTTAGTTTTTTGGATTTATTAAAAATCTACTCATATTGACAACAGCATAGGGACATAAGATTTGGCACGGTAAACACAGGTTTAGCAGCCTAATTGCTTGGATTTTTTGTGTATCATTATGCTAATGTCTCTGCAGAAAAGTGCTAAATCAGAATTCCCATCACAAAGAATTCTCCTTGCTGAATGAGAAGGGAGAACTGGGACATCCTGGCCTGGTGGGAAGAGAACTGATCTTCAGGGACACAGGAAAGGGATTTCCAAACCCCCAGGACTACTGAGCTCTGCCAAAGGGAAGAAAGCAAAGCCTGACACAAAACGTCAGGAATTATAACTCTGTCTGCCTAAACCAGAGCCTTGGGACAGTGACACTTTGCCCTACAATGGTGCTTGGGAAGAAGATGGATTCATGGAACTCTACAGGATAAAGACACTCTATACAAGCAAACAGCCCTGCATGTGTGTACAATTTTGTATTGCCCAGAATTCAGCTGGACCTTGAGATAAACCTCATTATTTTGTCTTCCAGTTCCCACTGTACATTATGCTCCCTTAAATATATTCTCCTATGTAAACAAATCTGACCCTGATCCCCCAGGACACCAAATCTGCTCTGACTCCACATCTCCAGACTCACAGATGTGCTAGAAAAATCAGTCCTGCTTGGAGGACTATGAATGTCATAGTGACAAGGTTTTTGCTTTGGTAAAATAAAGGCCAATTGAGAAGTTTTCCATGATAAATATTTATTTATAAAGAACAAATATGATTTGAAAATTTTGATCCAACAATAAACCAGGTCAAAATTAAAAAAAAAAAATGCTATCATCACAGTTAGTTTGTTAGCTCCTTATGGCAGCAATATTTTCTTCAGTTTCATGAAAAAGTTTTGTTTCTGTTTTTTCTGATCCTATGTCCACATTTAATCACCGAAAATGCACCTCCACCACACAGCAGATGTGTCATTAACTATTTCTGAGAAAAGGTGAAATAAAATCACCCAGCATGAGAAGAATATGGAATAAGCCAACACTAGCAGATGGTGTTTATTTTGCCACCACTTGTATTAAAAATTGTCACCTATTTCATCAGTATCTTTCAGGTAGAAGCTTCATGCAAAAAGTGGAAAAGCTGATTTTTATAAGCTGTCACAGAATTCCTTAAAATAAAATTGTCTTCTGTTTGTAGCTTCCAGTTTTGAGGACACGGTGTACTACACAGGAGTATAAATCTGTATAAATCTGAGGTGATCGAGTATTTTGCCAGCAGCTCAGCCTTTCATCACACAGTCTCTTCTGTTTCTTAAGCAAATTTCCAATCCTTTATTTCCAATGCTGGTGCTGTTCAGACAAGTTCTGTAACATTGCTCCTAGAAGAGGCACGTGGTAGAACTGTCAGCTTGTTTTCTTCTAGGACCCACTGTGCAAGAGAGTTTTACTTCTCCCTCAGGATTTCCTACATTTTCACTATTTTATTTCATTTCATCGTACACTTTTGGCTGCGTGGTTTCCATTCTCTGGCTGACAGTTTCTTAACAAAACAGTTGCATGAAGAGTAACTGCACAACCCCGACTTGGCTGCCTAAAGAAATCACTGCTAAAATCCCATGATTAACCCAGGTCTTGCTCATGTAGTTTTGAAAGAACGTCCACAAGACTTTGAGCCTAAAAATCCCCTGTTAGTGCACTGCAATATGGTTTGATTGACTCAATCCTTTCTCCCTCCCTGTCAAGTCTTCTGCACTCCAGGTTGGCTTGCACACATTATACCAGGAGCTGACCCTTTTGCCTTTGTCATTCAATGAGGCCTCCCAGTGTCCTGTTCATATCGTACCCTAAACAGCACACTTTTACATTTCTTTACATACATACACACTCAATATCATACTTCTGGAATGCTTAAAAAACATTGATTACTCTGATAAATCGCTGGAATTTTGATACATTATTTTACAGCTCTCAAAAGAAACCAGGGCTAGTCTGGTTATTTTGTTTTTATTTTGTTTTTATTTTATTTTATTTTATTTTATTTTATTTTTTATTAATTCTAAATTCTTATTTTGACACAGATTTGAGATTTTTTTGGGGGGTGGGGGCTGGTGGGGGGGGGGATTGGGGTGGGTGTTTGTTGTAGCTTTTAAAATATACTAAAAATTCTGCCAGAAAAACAGTAGGCAGAACTGGTGAAATTTAGGACTAGTCCAAACACTAGTGAAGGGAGATATTTTTGGTGTAAGACATTTTTATTCACTTTCCTTCCAGAATCAGAACATGGATCTGAAAACAATCCTGCCAGTATTTCTGAACCACTGACCATTCTAACACCCATGTTCAGCACTTCACCTCCTTTTTATGTGGCTGCACCAGTGACATCTTTGGCCTTAGCAAAGCAAAGGCAGAGCAGATCAAGAAACCTATCATTTTATTAGAGCACTGCAAAGCAGTCTGTACTCTAGATGAGCACCCATGAGAGCTGGGTTCCTTTGAAATGCAAACTCTGAGGGCTCTACTTATGGTTATACAAAGAGTCCTCTCCTGTTGACACAACATGCACACTGAAAGCTTTGCAACACTATTTGGATGCATTCTCAGCCAGTTGAGGCTTTAAACCAAGGTTAGTGCCATCTGTCTGGTTTTGGCAGCATCCAGATTGATATAAAAAATCCTATGGCAGTGTTTAAAAGGAGCAGAGATAAAGCTTGCTTTTGGTCAAGTCCCTGGAATTATTAACACCAAAGATTTGGCTGATCTTGCCAGACAGCACATCTGGGTCAACCAGCTCACTGCACCTTTCTCACCACATTCACAATATACAACAAACTATTTCACTACTCAGATCAGATTTAGCATGTCCCAACAAATTAGGCTCATAAAAGTCATAAAAGGTACTGAAGGGTTTTCTGTTGCTTGTCCCAGTACAATTATTTTCTTAAATGCACATTAAATCAAGCCAGTAGCAAGCATTATGGCTATCGAATGCTTTTGAGTTGTGATATAGTTATTAACATTCTTCTTAATTTCTAGAGCCCTGAACAAACACAGTACCAAAAAATTCAAAGCAATATAGCAATCAAATTTGTTTGAACTGGGAAGAGTTACAGGTTGCAAGGAAAAAGAAGTAAAGCAAAGAGAAACAATATTTTTTTAAAAAATAAAAGCCTCAAAACTTCAAATGAGGAAAGACATTGTTCAGTTGGATGCAATTTGTTAGGCAAAGCCTTTCTGTGAACCTGGAAAATGCATTCAAGCATTATTCTTTGAGATTTAGTTCAGCCTAAATAGCATAACCCACTCATTTTACCTCTGCCAAAATCCTCCTGCAACACCAATAATCATGAGTGCTTCAGAAATGCACAGATGTGTACAGGATCATTTCCATCCTTTATTAATTTAATCTTTATTACCAACCATACACACACTACCTTGGGCACTTTTGAGCATTGTACATCAGCACTATGGAAATTAAATTACTGTACAAAAAGTTCTGGCTCCCACTTTTCTAAGAAGCATGGAAACACAGCAAACAGTCCTTATCTCCAGTTTGAAAACACACTGAACACTCACGGGCTGCAATAACTAGGAAATGGTCACAGATGCTCAGTGTTTTCCAGAATCTGATTTAAGAAACCATTTGCTCAGACACTGTTTGAGATTCAAAGAATAATGCCATTCACTACTTTTTTACCAAAAATCAAGCCTTTATGGAAAGAAGTACATCAGAAAAGGAGGGTGATGAGAAAACCTTGGGTTAGGTCTCATTTGAATATTAACCAAGCAGAGTATTATTCCTGGTTAGGGCCCTCATCTTGCAAAGCATTTACCTGAGTGCCTAAAAAAAAGCCCAAACACAAAAGGTACCTTTCATGTGGGTCAGGGGTGCAGTGGAAGAAAAGAATGAATTAACAAAATCCATCTTTTATCTATCTCATTAGGCAATCAAATACAAGGTAAAATTTGCCAAGTTGAGGACAGAAGGTTTTATCAAAAACAGTCCTTGCTAATTTAGCAAGGGCACATGCTGACACCATAGTTAGTATAAGTGTACATATCCAATGAATGAAAATAATTTTTGAATTCAAGAAATATCAAGAGGAAAATGTCACCTAATCATTATTTTTGAACTAAATTTCCTTGAGATGTGTTTTGATTTATATTACTACTGACAATTTTTTCTTTTGCTAAAAAAGTGCACTGCAGGCTTTTTTTTCCCCAAGCATCCTCTTCCTTCCAAAGGAGTTTTACTTTCAGGGAAGCAAAAGTGTGAGCGTGTGTGGGGAGCAGTGGTACTTCAAAAACCCCTGTCTAGCAATGCACAACTCCCTACACACCCACAAAAACCAACACAACTCCCTGATTGTTTTGCACAGCCCCCGAGATACAAAACTTCAGGGGTGCATCGAGTGTGACTATCTGAATCCCATATTCTTAAATCAAAAAAATTCAAATCAAGACTGAAGGTGAACAGAGGCATCACTAAGTCATCACTCAGAAGTCTGATTGAAGAATCTTTGAATAAACCTGTGTCCCGTGCAAGCCTTTACCAATGGAATACAACCTGTGCAATTGCCTTTGTGAAAACACAGGTTCAGGTGCCATTTTGTTTGAAAATCATGCCTGTGACTACCCAGATCTGGCATCTCTCCCATGTCTGAGCTCACCTCCTCTCATGGAGCTAGCCCCACACCATGAAGCAAGATCAGCTCAGGAAAAACAGTTCCTTCACCAGCCAGCCAAGTCTCCCAGTGAAAAACCCCTGAACTGGTTCAGTCCAACCAGGAAGGTAATACTCAACAATGACATAGAAATGGGTAGTAGAGATCAGGTTTATTCAACAGAATATAAATACCCAGGAAGAAAAAAACAACCAACCAAAATCTCACAACACATAATAAGCAGAACATACACAGAACAAGATTAAGCATTGCACAACACACAAGTTCTAAACTGGGTTCTAAGTTTACGAGGAATACAGTTTAAACAAAATAAAAACCTTACGTATTAGAGAGTTCTTTGTCTCAGCCAGCTGCTGCCAGCTTGTCTGTCTGTCTTTCAATTTCTCAGAAAGGTGTGTGTGAAAATCTAAATGAAATAAAACAAATAACATTTTAGAGATGGCTCATCTTCTTTTCTTCCATTCCATTCACCTTTGGTGCAATGCAGCTAATAGACTGTTTTACCTCCTCCCACCCAAAACATTCCTCAATAGTAAAAAAAAAAAATACATTACTCATTATTATCTAGAAATTAAAACTTCTTTTATCTTGTTATCACTGACACAAAAAGGAAGATTGAGTAGCAGTAATTTGGTGCAATCTTGCTTTGCAGGCAGTCCATATACCTGCTGTCAGCATCCTTAACCACAAAAAGGTCTGAGTGCATAAAAATCTCTCTTTGGGTAGAACTTAACCCAAAGGCCAGCAGGGTTTCCATACAGGCTGTACAGGAGGTGCTTAAGTTCACACTAACTTATTTTCAATGTACTATCCCTTACTCCTACAGTCAAATACATAGCATTACACCCTTTAAAAGATATTTTTTCTTCCCTGAAAACAGACTCCTAAGATACATTTGGGAAATGGACACTTTCAGCTGTAATAAATAATTTCCTACAAGCTTTTTGCAGTAGCATTATGACTTTTACATTGACTCTCAACATAATGAAGCTCATTCACCTCTATCTCAATAAGAGAGGAACAAGTGAAACTCTACTGTTGCAAGGATATTTTTTCTTTCTTTTTTGTCTCATGAAAATTCTCCAGCTTTAGGAAAATAGATTTTAATACATACAAAAAACCCCCTGACTTTTCAATTTACTCTCTTTTAGACTAAAAAGAAAAGAACTAAAATAATCCTGGATTTTAAAAATGTGACAAATCCAGGGAGTCCTCGTACATTTTAAAAGCTCAAAATTGATTGAAATTTGTTATTGAATTTCAGAATGGCATCAGGAAAATTTTCAGATGTAGTAAACAGGAAACATAAAACCCATTTTCATTTATTTATATGATTTTCCTTGCAAAAACCAGCAAGACAAGAAGCCAAATAATTAATGTATGGTCACTCTAATTCTTGTTTTTCACTGTCCATTTAAGTTTTCACTGGAAAATAATTTTATGTTGTGCATCTCACATTCAAATCCTTCATAATATTTATAAGATAATAATTTAATCTTTCACCCAACACTCAAACAAATCAACAGTGAAAAGTGTGTTCTGTAAACACAGCAATTTATTATATGCAAAGAAAAAAGGCAACACATTGACACATAAAAAGAGGGCTGACCAAGACAATAGAAAATAAACCACTTTGCATGCTAGACAACAAATTAGCAATTTGTTAGGAGCGAAAATACTTTGCTTCAAGTGGAATAATGTGAAGGAATGACAGCTCCTGAGTCTTACATCTCTGGCTTTGGGGGGAAAGGCATTTCAATGGACAAATTACAAACAACAAAAACCAGGTAGAATTTACTGAACTGGCTCAATGTCTCCCTGCCACACATGAAGTTAAATTTTAGTAAGATACAACTACAAGACATTTTTGGGTACTCTGGCTCACATCTAATTAGTTCGGTTTTATTTTGATGTTACAGACTCCTGATTTAAAATCAAGAAATGAAAACATAAAATAGTTTCAGGAACATTTATCAATAAAGATAATTCAAAGAACAACATACAAGTCAAGCAAAGAAATGTGAAGGGCAGAGCACTGCGGATACCAATGTAAAAATGCTGGTGAATAAAAAAGTTATTGCAAATTTCTTGTTTTGGTATTACCTGCAATTTTTCCCTGAAACAAAATACTAAAAATTGATATTATTTTCATATCTTAAAAATAGAAGAAATTAAATAGAACTAAACACATGCATATGCAGGAATATATGAAAGAGGAAGTAATGGAATTATTTTGCTAAGCTTTTTCCTTTTCTTTTTCTATGTGAAAATGGAAGCAAAGTCTTAAATATAGTGCAATTCTTCTGCAGTACTTACAGATAAATGAAACCATTTTAGCAGTTTGCAATTATACTATTTCTGTTATATCCCATCCTATAATATGTAAAGTTTAGAAATCTTTAATGTATCTATTTCTGTGTTAATTCAAGCTTTAGCTTTCATTTCTCTTTTATGAGGAAAACCAGAATTAATCCATCAACAATTAATCTACTGACATTTTATCACATTACCCTCTAAGCCTGTGTATGTTACTGAATCTGCTATCTTCTCTTCCACCTGTCTGTGGCCACTTTAGGACATTTGATCCTGTTGAAGGACACAGATGAGGACAGCAAACTGTTCACCCAAGGAAGCTGAACCATCCCTCTTTTTATGGGAAGCACCCAACACTCATGGCTAAAGTTCGAGTTGCCAAGCACTGTTTCTCCAACAATTAAAAAAAAAAAACAATGCCACCAATGCCAAAAGGAAAGACTGTTTTAAAGTGTCTTAACATTTAAATATTGTCATGTGAAGCTAAGTCTCCATGGGTATTACCTTCCTTTGACACTCACAGGGAGTTAAACCTAATTGCATTTAGGGTTACCTCCAGCAGCTACACCTGGAATCAACCATCCTCAGGAGGACTATTGTTCTAAATATTCTACTTATTAGGCTTTTATTCAGATTTACTACAACCTTTTATTAAAAAAACATCTTGCAGGGATAGTAATGGATTTTGCAATTATCAAACAGAAAAGAGCAGATTATGACCTACAATCTTTGGCCCTACCAAAAATTAGGAAAAGAGACTCTTTTGTAAGTAAATCTTTAGAACTTTAAGTTTATTTTAGTCCCTATCGGGCACCACAATTATATCTGCAAAAGTAAAACCTGTATGAATTTCCTGTGCTCCTCCTATACGTTTCCCTAAAAAAAAAAAAAAAACAAACAACAACCCTGCCACATTACCTGGCGGGGAGAAAGAAACCTGTTTTCTGTCCTTGTCTTTCAAAGATGAGTGAGTAGCAGTTTTTGGTTTGCTATCTCAAGCCCCAGTTTAAACCAAAAGGCAGTGCTGATACTGGTGATTTTAGACACAAATCCTGGCAGGACCTTTTGAAAACAGAAAAGAGCCACTGCAATTCCTGACCCACTCTCCCATGAGGAATATGGAGGAGTTCAGAGTAGCTCCTTGCTTGCCTTCTGCATATTTTAAATGTTTCTCTAAATTCCCCCCCAGGCCAACAGCCTCGCAGGGAACCTGTCCCTCTGAGGAAATCCATTCCCTCCCACAGCTGGGAGGCACCTCTGGACACCAGCAGCCAGAGGTTCTGCTCCTCAGGATCCCAGTGCAGAGCACACCTGGGCCCCACAGGACATGTCTTTATCCTGGGAAAGGTGCTGCCCACCCAATACCCTCTTGTTCTTAGTTCTAGTCCCTCTTTTGAGCTGTCCTAGCAACTACTCACAGCCATCAGCAGCCCAGGAACAAGCATCACTCCTCTCTCTTCTTTCTCTCTTCCCTCATCAGTTGTTTTCTTCCTTTGAAATTCTCCTAGTCATAGTTTAAATAGATGCTTCCTGCCCTGCATTATAAATTCCAAATCTTATTCGTTCCCAGGCATTTTTTTGTTTAGCATTTTCTAATCAGCATGACTAAAATTTTGGCAACTAATCATGTAAGATGTGCTCCACCCTTTAAGACGATAGCACATTGTTTATGGTTGGGTTATTTGCAGGTTTTTGTACATATGAAAACTTACATTTTGTAAGAGTTCCTTCCTCTGTCCTTAAGTCTTCTGTCTCTCAGTCAATATTCAATCTAGAAAATAGTTATTTTCCAGACTGTGGAACATTAAATATGACTGGAGCCTAAGTATCCTCCTAAGGTCTGTACTCATTTTTCCTCTTCTATTTATCAAAGTGGCATATTCCAATTTTTAGTAGTAATATACAATAAAAAGCTGGTTTATTTTTATAAAGTAGCACTTCAGAAACATTGGAAAAAAGCCTTACAAATAAATGGCCTGAATTTCTCAAGCTTCTTTCCCTCCCTTCCTGTAATTACACAAAAGCATCCAGTAATAAACCCTTGCTCCTTTCCTGTTACACCTGTGTGACTGAGACCTGTGCCATACATCTCTGACTTCTTCTTTACTGACCACTTTCTGTGAGCAGAAGTTTCTCCTCTCTTGGTATCTCAGTATAATTTCATTGTTATTTGCTCATTGATTATTGCTCATCATTATGATTAGTGAGGAACAGGACAAACCCATAGCAACAGACAGAAGACTCTCTTAGTACCAAACAGGTCAACACTCTACTCTGCCTGCAAAAAACAGGGCTTTTTCCCCCATCACATTCTACTCTAATACTTCAGACCATGCCTGGTGGGCAGATGTAACAAGTGCAGCACTCAACCTCTACGCACAGCACCTCCAGTTAGATAAAAAAATCAGTAATACAAAAGTCATGCACAAAGGTATGGAAATAAGAGCTGTTCTGCAACAAAAAAAAGGCCATACAATTTTTCTTTCCCTATATTGTCCTGACAGAATTACTCTCTGCTGTATTACTCCATTATGTTCTATTGCACATTTTACATCCAGTGTTTTGTTTGATCTTTTGTGAAAGTTTTGTTCGGTTTTCTCTCCTCCGAAGCGCATTCAACAACTCAATTAGGCTTAAAATGCTTTACCTTCAGAGAGTACTTGCAGCTCTCAAGCACAATTATTCTCCAATGCAAAACACCCACAAGACACATTTAAGAGTATACTTCCACAAAATAATATGTTAACACACCACCCAACACTCCTGCAGAATTGACAAACACTACAAAGGAAAATGCTCAAATGCAGTTCAATGACATCTGAAACTATATTTTAGTTCGGTGAACTCCACAGCAAATACACCATTTTCCCTCTCCTCAGCCTAAAGGTTAGGTTAAAAAATGGGAGTCATAAGAAGTTTTGACCTGCATTGCAATTTAAAACTTCCTAAATGTTACCAGTATGACCAACAACGGATCTACTGTACCAGGAGCTGGGTTTTCCAGGGGCACTATCCATGCCCTTTACAGAGAAAAAAGCAAGTATTTAGCTACACTAAAGATAAAACCACAGAAATTAAAATGAAAAATACTTACATTTTTGTTTGCCTTTCCTATGGAGTACTAAAAGTACTGGGATGTTTTCCTACCAGAAGAACACAGGGACATGCATAATTCAGATCAGCACTTAAACTGCAGAGATGTGTCTATTACTTTGTGTAAAGTCTGTTACAACTATGAAGTCAAAGTTAACCGAACCTAAATTTCAAGTAGATTTATTTAAGTCAAATTAAATGATTTCTATTAGTCTTACCTCCCAAAAGAATTAAATACAGCCCTATTAAATCCAATTGATTATGTCTACATAGGAATGCCAGTCAATTTCACAATATCACATTATGATCATGCCAGTATGTATCTGGCAATTTTGATAAATCTTCTCAAATTCCTCTGAACAGCCAAGCTCTAATATTTAAAATATTCCTAACTGCCTCTTAATTCAACATGGTCATTGACTCACACAAAAAATAAAACTCGAATTGAAACTTCCCAGCATTTTTTCCTTCTGGTTTCACTTTGCCTTTGAAAGTAGAGGTCAATTCAGCAACCATTACTTCACGCTGTTAGGAATGGTTCAGTAGCCCCATACAGACCAATGACTCAGCTACAAGACATAATTTAATAATTATGGAGATATAAGTCACAATTCTCATGGGAATAATTTGTTAAAAACTAAGAAAATCTTCAAGCAGCAACTGAAGGTTCTGTATGGATGCTTTGTCTTTCTTTAATATCTTTTCCATACAAGCCCCTCACAAATAACACTTTGTGCCAGTAACAATGTTTTTAGATCAAAAACTTAACACCTGGAAAGACCAGTAACTGTACTGTTAAAAACAAAATTAAATCCCTAAACCAGTTGTCCTTACATAATTATGGTGACAAAATTCACATGAATGAAATTTTACAACAGAAGCTGTCAGGTACAAACCTTAAAACGTAGAGTAGACCACATGCATTGTACTAAAACCAGTAAATGCTTCAGTTAAGGCACCCACTGCTTTTTCTCCTCACTTTTGGAGCCACATAAAGCCAGATAAATAAAAAGCTTTCTGGAGAAGTCTAAAATTAGTTTAATCCTAGAAGTAATTCCATAAAAATAACTTCTCTCCTTATTGTGGGATACGTATTTTCAAGATTGAAAATGTAAAGAAAGGATAAGTTAACCAGTAAAAGTTTTCTGACCTTACTAATATCCTGATTTTTTTGTAGAGCTAGGGAAATACTAAAGGTAGCTGCTCTTGATTTTTTCCAACAGCCTGAATTTTCCATAGACACTACAACATCCTGTCTGCCTCTAACACTGTAGCTCCTTGCTCATTTAAAACCAAGGAGCCCCTAAAAATGCAATAGCAGTGCCTCACAAAACAAATCAAAGCTCTTGAAGTATTAACTCCAGCATCTGTCTTCCTCATTATTCATTTATGTTCTTCACTGTTAAGAATTACTGTTTGTTTTTAAATTGCTATGGCAAGTTAATTAATTGATAAGCCTCAACCACCTTTAAACCTACTTTTACTTACTGATCTGTCTTGTCTTTCTACAGCAAGTTCCGCTAGTGAAAAAAAAAAATCAAATTACAGTTTTCAAGTAATTTAGTTGGTAAGATCTTATTTGTCATCTGTGCCTGTAAACAATTTTGAAGAACTAAGAACTGACACACAAGTCACAAAAAGACAAGCTTACTGCTTCACTGTGTTTTTTGCTGGGGAAAAAAAATGATATGAAGAACAAGATTTCTATCTCAAACTTTACCAAATATCTGTTCAGCCTCTAAAAAGAGATCACCTATAGCTTTGAAACAAAACTATTCTCAAGACTCTTTCATAAAGAATGTAAGTACAACCTGTAACAAATCATATCAAAGATATTTTATCACTTCTCTAGCCCAGGGAAAAATACAAATCCAGAATAAATACATAAAAGTAATACTCCTCTGTAACTCCAGGAGGTTCTCTCTCCAAATTCCTAAAAATTTTATTCAACAGTTATGGTTGGATTTTTTTTTTTCCCCATCAGATGCTCAAGTCTGGCTCTGAACCAGTGAAAATTGTTAGTATTTAAAAAGTCCAGGGACAAGAAGTTCTGAATGTATATGAGGTGGATTTTTGCTCATTTTGAACCTGCCTGCCATTTGCTAATTTTATGCTGTATAGTTTCCATACAGCTAAAAGGCAGTGAGCAGTCATTCCTTTTCCACGTTTTTTATGGCAATCACCACAGCAAAGGCTCCAGTCATGTCACCAGCTGTTTTTACACTAAAGAATATTAAAGTTATACTTCACAAAGGAAACTATGCTATACTTTGGGTAACTCATCTCACTGGCTCCTACCTTTTGCAGTTCAATTGTAAAATTCTTTAAATGAGAATTCAACATATTCAATATTTATTGACCTTCCACACCTTTCTACAGTAGCAGTGACAATATTTTATGGTTTCTTCTTTAAATGAACTTCCCCCTGTTTCCTAGTTTTGCTATAAGAAGAGGCTTGTTTGCATTATTGTAACATTGCATGGATATCCTTTCACAGGATTGTCCACAGTTGTACTAACATAACTTTTCTAAACCTTAATAGACAACTCAAAGCCCATCATAAATCCTCAATATTTATCCATTTCACCCACTGTTCATACCTACCATTCACATTGTGAGATTATTCAGGAAATTTTCAACATCTTTGTCTTTACTACACTGCCATACAGAAATCAGCCACTTCAGTCACTTTCTGCTTCTCCAGCTCATTCTATAAACCACCAAAATTAACTCTGCACCACGAACAGACCAACAAAGTGCAGCAAGTGGCTGTAACACCCAGAAAAACCCCAGATAAATTCTCTTTTCTGTAACAACACGTTACCTCACACATGATGGCAGCTGCTTCCCTCTGCACACAACGTGGGCTGACAACAAACACAAACTCATCTTTTCCTGATGGAATGGAGCCCTCAGTGCCCAGTCTGCACAAAAAGCAGAACAACTACCCTGGACAAGACAGACACACCCAAACACATCACAGCATCACGCTGTGCAGAGTTATAAAGTCAGCAGAGTTATAGAGAAAGCACTCCCTGACTCAAAAGGGATAGGAAATCAACACAGACAATGCTTCCTCTTGTACCAGAATGATGGGAAAAACACTGCAACGTGTTTTATCCAAGCTACAAATACTGAGTCATGTGGTGATTGACCTAGTTTCCTGTTAACTTTAGGCGTATTTTTAGTTACTCCCTGTTGATTTATGTTTTCATTAAAACCTGAGAGATGAATCTTCTGGAGCCTGCGGAAGAATGAATGGAGGTGTGATGCTTTGCAGAGGATGCCGAGGCATTGTTCCCCAATGTTTTCTCTCTCTAAGTCACATGTCTAGTAGGAGCTCAACTGAAGAGCAAATAAGCATCATTTGTTTACCTCTATCTTATCTTTCCTTCACAGGAATTTAAATGCAAATGAAAAATAGAACAAACACCAACAAATGCATCAAGTGGTAGTGCAGTTTAATGACTGCAACCAGCAGAGTCTGTGCTCTGCTCACTGCCACAGCACTCTGCAGTGACCCTCTCTTCGGTTTGTAACTGAATATACACAGAAGTACTCTGAAAATCATCCCAGTATTTATACAGGAGTGATGTAACTAATTTTCAGAGTTTTGTGGAATGACATATAACATTTTATATAGCCTATTACGGAGATTACACTGATTTGAAAGAGAGCAGAAAACCCACCTAAGAAAAGAGCCCTCTGAGTGCTTCTAACCATGGAGAAGATGCATTAAAATGGTTTTCTTTTTGGGAAATGATGAACTTAATTTGCAGTAAGTGGAAAATAATTGTTCTCAGACCACAAATGTAGTCAGGGAAATCAGGTCCACTGTTGCCAATTCTTTCTTTAGTATGAAAATGGACCATAAAACTTCAGAATTTATGTATGGACTCCAAAGGTTCACAGCAATCCATAGCTGATTTTCTTTTTACTTATTTTGCCTCTTGTCTACCACTGAATTAAATGACAACATTAGATTTTATGTAGTAAAAAAGCAGAAAATACTGCATAAGGACCTAACTTCAGATGAAGGCTCAGTTTCAGTAATGATAATTATATTAGGACAGTCTAGGTTTCCCTACTGCTTTCAATTTTTCAAATTTAAAGAGAGTTACGTGCATGATGACAGCTCCGTGTGCTCACAAGACTATTCTTACTTTATCCTGTCTACTTTCACACTCTCCAGAAATTCAGTTTTAACTTTTCAAGTATTTTGTCAATCACAGTTTATCAAATGTATTCTGCTAAGGCAGCTGGCAGGACAAGATTCAGCAGTGACAAGATGTCTCAGCTCCTGTTCTTTCTACACTTTTTATCTCTGAGGAGGAGAAATACTCTGGCTAGAAAAGGCTCTACCTGTTCACTGAACAGGCAGTGAAGTCACTGTATTGGCAGAACTCCAGATCAACAGAACGAGGACACCCAATAAATTCTCAGCAGCCCATTTATGCCTACTTTTCCCTTATCATAAGTGCTGTTCTGAAAACACTACTGGCACTCTGCACAGAGAGGTGATTGAGTAAAAAGACACAGTGCAGGTTGTCAATTTATCCTGAAATAGCTTCTAGTGGATAGATAAAAGCCATCTAAACCACAGCACAAGACAGTGCTTACACAGAATCTCCAGACTTCCCACAAAAAATTCCAGAAAAACACTCTGCCCTCTGTTACACACACAACAAAATAATGGCATCATGCACAACTCTTTGTGTATATAATGAAATATCAGTGTATACTGAAGTATTTTCTTAAAAATCCTGGCAATTAAGAACTTTGTATAATCTCATTCTGTATAAATGATATTTCAGAAAGGCAAAAACTGGGATTATGCCAAACTTGCCTTTTAGCTTTAATTGTGTTGACTACATTACTTAAAAGAATCTTCACTTGTAATGACAAATCATGACTGGGAAAACATGTATAAGTCAGATTTTCTCCTCCTCCACATATATTACCATGGAAATGCCAAAAGCATAAGACAGTTCACAGACAGCTTATCTCCAAATATTTTAGTTGATCAAAATGATGCCATTTGATCCCATACATGGTCTTTTGTGGGATGAAGAAGGGTGTCTGAAAAGTAGAGTCAGTATTAATCTACATCAAATCTACATCAAATGCTTCTGCTTTTGGGAGCAGAATGAAGAAGTTTCAGTCTTCATTAAAGAGGAAGCAAGAAAAGGCCAAGTAGTGACTTGAACTTTAGAAGTGTTAAATAGTATTTGAAACAGGCTGACATTTGAAAATTTTCAATTGTTGTCCATTTTTTAAGTGTCCATCATTATCATAAATGTCATATAGAGAAGAACAAAGCAATAAATGGATCAGAGTAATCTCAAAAAAAAAAAAAAAAAGAGAGAAATCATTAGGATATGAACAGGAGCCATCAAACTGCCTTAGCAGAGTGCCTCATTGCCAATCCCACCATGAGAGGTGAGAAGCAGAGCTGGAGGCAAGAGTAGGAGCACAGGAAGAAGTCAGAGACAAAAAATACAAATAACACAAGAATAACCTTAGGTGTAAACAGAAATCCAAGTCTCAAGATTAGATGTTCCTGCAAAATCTACCTCATGTTCACAGTTAGTTTTCCACTGAACACTCCATGCTTGCATATAATGGAGCAACACACTACAAAACCTTCAGGAAAAATTGGAGTAAAAGACTTGAAAAGACAGCCAAGAAGGTGAGAAAACAAACACAACTGGTTATAGTTCTGTTAGACCTGGGGGAAAAACCAGGACCACGAATCAGAGGGCTGTCCTGAAGAAATACAGACTGTAATAGGTGCCAACTGAGCATTTTATTTCCCCAAGGTAAATAACCTGGACACATCACACATCCTTTCAGATCAAGGATTAGATATTGTCCAAAATGTGGGAGGGGAGGGGAGGGGAGGGGGCTGGCCCTGTCCCCAGGTCATATTTCCCTTCCTTGCACTCCTGGCATGGCAGTCTCTGTACAAACTCCTACTTTCTCTTCGTGCAGGGCACAAATCCTGAACGCAGCCCCGTTGTTCAGCAGATCCAAGCAGTGCATTAGGATGGAAGGAAAGTATGCTCATGTATAAAATACTGCACACAGCTTCTACTTTGCCAGCTGATATAAAAACATGACAAGAGAGAAACTTAAGAACATAATAAGAATTTTCACATGCCAGTATTTTTTTAGACTTTCTTTTTTAGTACTAGCCATAGGACCAAGTTACATCAGATAGAAAAAATAACCTTCTGCTTTCAATTTGTGTAATGTCTGCCAAATAAGAGTAGATGACACAAAGGCAGGAGGAGATGAGTCAGGTGAAGGGTCACTGGAAACCTGTTTTCTCAAAGTGGACAGACTGTGCCTCAGCCCAGCAGTCACCCCCCAGTTGTCATTGCTTTTATCACAACACCTCTGATGCAGGTTGGGTTCTTAACTGAGGACATTAAACATGCCACCAGTCACCTGTGGCCAAGAGCTGTATTCAATCACCTGGGAGCAAAGGCACGCTTTAGAAAATAGAATTTAAACCCAGATCTTTCCTGGATGCAATTATGTTTATCACTGAGAAAATCCATACAGCTGCTGACCCTGTTCCAACACAGAGAAGCACTGAGCTGTAAAACCAGCTCTCTTCTGAAGGAGACAGCAAACAGAGCTTGGAACTATGACAAAGCAGAACCTCTGCTTCACAGAGGAAGTTGCAGATTCACTAGTTCACCTCTGGATGGAAGAATTTCACCAAGTAGGGCATCATGATACAATTCACACAAACACTGATGAAGCAACCAAGGGCACTCTGACATCTTAACTAGTTCCTCCCAATTACTTGGTGGTCTTACTCCATCACGAGCATTTCTAAAAATTTAAATGTCCACATATCAAATCCTGTTTGTCAGTCATGACAAACCCTAGCTACGTGGAGGCCATCAGGCAAACCACACTGATAGTGATACTTCACAGAAAGGGACAACTACAAGGTGAAACATCACTTCTGGAAGGTTCAGGTGAGCAATGTCTCAGCTGAAGCAGCCCTTTCACGAACAAATATCTCAAAGTCCATCCTTATGATCTTTTCTTTCACCATGTAACACTGACAAAACCCTTTTAAGCTGTTACTCACTGGTCAACATGTCCAGCATGCATTAAAACCCCATATAGGTGGGATCTTCTTTACCTGAATTAGGCACTTATTGCCTAAGTGGCCAGATTCTTTACATACAAGCCAAACCCATTCTCTGCAGTCAGGGGAGAGAAAAAAGCACTCCTGAGATGTGCTCACAGAGAGGTCTTGTCCACCAAACTTAAATGAGTGAATTCATGACAGAACGGCCTTCCTCTGGAAAATATCTAACTAAAAGCATTTAGCACTCTCTACTGACTCCAGGAGGAAAATCAAAAAATCAAGCACTTCAGTTGCAGAATGGCTTCATTAAGCACAACACGGGCACGGAATTGAATGGATTAAGGCTGTGCTTTGGAAACCTTGCTCTTTTAATCTTCAGAGCAGAGTGCAAAAACAACCTCCCTAGAAACATAAGTTCTTGCATGACTGGGTAATATAAATTGATAAAGCAAGGAAAAATGTTAAATCTGAATATCACTAAACATAAACAACCCTTGCTATGTTAAGGTGTGAGTAGTGCAGCCCAGGCAACAATTCACTCTGATGAGAGCTCAGGGTCTGTGTTTGAGCTTCCACTACTTCTTACCTAATTCCTCTGGCATTGTTCCTGGATTCTGAATGTCCAAGCAGTCCTCTCTTTGCACAGGTATTCAGATTCCATTATACATCACTGCTTTGAGGTAAGCAGTGTATACAGAAAGTTCTTAATTCATACTCAAAAATCATACCTAAGGGCTTAAAATGGAGAACTTGTCTCAATTACTATAAATGTTACAACTTAGAGGATTTTCCAAATATCCCATCACAAACAGAACATGCTGAAAGAACACCTACAACTCCAGCAGATGCACAGTAGTAATGGACAGAACATTCCTGCATTAGATGTCTTATGTACAGATTCAATGCAGAATTATATTATTACCATACCAGCTCTATTTATGTGATAACTTACTTAGACTCTCTGATCTTATCTCAAGGTAGGCACAGCAAGTGTTTTAAAATAAATTCTGTTGACCTGCATTGTGGGGTTTTTCAAAACATCAGTGGTGTTCCATGAGTCTTCACCTAAAACTATGAGATCAATGCATCTAAGTGGGAAATCTAGGACAGTAACTACATTACATATAATAAATACAACACGCAAGTATTGCCACAGTTTCCCTCACATGAAATTAGGTTACAAAGGAAGATTATAATAACAGAACTATGATACATTGAATTAATTTACCTTCAAATATTAGAAGCAGTAAATTTTCTGCTAATTTTCAGTTTCCTAAGAAATCTCTTAATACTAAATATGCTAATGTTCTATACTAGTTAATGCACTTTCATACTACACTGTTCTTCACAGAACCTCATGATAAATAAACATTATGTATACTATATTTATTCAGTTTTAAATTATAATTAGCTCAGCTTTCACAGAAAGTAAACATTCCCATTGGATGTCAGTAAAACTGATTCAAATGGAGAATGGTAAAGTGGCATTGTGATAAAACTCTTCTTGTTTTCTTCTTGTTTGGTTCATCTAAGATGGATACAGAAACCCAAAGTGGTTAAAAAGAATATTTAGGACTGTTTATTTATAAGTACCTACCAGAGCTGCATAATCAAGATGGATAACATCCGTGCTACAGCAGAAGCATTTCTCTCTTTTACAATCATCTTTATAATTTAACTAGCCTGAAGATTTTGTTGAACTGCAAGAATTTAAGATGATTTTAATGCCATTGTGAACAAGCTGATTTCTGGTTGTACTTTTCATCAACGAAAAACTTTTATCTAAATCCTCCTTGCCCCCTTCCCCCCTCCCAATTCTCATTTTTGCTACCTACCCACATAAACCAAAAGCTGCAAGAGAACAGTATCCATGGCTATAGTAGCACCCCTTTCACTGAACCAGAACTTCACTACTGCCAGAATAAATAAACTGTTCTTCTACATTAAGTTGATTAATTTCTCACATCTCCACAGTGCTGTAGAATTGGGCTGTAAATGAAAATAAATTCATCACTTGCCATATCATGAAACTTAGCAAACATTTTTATATCCCGTTTTTCCTCAGTACTTCTCCTGTATACACAGTACAAACCCCAGTAATTTATAATTTCTTCTCCTTTATGTTTGTGTCAGATGATCATCTTCAATTACATGTAGATATGGACTCTGAAGACAGCAAAGTAAGGTCACGTCAGTGGGAAATTACAAGTTACCAACCACCCCACTACATTACAGCTCCAGAGGAATTTTAATTCTCCATCAAGTTAACAACTTATCTTGCTTTGCTTATTATATAACCAGATATTTTCCCCCACTATTGAGAGCACCTTCTTCTCTAGTATCAATACCATCTAACAATTTATGCAATGTTCAATTTTCCATAGATCTAATATTCTATTGCTTATATAATGTCCCTGACCTCACTATTTTGGGGAACAGAAATACAGCAAGAAAGGACAAATTGAGGTGATTGGGTAAATGAGCCTCACAAATCATTAACACCACGAAGAGCAAGGATTCGGTGCGTTACTTCAGCTTCATAGGATATAATTACATGTTTTGATTAGCAGATATATTTTCCCAGCCTCAGGTGTCAACAAGGGTTCAAGTGTATAACATGTATAAATGGGTGCTAATTTTACTAGTCATGAAAATGTGTTTTGCTAATTACATTTATATCCTCTTAGCCCATTTCCATTCGATATTGCTTCTCTGTAGTACCTCTTCCTGTTTATTTCCTTACAGTGACATTTGAGCTCTTCCAAATTACACAATGATTCGAAAATTCACTAGGCATGGCAAGTTACTTCCCTACTGAATACCTGTTGCAGGCTTGAAAGAGGAACAAGATTTACAGATGTGTATACAGCTTTGGTCACTTCTGCACTTCACTTCTGTACTTCTGTGAAGAACTGTATCCTGTTCGGGGTGTTAGCATCTCAGATGAAAATCTTATGGCAAATGTGGTGCTTTTCTTTCACCCAGTTGATTCTTGTTAGGCGTGCAAGAATTTCTGATCATTGACACCAAAAAATAAGGGAGCGAGCCTCTTTTAAGATAGTGAAACCCTTTTTCCTTGCCCTGCACTTTCCTGACAGTCCCACATGCTTTGTTCACAGAAATGAGATCAGGATTGAAAAGTGAAGGAACCTGTTCTTACACAAACTAGCTACAGAATGGTTTGGGCTGGAAGGGACTCGGAGATCATCTACTTCCATGCCCTAATCAAGACCACAACAGAAAATGTTTAAGGCTTTGGATAAAAACATGGGAAAAAGCTATTAACCACAAGCTGCTGGATACTGGAATACCTAAATAAAGACATGCTTCTACAATTCAGACTGCAAAACAAGGAAAAGACCCTAAAGGTTTCCAAGTGTGAGTATTGCAGCATAAGGAAAGCAAACACCAACCTAACCACAGTTTCACTGTCTATGCATCTTTACTGCATGTTTAAACATAAGGGTTTGTCTTCCTTGAACAGAATAGTCATGAAGCAACTTTTTTAGAATGACATTAACTTTTTCAAGCTAATGCTGCAATCTGTAACCCACACATATATAATTAACTGGCTAACATGAAGCCAAAACTTACTAGAATTTACTTGATTTTAGCAAACAGCCAAAGACCTCACCAGCTCAGTCCCTTAGCTCACAGTGTGGCATCACACAGCATTGTTGGCTTGGCTGGGGCAGAACTTCAGAGCACATAATAAAAAGAACAATTAGACAAGGACAGAACATTCCAGTGTTCATAACCACATGATAAAGTGCTGGTATAATTTCCTCAGAGCCTTCTCTTGCCACTAATACTTCAAGACTTATACCAAATATTTCCAATACTATTAACTCAGTAAGTAAGGGAAAAAATCACATGGAAATTACCAGCATATTCATATGTGTAAAGTTATTGCAGGAGAGTGCATGTGTAGAGACTGGATTTATAAGCTTTGACATGGATTGCTATGCTTACATAATTACTAACAACAGGCAGACCTCAAAAAACATATCAAGAACTCAGTGCACAGATTTTTAAAAAAGTCTAACTATGCCACCAATACCAAATAGAGGTGATTTACATTTCCCTTGTAAATAATCTGGAAGATTATGTATAGAATCAATACTACATCTTATTCTGATAGGATATGACAACAATTTATGCTTATTCAGTACCTAACAAAAATACTATCTCAAAGCCTATCTGGAACTCAACAAGTATACAGTGGCAATACGTTTACAAAAAATGCTCAAGAAGGATTAAAACCTTCAACTCGTAGTAGGTACAGCATGGCAGGTGACTGAGCCTTGCAACACTTCACTGAAGCTGAATGAAAATCTTATTACAAATGTAAGGTTTAAAAAACAGCAAGTAGATGTGGATAAAATACAACTATAAAACTACTGTGGTATGGCTGGCACAACAGACCAAGTGTGATTTCTTTTTTCACTCCTCTCCTTTGCATGAGTTAGAGTTTCAGAATTACCCAGCTGAGTGCAAAAATGCAATTGAAGTAATGATATTTATGATGAGAGGCTTCTTTTCTTTTGCTGTACTCTAAAGGCTGCAGATAGCTTTGCCTTCCTTTTAATATTTCAAATTTGAAAAATGGGAGCAATAAGGGCATAAATTCAAAGATATTGTATGCACTTTCATTTTAATGGAGTCATCAGTACTATTTAGTTAACAATGCACAAAACCTGTTCTTTCATATGGCCTTGCTAAAGGTTTTAGGCATAAGCAGCCTCATTTCAGAGAATGGGAATACTCACACAGGAAGGTAAGTGCACCTTTAAGTGTTTTAATCACAAGGGGATTAAATGCGCTCGTTCGCCACTTGGCTAAAAAAAAATTACAATTTTCTGCATTTTATTTCTTTCCATTAAAGTTCTTTTACTATATATGAGAGGTTTTTAGCAAGTCCAAACAAAAGCACTGTGGATAGCAAAGTATTTCACGTATGTGAAGAATGTTTAAAAATTAGTTCTTCAGGGTTTTAATTGTATATACATCAAATTGAGTCAGCTGCCATAACAGAACAATTGCTACATTCATGCTGTGTGTTATGAACTCTAATTGTTAGAAACATTTTTCATTTCAATCTTGACAATATCTATATTATTTTTTTTGTGATTTCTTTGTGGGGTTTTTAATGCTAATTCTGTTAATAACAGAATAAGATTATACATTGTACTTTTATTCCTGATCATTAGAAATGTGAAGCACAACATGAGTCAGAAACTGTAAGGAAGAGGAAAAATAAAAAAATCCCTAAGTGTAACAGAGAAAAAAAGAAGCAAAGTTGTGCTAAAACTGGATGAATTCTTAATGGAGATTTTGCTTTTATCTTCAGAAAGCCACCGTATTATAACTAGAACTTAGAATTAAAAGAAAAGCTGTGTACACCCAGTCTGCCCATTCCAAGCTCATATAACATCTCAGCTGTTACTAATGTGCTTAATTCACAAGCCAAATTTTTTCAAGTAAGACACAAAGAAAATAAAGTTCAGGCTTCTCCTCTGTATTCCTGCTCCACATGCTGTTGTCTCTAATTGCAGCCCCTTCTGACACACAGAGGGAAAGCTGCCAAGCATCTCCCTCCACAGCCAATGTCATGGCTACTTTTCAGATTACTAGGAGGGAATATGTAAACTGCATTGTCAAGTATCTTATCCATAGGGATTAAGAGTGTCATTTCAGAATCCCCAGACTCAGATGAGTCAATCTGAAGTCCTCGTGCTCCTCTCTGGTCTCTCAGTGAAGTCACCCCTGCTGGCAGCAAGTCACCTTAGAGTCAGCTCTTACCAAAGGCAAATTGTGAACCCTTATGTTTAAATTGGGTACTGAAAGATTTTAGTACCAAAGCTCCCCTTTCATAACCAATGTATTATCTAATTAATAATTAACTTAGCTACTGAGGTTTTCAACAGTTCAGAAAAACTGATTTTTTTAAAAAGGTTACAAAGATGTTTGCAAACCCAATAAAATACACCACTCCGGAAAAACTTCCATGACCCTGTTTTGTTAATGCTCGTGTAGAGAGAGAGAGGCCTGTGCTCAAGTCTCTTATTTATTAATCCTTAGTGTATCAAATGTTGAACAAAACCAAAGGCAAACAACCCTCTCACATGTGAAACATCTGTAATTTCTTGAGATTAAAAATAGTGAAATTTAAAAAAAAAAAAAAAGCAAAACACATCTAGTCTAAGTGTTCTTTGGTCATAGATTGCTCACCCAGATATAAATGGCTCCTTGAGCTCCCTGCATACACTGACAGACAGGGATGAGGTCCCCTCTTGCTCATCTCTTCTGGCTACACACACCCAACTCTCCCAGCCTCTCCTCATCACCCTGATGCTCCATTCCATTACTGATCTCTGAAATCCCCTGCTGGACCTGCTCCAGGAGCTCCATGTCTCTCTTGTACTGGGGAATGTGAAGCTGGACCAAATATTGCAGGTGAGGCCTCAGCAGGGCTGAGCAGGGGGCAGGATCACCTCCCTGACCTGCTGGCACTGCTCTCCCTGCTGCACCCCAGGATGGGTCTCCTTGGCCACGGGGACACACCACTGGCTCAGGGACATGGCTGCTCCATGATTCCACAGCAGAGGAATGATGAGTAAAATATTTAAGAAGTCAGTATTCAAGCAAAATTTAATGTCACTTTGTCCAGAAGATTCTCTTTTATTTCACAGGGGGGAAAAAAAGTAACGAGTTCCATATTATCTCATTAAAATAAACAAACCAACCCCCCAAGATATTGGCAACTTAGCAGCAGTTTTGGAAGACAGACAGAGATAAATAAAAGACAAAACAAACATCAACAAAAGGGATGATTCCCAACTCAAGCTCCTCTACAGCTGTTCAGATGTGTACATACAGAAAATAAAATAACTGTAAGGTTGTTTTTCCTTCCTAGGGGAACTGCTGTCTATTCCATCACTGCAAACACCACTTCAAGCAATTGTCATGTCTGAAGATCTCTTTGCTTCCTCTGGCTTTTTTTGACAAAATGCACTATAAAGGTTGAGCTAGAACGGTAGAAACAAAATTGTCACTCAGCTTTAAATTTATTGAGATAATTCTTTCATACAAATACATTTTAAAATGCAGATAAAGTATTCATTTCTTTATTTCCTTGAAGCAATATCTTACTATTATTTGATCAGAGGGGTCAACCTGTACAAGGAAAAGCAAGTATTAGCAACTTCCTTAATTCACACTGTTCATAAAATATAAACTTACACTGATGAGAGAAATGGCAAACTAATACAGTATGACTAAGGATAAGCATGCAAATGGTTTAGAGAATATTCTTGATGGTTGGAATGTCTCATGAATTTTCTCTCTGCCCGGTTTAATAGCTCATCAAGGAATATTTTGAGCACAGCATGAAATTCTGAAGATATGCAAGCAGTATTTCACACCAAAACCTAAAGAGGAGTTGGACAGTGACAGTATCCATTGTTTTACTGCTTTCTGGCAGCCTCTACAAAAAGAATTCTACCAATGAATTTTCCAAACAAAAAAATGGGACCTGCAAGAGAGGGACATTCTTTTCACAGAAACAACAAAGTTATGTACAAACATAACTATGTACATTTTTATCATTCTACTATTCCAAGTATTTGTTCAAAGTAGAGTATATTGAAAAATGGACTTGTCCCCTACAACATATTGATTTTGAGCAGTGAACTCTGACACATTCAGTATTGCCCTGTCTCCTTGAAATTTCAATATAAATAGGAAAGCCTGAAAAAGCAGACACACATATAGATTTAGAGTAAGAAAGATAAGGTGAGCCTAAACTTCTATTTTTGACATTTGAATGAAGGCAGTCTCTCACTTTTTAGCACACTGTTGCTGGTTGTACCAGAGAATTTAATGAAAACATTTATCCATTTAAGCCATGTAGAAATGGATGATCCTATCTGCATTCTATGATGAGTAAGCAAATACATCAAGCACGTGCAAAGTGGATGAAGTATGCAAGCAACAATAACCATAAAGTACATATAAAAATAATAATTAACAAGACAAAGTGAAACTTCATTAACACAAAGGACTGTAGGTGAAAATCCCTTCCACTGCTCTAGCAGAAAAGTTCTGCCATATAATATTTCACAGGGACTTCAGTTGTTTTTTGGCCTTGGCTGTATGTGGACTCTCAGTAAGGCTATAGTCAATGTTTGAACTTATGCTATGGGTGTTTTTTGATGGATTTTATTAATTTGGGTTTTAAGTGTTTCGTTCTTATGCTTAATTTTGCCACTTGCCTGAGGCCTGTATGGTATATGCAGGTCCCAGGTAAGTTTCAGAACTTGGTTACTTTCTCTGATTACTATCACAACAAAATGTGGTTTCTTATTTGATGATATTCTCAATAGACCTTTACGTCTTAGAATTATGTGATTGAGCAAGGTCTCCACTACCTTTTTTGTTCTGTTGGTTTGATGGGTAAGTTTCATTCACTGAAGACATCAAGTAATATTAGCATGTATTTGTATTTTTCTTTGTGTGGCATTTCAGCAAATATCTATTTGCTAATAACTTCCTGGGAGATTTCTTGCTTTTGTTACTTGTAATATAATTTTCTTGTTTGTGTCAGGGTTGTTTTTATATCGGGTTTTATATTTGTTTGTTATAGATTGTACAACATCAGGTATTCTTTTCTTTAGTATTACTTTTTTCAAATGTTTTAGAAGATTTTCTCTTCTTTAATGGGTATTTTTATGCTTTCATGGAGCTATTTTTTGCAGGAGCAAGGGTGGAATTATAAACTATCTTGCGGGGTAATAGTTTATTCACTTCTTTTGATTTCAGTTTTAAGAAAATTAATTAATTTGTGGGTTTTTGGATAGTATTTCAGGGTAAATAGCTGAAGATCCCTCCAACTGCTGTAGCAGAAAAGTTATGGGTATCCCCTATTTTGGGATAATTTATTTACCAGCTTTATACAGCTCTGCCAAAGCAGGGTTTGTCATGCCCCAAATCCAAGGTGCAGACTGACATCCTGCTCCTGTGCTGCACCACTGAATTTACCTCAAAAGCCCTGAAATGCTCTATTGATCACACCCCTCTCTTATTAACTCCTGAGACATAATGATGCTATAATCTATAAACCTCAGGCCCTCCTGAACAGTGCACTGAACAATCATTAAGTTAGCCATTCCTCCCGGATCCCTGCCACTGTATTCCAATCTGCCCAGGAATGCACTAAAAATATTGTTAGAGGAGTTCACTGGAGAAGATCAGAGTTAGCTGGAAAACCCAGCTGTCACAGTTCATTATTTCCAACAGATTCCATGAGAGCCTGCCAGAATATGCCTTACAAATTGTTCCATGCTGCCTTAACAGAAAACAAAAACAAAACAAAACAAAACTCCAGGAAATGCCCACAGCTTGCAAATTGTACCTACGTTCCTAAGGCACTGGCTTCCCTGAAAACCTGATGTACTGCTCAGGGGTCATGCTGAGAAGTCATGATGCTGTTGGAGATTTCATTTCTTACCCAAACTTGTATGACTTGGGAAGAAAGTGTAACAGAAATTTCCATTTTCCAGAAAACTTAAAAACAACCTGACTTTTCGGCCTGGTTTGGAAGAAGATCAAATTCGAAGAGCTGGCCAGAGATTTGGATTAACTCCGTGAACATTTTAGGTCAGATATTCTCAGTTGTGTGCAAATTCCAATAATAAACAACAGAGCCAGTCTTTAGCAAGCTTGGTGAACTATGCATGGCCTACAGCTGTTCATGCAAATACAGATACAACTGATTATGTCTACTGAGTAGGAAAAAAGAAGGGAATGGCAAAGCAGTAAAGCCATAATGATGGAAGGAATGTTGATCCCCTCAAGACACTGTTTTATCAAGACAAAAGCACAGAAATTGGCATTTTCATGCATAGCAAGATATCTAGATAATCTTTAATTTAATTTCTCAGGTTAAAAATAATCTTCAGTAGCCACTTTTAACCAAAATCTGATTTTAATGGGATCTTTCTAGTACCACACACAAAAAGTGTTTAGAGGTTCAGAATGGAATTGCTGCCACACACCTGCAGATGGAAGAAAGGCTTACAACAGTGTTTGAATTAAATCTCAATAGCTAAAAACAGAGTTACATTTTGAAACACACTGCAATTACCCTTTTATGGAAAGATTTGATCCTAGCAATCCACTCTTAATTTCATTAAGACAGTGAGAATAAACACACTAATGCTTCCCAAACCATGAAGAATGTAAAGACATAAAGCAACAAGGTGCCCAGGTAACACACCTGAGACATGTATTGATAATCCAGGAAGTGATCTGAGATCACAAAGAAGAACACCCATGTTTCAAACCCATCTCCCTATTATTTCAACTTGGTAGCAAATGCTGCATTCAATCAAATTATCTAAAATATAATGCAAATGTAAATGTAATTTCAAGTGCTGGAGGAGGGACAAGAGAACTCCCAGGCTTTTAAGCAGTGCAAGAAACTCATAATTTCTATTTAGCAGAAGAATGATTTAACTTAAAACACTGAAAGATATGTACATTGACTTCTGCATACTAAACTCTAACCCACAGCACATAGTCAGAAGTATCTCAGAAAGCCAAAAAAATTCTCATATTTCTACCACTGCAGATGAACAGTTTAATCATCACCTAAAAAGTAAAATAGTAACTAAAAAGTTTATTGCATAAGTGCAACAGAAAAATCAAATTCAGCCCTCCCCCAGGCCATCCTCTTTTCAGTATTTACAGTGTTTGGAAAAGGGCTTTGTTTTTGACACTGGTATTAATTAGGGTAGGACAAATGTGAGGTGAAACTTCTGACAAAAACAGATCACAAAAGCTCCATATGGGCAAAAGATTTAGCAATTGATGGCTTTTAACTTCTCTCTGTTGCAACAGTATTCTATTCATTCACTGTGAGATATTCTCTATCACATATTTTGCATTCTTTTTCAAGTTGAGACAAAAGATCTGAAAAAAAGAAATATAAATTCTTGTACAGAAAAGTTTTGGTGAAAACAGCATTGGCACTAATAAAATTACTGATTCCCTCCAAAAAAAAAAAAAAAACACCAAAACAAATCTAATGCAAACTCATTTGAACTTAAATGACTCATTATTTCTGGAATAATTTTCTGAAGGTTTATTACACCTACTATGCACTCAATATTGACTAATGAGTGAGCCTAAATGAGAAAAACTTTGTTTCTAACAAGCTGTTAGGAATATCAGTTTTACAATGCAGAAGTCACACTAGAGCAACACCGTTTCTTTACGGGATAGTCCTACTCTCTTCAATAAAAATCAAATCTATATACAGACCACTATTTACAGTGCTTTCTTTTACTCTAAGTGGTGTTCTTTCTGTAGAATTCCTCAGTTACTCACACATGCAACCCCTACGAAAGACGGGTGAAAGATGAGCAAGTAGCTATGACTGTAAATATCAATCCATATCCAATTCTGCAATTACTTCTATTTCTGACTGAATTCCTATCATATAGTTTCTTCACTAGCATTAAGTAAAAAAAAGCTGAACTCATCTGAATTAGGAATTTCAAAGAATTTTTAGAGAATGCATTTTGATTCCCTGCTGCATTAATCATTCTATAGAACACAGTCTTTCTGATATTCCTCAGGTAGCCTTGAGCACTCGAGAAACTTTTCAATCATCCCTACGTAAAGTTTCTAATCCTGTTTAATTATCCCATTGTACAGTGTAAATAAAGCTCTCCCTCCAAGTCCCGCTCAGGCCATTTGCAAAAGCGGCGGTTCCTGCGAGTGAGCGCAGCGAGCCTCGGTCCATTACTGCGACAGGGAGCGCTCCCACTAACAACTGCTTTTTACTCCCCCTGACAAATGTGCTCTGTGCCACGGCTGACGTTTGTGTAGTAATCAGGACTGATGGATTGGGACGCCGCTGCTGCCGAAAGTGCCCCCCATTTTAATGTGGGCCATTTGTCAAGCGTGCCGCTATCGCCCCGCTGTCAGGCACGGCCAGCAAAGCACTCTGTCATCTTTCCACCCACCAAGGTCACTTTGGCAGCGACGGGAGAACTTCACAGCAAAATGTTCGCCCTTACTGGTGGTGGGAACGGCCTGGTCTTCAAGGCATTTAGTTTATTTCAAGCAGTCCTTAGAAGTTCTTGCAAAATGTCTGTGTTAACTGAATGCTAAATTAAAAGGTGGAAGTAAAAGCACGTGGAAGCAAAAGTTGCTCATCTGGCTGTCGACACAAATTGGGATTTCAGAGATGCAGGTTTACTGTAAACCCCTTCTTGTCATGTTCTCAATACATAATTAGTTTAAGAATTATTTAATATTCCAAAGAGATTTTTGTTAACAGAACACCTTAAAATATATAGACAGAACAAAACTGAACAAAATTAAAAGACCAATGTACACGATATACCTGTGCATCATCATAAAATTTTGAATAAACTAGAGCTTCCAAAAACAAAACGCAAAGAAAACCAGAGAAAAGCAGGAACCTTACTCTCTACCATTTAAAATGTAGAAAATGAGTAACTTTTTCTGCACTAACTGCATCTAAAAGCATATTAAAAACATTGTCTCTTTTTTTTTTTTTTTGTAGTATAGGACCCTTAGCAGCCTCATTTTTTTTAAAATTATTTTCCTTTTTTTCTTTGCGCCAACACTCAAAATATAATCACACTAGTGATATTTAGATGCTTACAGATTTCGAAAATAAGCCGACTATGTTCAGTCACTTATACAGATGCACAGCCTTCAGTGACTAAAGAATTTAAAGAAATTAGCTGAGGAGTTTAACTCCCTGTGTGAGAGGAAGGTTGTACCAAAGGCATTTGTGAAGTAACAAATAACAGCTTCCTGAATAACAGTCTTGTACAGACCAAGGCAGAATGCAATATGTAAGTCACTCCTTCACTTAAAGAAACATGAGTTACTCCATGAGGCAGAATAAAAATCAGCACATGCACACCTGCCCACATCTCCTTCCCAGATCTTGAATATTTGCTGCCAAAACCCAAAGCCTGTAAGAAAATACCATTCAAGATAAAAACCCCCTAAGATACACAGGCAGAAAGTAGCTGTAATAACTGAAAATGAGAGAAATCAAAACACACTCATTTTCTGCCTACTACAAAAACCTGAGGTGGGCAGCCCTGCCCCAAGTTACTCTCACAGCTGCATCCACCCCAATCCTCTAGGCAATTACTTCTGTTTTCAAGGATTGCGAAGATGAAAGCAAGAATCTAGTTTACAAATATTGATGCTACATGGCTTTTTTTGCTGTGCATTTCCCCAGAGCTCCATAAGAACTGACAACACCTGGGAAAGCCTCCACTGCTGCAAAGTCACTCACATCCTAAACTGCAGAGAACTCTGAGCTGTTTGGCAAAGCCTTCACCCACTGCTAAATGTGCTGTCCTCAGCCTGAGTGGACAGTCACTCTATGACTGGAAAGCAAATACACATTTACTGCTTTAGTCACTAGAGAAAAACTGCCCTCTCCCTTTTTCTATAGCATATCATCACATCAAGAGAGACTCAAGGACTAAGGAAAAGGGATGTTGGAAAGTCAAGAAACCAAAAAAGGCAGGCATTGTTTATATCTTTAATTAGACCAATTTCTAACCTAAGATAAACTGTGAACCCTTATGTTTAAATTGGGAACCAAAAGATTTTAATTTGCCTTTAGTTAGAAATTGGTCTAGCCCAAGAATGGCTGTCTCATATAGAGCACGCTAAAAACCCACTAGGACATTTGTCTAATCTCTCTTTAAAGATCTGCTTTCCTTCTGACAATTTCTGTATTAAACATTTGGATCAGGTGGTAATCTCAACTTGCTGCCAAAAATGTAAACATGACTCCCTTGCCAGAAGACCTATGTTTGGCTGCAAAAATGTGGCTTGGTATTACTGTCTACATAAAAAGTGAGTAATGACTAAAATACCTACACAATTAAGCTTATGAAAAAAAAAAATTCTATTCTCGGTCAAATTTATGCGAAGCTTTAGAAAACTGTGACAACAGAGTCTGGGATTACAATTAAGGGAAAAGACAGCTTCTCGTGAAGGAAGAACTTGGGCTGTTTCTTTTGCTGAAGTCTTGAATATCTCCACATGACAAGAGAGTTAAAATGCAATCGTGAGTGAAACTCCTGCTGTCATAAAAGTTCACACCAAAATATTTAGTGTATGAATCTCCAAAAATTACCACTGCTACAGGTACAATTCAAATGAACAAAAGAGTAACAGTAAGATACCCCCAGCCCCTGCATTCCTTAGAAATTGGTATCACCACATGAAAGTCAACTGAACCTTTGTGCAGTTACAGTAACAGCAGGCATTTCTAGATATATAAACGTACACAGACAAATCATATAATAAAAATGCTGCAAGTTTATCAATAACGGAAGGAAATTTTTTGCCAATCTCAGTTTAATTTGTCCAGAGCTCTCTTCACATGAAAATAAGGGTATCATAACCCGTTCTCAAACATAAGATCTTGCACAGATTATATTTGGACAATTGCATGTAAATATACATATACACGTTACTAACACATAAATAAAAGCATATGGAAAAAACATGCAAGTAGAATCCTTTGGGGAAAGGAGGACTTCGGACACAGCCTTGAAAAAAATATGACCACCACACAAACAGAAATCATCATCATCAAAACAAAAAAAGCAATTTCTAATCTTCTCTGATAGTGATATCAAGCAAAATAAGTAAGTATTCATAGTTCCATTTTCATTAGTTCCTTGCTGACACTATTCTCTGTAAAGGAAACAATAAACTGAATCCATACACATCTTCCAGACTCCTCACCTGTGCTTCATAATGCCTATCAAATATTTGAACACAGTTTAGGAATTATCAAGTTATTTGAAAAACTTTGAGCTGAAAAAACACAAAGCTTTTTTATCCAAAAGATTAAGAAAAAGGAAGCATAAACCAAACCAAAAACTATTATAATTTTGTACAAGATAAAGATTTAAGATATATCTTGCTGTCTTTTAGAATGAACTAGGAAATTACTCAACAAACAGTTATTAAGCATGCTAAATAATGGTAGAATGATAATTACACTGGAGATTTGTGTTAATAAATGAGATGCGAAAGGGTCTTTATTATCCACTCATGTGCATGTAGAATTTAATTAGTTATCACCTATAAATGCTAATGGCAGAGCTGCCAATCAATCAATCTGCTAAACAGGAACTGAGGAAACCCCAATATATGAGAAGTGAATGCTGAGGAACACTTTGGTTAGAAAACAGTTAACTCAACAGCAATATGAAGAGAAGGAATTCCTCAGAGAGCCTAAAGAAAGATGTTTTCATCTCATTACATCTACCTTCATAATTATAACAAACTCATCAGCCTCTAGATGAATACCACGTATAATCATTTTCCAAAGCAGGAAACTTAACAAGATATAAATGCTACAGACTAATTTAGGCTATTTGCAGTTCTCATCTCATCTTGAACTGAAATAAGAAGAAAAGTAGTATAGTTAAGCTAAAAATAACTAGATAGACTTGGGCTTGTTTATTTCCTGTAATCCTTGCTCAGAGCCAGGCAAGTAATAGGTTTATGCTTTTTAAAAGAAGGTAAATTTAGATCGTCGTTAGAGTGTGGTCTTTAAATAATAAAAAACCCAATGCAAATAAGTAAAAAAAGCTGGTAAGTTTCTAATTCATTTAAATGGATTCTTCCATTAAAATATTTGAAAATACATAAACCCACCACTAAACTGAAATCCCACAAAAAACCCCAAACAAAAAAACCACTAAAAGAACCCCAAAACAAAACAAAAAAACCCCAAACCCTGTAAAGATACCCCATCAAAGATTAAATTTACATATGCTGAGATGACAAAACAAAAAGACCAGGGGATTACACGCAGTTGAACAAAATCAATCATATACAGAGTGCAGCAATAAAAATCAGCAAAATTCCGACCCACTCAGCGAAGTGGAGCTCTGCCAAAAATACATTTCTTGGCAGGGCCCTGAGCCCACTAATTAGAGACTGAAGCATTTGGGGAAAGTTCCTGTGTGTCCTCAGGAGCAGACACAGAGCTGTGCAGACCCACCTTCCCCTCCAGCAGCGGAGCTGCTGCGGTGCCGCGCGTCCTGGCGCAGGTCGGGCTGAGGCAGCAGCACCCACCGTGCACCAGGAGGTTCCAGAGGAGCTGGGGATCGGGGTGGGTGTCTGCACACATGCACAACACCTGCTCTGCACTCCCCCCACAGTGCCACTAGTTCTTTTTCATTAAGTGCCTGTGCTGGGCATTGTGCAAAGCTGCCAAACCTTCGCTTCCACAGCAGCAATGCTGTTCCAGAGCTCCAGTCTGGAGACCTTTGAAGGAACCAAGTCTATCCCTTGGGAACAGATATTTTTGAGGACACATCCAAATAAGAGAAACACTAAATGTACATGTACGCTTTGGACACCAAATGCAAATTTCCTGTTTATTCCCAAATCTTTCAAATAAGTTTTCTTCACAATCTCACAGTATAAATATGGAACTGCACACTGATTCTGTTTTGCAAGAACCACAGTTATATATTTCTAAGTCACCAGGGCAGCTTGAGGTCTGCTTCAGCAAGCCTTAAAATCTGTCTTGATAAAGAAATTGTTTTTTAACACATGAAATGGACTGACATGTCTTTTAATAATAATGGGCAGCTGTCAGGTGTGCCATGACTAAACTGAACACCGAAGGAGAATCCGGCTTGCTTTTTCTACTTTGCAACTTAACAAAGTTAAATATCATATATTATGAAAAGTGTTTAAGAATGCCCCCTGCCCTAAATCACAAGTATTAAGAGATAACAAAGGGTAAAAGCATATGGATGTAGTGAGTTAAAAAGAACTGACACAATAATTTGTATGTCTGACAAACTATCCAAACTTACACAAAACAATTTAAGTTTCACGTTAAATGCTTATTTGCTTGCCAAAAGTACATTTTGCAAAAGTGTTCAAGACAATACACAGCATTGCAGAAACTGGTACTGGTGCTGAGGGTCTACTGACCTGAAATAATGGGTTGAAATCACACTAGTACAAAGACTTTGCAATTTTTTTTTATGACCCCAACACGTCAGGTAACAGGTGTAACAGTTGTCTGTCTCACCATCCTTTTTGCCTGCCTGCTTTACATTGCCTCTGTGCACTGATTGGTGAACTTGAAAGGGTCATAAAAGAGAAATAAATAGAAAAAAGTGGAGGGAATATCAGAGTATCATAAAACTATCCCAAATGCTGACTCATCCTGTAGCCAGAGAGAAATGAAAACTGGGCCGTGACAGAGACACGACGGAGAGACTGAAAAATCCACTGCCATCAGTAAAGAGCAAAACTGGCGTATAATAAAACAGCGTACAAAGGAGGAGTCCAACTTCCAAGCAAGAGCCTTAATTTGAGAATCTTCTGGAATGTATTGCTGCCCTCGATTCCCAGCGCAGAGGAGAGACAGGGGGAGCAGGGCTCCTGGCAGCCCCGCTCCCACAAAGGCAGCGCCGCTCCTGCAGGCGCAGCCGCTGCTCGGGCGCTCGCTGCAGATCTCGGCTCACACACTGAACGCTGACGGACACTGGAGATCCCGCTGCCCACCCCGACCCTCTGAGCCTTCTCGCTTGACTAATACTCTCTGCTAATCAAGTAAAGCAGACTAATAACTTCCCTATTCAGACATAATTCATTTTCCTTATTTACCCAGGCCGGCAAAATTTAGAAAGATCCTTCCTTCCAGCCTTTTTAATTACCAAAATTCTACTTGCTTTAAAATACCATAGTGTCCCTTGAGTATTCAGCAGAGCTGAAGATCACCATGGCAATACGAAAATGGTGCCAATGTTATCTTGGCACTGTCTACAGATCTCAGGAGACTTAGCACAGGAGAAAATTGAGCTCCCGTAAAAGCAGGAACTCACTCTCTCTAATGATTTTAATACACCTTTTATTTTTGCTAATTTGATGTTAAAGACCTTGAACGAAACTCCCAAAACCTTAGAAGCATACAGCTCCCTAAACAGACAAACAATTCCTAATGTGTTTACTAAGCAAGGTCCTGCAGTTTGCTGGATGCATGGAAAAGCACTGTCAATGTATTGGAGTATGAAAAACAACCCATGTGAAAACAAAGTCTGAGCAAAAAGATCCCTTTAAATCTTAGTTTCAGGCATGAGATGAAGATTTTCCCTACAACCACAAAATCCACAGTTCTGCTGCACAGCACAATGCCCGTGTTTTGTGTTTGTTTGCTTTTTCTCAATTTCTTTTCCTTTTCCCTAAACCGTCTCACAGAGACAAAGGATAAATCTTTTATCAGGATTATATCTGTAAGCTAATACAGAACATATCAGACAAAAACTGACAGCAGTACAAATATACTGCAGCGACTTCACCACTGCCCCCAACTTTTAACCTGCACTTTGGGAAAAAGGCAGCGCAGCACGGGAGCATTTCCTGGAGGCAAAGTCCCACACAGCCAACAATGCCAACATGTACCAGAACACACCTCTACTACAGAAAGAGCCCCTTCCCTTCCAATTTACTGTAGTGCCAGTAGAGCTGCAGCTTTTCCCTTTCATGATACCAAACCAGCCACTGGTACATTCCATTCTTTTGCAGTCAGCAAGTGGGACAGTGGGAAAATAAGACTACATAACATCGCAGTGCCCACGCACACAAAAGAACAAATTAATTCTCTACCAGTTGAAAGGTGCATTCAAAATTGCAATGAAGAATGAAAATGAAAACATCCAGTGAGGGATTTAACTCCATATAGTGCTGCTCAGAATAATCACTTTGAAATAGCAGGCTTCAGACTGAAAAGGAATTGCCAATTCCCCCAGTTCTCATTTTATAAATCTGGTCTCTAATTTCTATGTACGACTTTCTCCATACACATACATGGTTTTGTAAGTGGTTAACATAAACTCCTGCTGACAATTTTGTTAAGGAAGTAAAAAGAGCACATTAGAACATTGCTTTACAATCATGTACTAGGAACAGCAGTATTTGTACTTAAGATACACTTTGTGGGAGTGAGTAGAAAGATTATAGTGGGGAAGCCAAAAGTGACTCTTGCACTTGCTTGATGGTCAGAATGTTGGCATTGTATAAAAGTCTATACAATGTCTGGCTCTCACACAGTCAGAAGTGTCTGGAACAGTCAAACCTTCTCTCTGAATCAGATACTTTGCTTTAGTCAGTGTCACTTTTGCCTCGCAAACACCAGAGTTACCAGAATACAAATTCATTCATAAATTCAACTCAATGTTTTCATTAAAAAAAGCAGAACTGATGCAGACAGGTTTGTTTTGTTTTTTTTTAAATGCAGTTGAAAGGGTTTTTATTTTCCATCAAAAGGCAGCAAAGGAATAAATATTAAAACACTCTACATGCGCCACCACACAGAATTATTGGTTATCTGGAGAAGTCTAGTTTAATATACAGGTATTGAAAACATATTGTACAAAATCTGCAGCTGAGCATGGGTTTGGAACGCAGTGCTGAGATTGCATAGGAAGCACTTCTACTTTGCAAAAAGGATATTGCATTACACAGCCCTGAATGAATTCAGACCATCACGAACAATATAAAAATAATGAAAATTCCACTCTGAGGCCAGAAAGGCTCCCTGCTTACAGAGCCTCATGAGAAATTTTAAGCAAGAAACCAAACAAGTTGCACTTGGGAAGAGTATGGCTGGCAAACAGTGCTAAAGCTCCCACAATCAGAAAAAGGGCTATCCTGTGTAGAATCATTGGAGTTTGACATGGAAAAACATGAACAGAGACTGTTGTCCTTTGCCAAAATATCTGAAACATCCAATCACAGCTAACTTGAGCTCAGAAGGATTCCAATTTGCACATTCCAGTGAAAAGATTGTTAGCTGGAGACCAACACACAAAAATCTCTAGAACTAATCGTCATTTCTTATTTATTAATAGAATTGTAGGTGGGCAGATGATTTTTCTGCCCTCAAAACATCAATTTCAAATAAACATCCCTGGGAAAAGAGCTCCCAAACTTTTCAGGTTGGACTTTTCAACAGATCACTGTGAAACTGCAGTTCCTGCTGTTTAAAACAGCAGGGGTTGGGAGGCAGGACCAGGATGGCACCTTTCAATCCTGACGTCACCTTAGCAGACCTTTACAGAAAAATAACAGAAATTTCTGTTGGCTTACAGCTAAAACAAAGATAATCCTGACTCAATTAGCTTATTGGCTTATCCCTGTGTGGTATGCCAGGATAAAAAAATTGAAAGCTAGAATTAATTTACGAGGGGTTTCTTAGATAATAAGCTCAACCTTTCATATTACCTGCCTTTGCACAACAAGGCTGTATCCTTCCCAAATTAGCTCTTGTAAGGAAGTTATTAGGCCAACGTGACCAAGAGTAAACCTGTGACCCAAACAACAAGAGATCACCTTGCTCAGCTTACACGCCCATTGCAGACAAAATGACTCAGCACAGTCCAGCTCCTGAAACGTAACCACAGGCAGCAGGTCACAGCCCATGCACTGCCCACAGCAGTTGTGCATTTTGGGCCTCCATCCTTCATTCAAGCCCATGCAAATGAAACCATGTCTGGAAAGACTTTTTTTATTTTTTCCTGTCATTGAAATAAAGAACAGTTTAGTAAGAGAAGTATAAAGAAAAATCACATCAGCTGCAGAAAGGTCCTTCCAGCAATCATTTTTTTTCAGGGAGTTTGAAAGGACTAGCCTACTTGTTTAGATTTCAATCTTCCTTTTGAGCCAATTTGAAGTACAATAAAAATGTTACCAAGCCCAGAGAGAAACTAATTTCAATTCAAAAGAAGAATTACTAATTAGATCAATGATCTTCAAGAGTCAGGTACACTCTTTCATTACATTACAGAAACTAGATTGCAACCTTTCACTTAAGTTATTAGCCTGGGGTTAACAGCTGACAACTAAACCTATATCAAATTTATTTCATTCCTGACAATGCAATTCTTAACCTCTCTGTTTGGCTACTTCCACCTTTGCTGAGTGTTTCCCCATTTTTATTCTACAGATTACAATGAAAATACCACATGCCTTATTAGATTCTGCTCCCTTATTTGGGATGAGACACCAGTGTTGTTTGCTAATTTAAAAATCAGCTCTTTGGCACAAATATTTTATTTGCTTGTTGTTTCCCCTCTCCACCTCTCTGGCATATGTCAAATGTTTAAACAATATGATTTTGATGGCAGATTAATTTTAGTACTTACAGTACAAGCTCAGCTTTCAGATGCAAAAAACAAACTAAAATAAACTTAATTAAATGTTTTAAAGTTTGGGTTTCTTTATATAGCTTTAGTTTAATTACAGCATACTTAAATCAAAATAAAACTTGAAAAACAACCCTCAAAACCCATAAATCCACACTAGCACTTCCCAGTATGCAATGCATTCTAGGCCAGCACTTTAAAAACATATCAACAAAACAGAACAGTGTGGGTTTGAAACAAAAGTTGCAATGAGAGGCCTTCTGCAAAAGAAGCCCTCTACTAACTATATTCCTAACAAGCTGTGGAACTACAAAGCATAACCCAGTATAAAATAAGGGTTTAAAATTCGAACTTGATTGTATAGGAGGCAAACCACACAAGCCCACTGACACATCTCCAGTGATCATGGTGGCTGCACCACCCTGCTGGATACACAAAGCAGCATTAACCAAATGGAGCAAGGCTGAAGGCAGCAGCAGTGAGATAATTCACATCTCTAGTGGACATTACATCCCTGAAAAACAGGAGCTTTTCAAATGGTCCTGGTTCACTCCAGCACACACTGTACTTTCCACCTGCACGAGGCAGTCAAACTCTGCTACTTCTCTGATGGTCATGTTCACATTTCCCACGTCCACCCAAGAGTGTGAGCAGAAGTACTGCAGCACTGCCCTTGGTTACAATTTTGTGATTAAAAATTATTTTCTTTAGAACACCTTTATTGTCAAACCTTGTTTATTGATCCCCATCATTTTTATACATCAGAGTCTGAAAATTAGTTAGGATTCCTACCAGTACAGCTACTTTGTGATTTTTTGATTTACTACGTTCTGAAAGACTTTAGCCTTTCTGAAATGAAAACAAAACTGAGATAAAAAATGCAGTATATCCTCCCTCATTTTATTGTTACCACCTAGGTCCTACTGATTAGAACAAGGATTCATTCCAAGATTTTGCAAACTATTTTCTAAAGTAAGCACATTTCTTCTAGTAGAATCTTGTTTCAGTTTGTTCATAAGCAAGAAAATCCTTAAAATATTTAGATACTACAGCTTTCTGTAAGTAAGCTATAATTAGATTATTAACTCAAGGAAGCAGATCATACCTTCCCAATGACTTTTTTGACACTTAACAGAACTCGACTGACCTCCATGGACTCTACAGAATGCAGGGTCAAGAAGAGGGTGCTTTCAGGAGGGAAAATAGCTTTCTGACAAATCAGTTGACTTGGTTCCAGCTATAACACTGACCTACTTGTACAGCATACTGCAAGGCATTTAAATTTCACTGCCTGCAAAAGAGAATCTATCTGTTCCACAGGAAAGAAACTGGGTTACTGGTCCCTGATTTTATAGTTTAAGAAAGCAGACTATCCATCTGCAAGTCCCACAGCAGATGAATTGGGGCTCTCTCTTTCCAGCACTCATGGGAAGGGGGAGCAATTGTGATGTTCCATTTTGGGAAGGAATGAATGCAGAAAGACCAGGAGGTAACTAATCAATTCTCTCCAAGACCCAGCATTACCAGTGTCAGAAAACAGATCTGGCCACACATGAGCAAGTGTGTGTGTGCAAGAACTGCAAGGGCCAACAAACTTAATGAGGTAAGAATGCAAAGATGAATTGATCCGTTTTTATACAGCACTTGATCTCAAAGACCTCACTTCTATAAAGATGTCTCTCTTTTGCTTTCTTGGGTTCTGTTGCCAGACATGCAAAAGGCATAAATAAATAGAGGCAGGACATAAAAAGCTGCTCACATGACTTTTACTCATTGTGCTTTAAGCAGGAGTCGCCCATCTCTCTTCTATCAGATTCTGCTCTAGCTCTTCTCACTGTTTGCACGCACAACCCTGGTTACCCATAATAAAGCCAAATGTATTTATAGGTAACACAACAGCTGAACCAAGTGCAAACACGTAAGAAAACAAAGGAAAACTAGTTATGAAGACTACTTTGAATCCATACAAATATCTTCTAATTTCTTAAATAAATAAATAAATTATGGTAAAGTAACTGCCCTAACAATCCATTTTATCTCTATTTGAAAAGAAAATTATTATCTAGAAGCAAATCACGAATCAAACTAACCCCAACTCAATAGGGTATGCACATCAGTGTATCAGATACTGTTTATCTGAAAAGTTACCCTGACAAGTCCCTCAGCTAAACCTGCAATATCTGTTTGAAATCTTCCCCTTTTTGAACCTGTTCTGAAATCAGAAGCAGGTTGCCTCTAGCATTTGGAATTTAGCTGTCAAATCAATCTCCACAGAACACTTGGGGGAAAAAAATCCTATCAGTTGCTGAAAAAAGTTACATATTGGCCTCGTGCACAACTGAAGGCAGACAAACCCCCTCTTCTTCCTCTTAATAACTACTAATGCTTCACATTCCTTTTTAGTGTAAACTTTAAAGAAATTATTCCTCTAGTAAAACTATCATTGGAGATAGCTTATACAGATCAAAATAAGCAACCAACATTTCACATAGAGAAGTTTCACTCGTACTCTACCACTTGCTTTCTCCTTGCTTGCTTTACATTTTGGTTTACAGTTTTCACACTGAATTTAAGGGGAAAGGAATATTATCCTCTCATATATTTGGAAACTGATCAGAATATTATGGCATTGATGCAAATAAAGAATTAAAAATATAATTATCTTGTCTGGAGAGGTTTTTTAATATACCTCTAGGCACAGTGATAGCAACTGAAAATTCTTCTAGACCATAGCCTACTTGGCACTTATTTATCAACTTTCTTCTACTGTGTTTACAAAGTGGTGCTAATGAAGGAAATCTCAAGGGGTTTTGGTGGGGTTTTTGGGCATGGGGGACTAATTCTGGTTGCAGACACTCTCCCTGCAGGAAGGAAAAGCCTCCCATGGAATGAAAAAGGACTCACTGTTACACTATTACAGGAGATGAATTACATTAACCCCTGCCCTTCCCCATTGTACTTGCTGCCCACTGAAAACAACAACAGAATTACTAAAATCCCACACTCTCTAATGGGATGGTAATAGGATTCAGAGGCCATTAGGGTAAAGGCAATCCATATTTTACAGTTTAATAAGCTCTTGCTGAAGATGCCGGATCCCTCTTCAAAGCCAACAATTACTGATTTAGTATTAACAAATCCTCAACTGTCAAGACTGCAGAATGCATTCAAGATGAAGTCAACAGCTAATGGTGACAGACTTTAAAAAATGTGTGCAGAAAAATGAAATCACTTAAATTGAAATAATTTGTAATTTTACAGTGATACTGGTTATTACTGTCATTTCATATTGCTCTATATCCTGATGCCATGGTTACTCAAGTTTGCACATAATTCAGAGTTCTGCGGTGTTTATTGTAGAGAAGCCAAGAACTTTTGTCCTGTTTTCTAAGCAAAGACCTCTTTTCACAAAGAAATAAACACTCAACAAAGAACTACGGCACCAACTGAGTAATGAAATCAAGTTCCCCACAATCACGGAAAATTATATAGACAATTCTTTAATATTATGATTACCTACAACTGGATTGTCTACTAGACTGTAGACTCAAAAGAACCCAGCATTTTCTAATAGCATGCCTTGAAACACTGAGTGTATATTACAAACTAACTCTACCTGCTGTTTACTATTTTTTAAAAAGAGTGGTTTATATATTTTTGAAAGGCAAATGTCCTTTACAAAAGGCATCATCTGATCTCTATTTTTGCTGTATCCAGTCATTCCCCATTTCCTTATGTAACTGACTGGAGATATAAGGAACAATCCACTCCTTACATGTCCTGAAACCAAGGATACACCTCGACCATTAGTGCTGCTGGATCGAATCCCCACGTTTTCACTGTTCTTTTGGTTACACTTCTTAAAGAGAGAAAAAAAAAAATTCCCAATTACAATAGATGTTTTCTAAAAAAGATAATTCTGAAACTCAGTTTTGTCCCCACAAACATGAACACAGTTCTCAGCCAGACAGGTAAGAGCCACTGTATCTAAAAATATGGACCAGTGCTGTTGTAATTATTTTGTGCCTAATCATACAAAAACCAGGAAAGCAAAATATATCATCATGAATCAACTAAACCCAAAGGCCAGCCATTATTTCAAATTGAGGAACCAGTTCTTCACCAGAGGTGGTGTTTTCATACAATCAGATATTGCAACTTCACACACCAGAACCAGGCTGATCTTCAAAGTTTTTTATCTGTTTATGGGGAGAACTATTAGACTTCATTAACATCAATGCATATTCACTATTTATCATGATGTATTGATAATGAATCCAAGTACATATTTTATTACTGCCACAATGTTATGTTAAAAGCATAAATATAATAAAAAAGTGAGCTGGTAGCTTTCCTGTTTCTCCAAAAGCAGATACACTGAAGTTTGAGATCTACTTCCATACCTTCATTTTGTCACGTCTAATGCTTAAAGAAAGTTTTCAATACACTCAAAGAAAGTGGGGAAAGGAAACCAGAGTGGTTCCTGCAACAATTGACTCTGTTTAGCTCACAATTAAAACAAGTTTTATAAACTACTTTGAAAGATGCCTTCCAGAATATCTAGGGAGATGAGAGAGATTTTTGAGGCACAGCTTCCAGGCAAACTAACAAAATAACCAGAAGGCAAGTAAAAAGGGAACTGACGATCTAACTAATTCCATGTCAGGAATTGTCCTATCAAAATTTTACAATGCAAAGCAGAACTACAACATGAACAGAAGAAAGATGTCAAATACCACCCAAAAAGCCTTATTAGGGAGAGAAACAGAGAAATTAATGGATGAAGCATTAATTTCTAAGGACCTTTATATATAAAATGTAACTCCACTTAAATCTAATCACATTGTTTATAATACAACAATGCATATGTGTCATTGTGGCTCAGCCTGACTGGAGTCAGGATTTCTTTTGAGTCTAGATATTGTAGTGCTCAAGCCTGTCCGGAGAAGGAAACGGAGCTGCAGAAGGGTCTGGAGAGTCAGTCATGTGAGAGAGCTGGGGGTGTTTACCATGGAGAAAAGGAGGCTCAGAGAGAACCTTCTGGCTCTGCACAACTCCCTGACAGGAGGGGACAGCCAGGGGGGTCAGGCTCTGCTCCCAAGGAACCATCAACAGCACAAGGAGAAATGGTCTCCAGCTGCACCAGAGGAGGTTTAGGTTGGACAACAAGAATTTCTTCTCAAAAAGGGCTGTCAGGCACTGGAAGGGGCTGGCCAGGGAGGTGGTGCAATCCCCACCCGTGGAGGTGTTCAGGAAACAACTGGGTGTGGCACTCGGTACCTGGACAGGGTGGGGATCACTTGGATTCAATGATCTCAGAGGTCTTCTGCAGCCTAAATGGTTCTGTGATTGTGTGAAAACAGCTTTTAAAAAGAAAACAGAACCTTCAATCACAAGTGATCAGTTAATTCAGAAGATTTCAGGTTAGAAGGTGGAGAACAAGGATGAAAGAATTCATTTCTTCAGGCTGGCCATGGCTAACAGGGTAAACATGAAAATACATTGTCCACACTGGAGCCTTGATTTCCTTTGCATTTGACACCTGCTGCCTCAAAACACCTTTTTAAATTATACTTCAGTCATTCTACAAGATCCTCTTAGAAAAGGTAGCAAGGAGATGCAATATAATGAGCTATAATACAATAATCATGGTTTGGATCTCTGTCAAGTTTCTCAGAACGCAAATGAGCATTTATCAGGAATTTGCCCAAAACAAATAATTTGCAGTCATTTCCGCAACACAACAGACATGATTCTCCTCCATTCAGCTCTTTGTTAACTCTGATTAATTACTTCACTTCCAAATTTCATTAGAAACATATTCATCTTTTCTAGGTTGCAACAACTGATATGTTGCATGTTGAAGTTTCATACTGGGAAACTGAACATCTGTCCATTCCTTACATTCTACTGACCTCTAGAGACTGCATATATATATATGTATAGCACATATACATTATTTATGTCCATGCACACATACCAGAGCAATAGTACAGTAGGTTGACTTTAAGAGAAATCTGCATTCAGTATCTGATATTACAGTTTTGACTTTAATCCCACACTGTTCTCAGAAACATTTTATTTCCTACAGAAATCTGCTATTTTCTCCCCCTCTTCTCTTTGTGCTCTTCCAACACAAACACACCACGCCTTATCAGTTATATACAGAATTAGGCTACATCTATGAATATCAATATAAACACTGAGACAAACCAGGTTTCATTTAGCATTAATAGCTGCTGCAGAGGGAGTGCTACAGGTCAGACACACTAAGTTACTGAGAAATAGACATTACTGTATGCAGGGAGAGGAGACCAGTCTCTCCCAGCTCAGCTTATTCCCCCACCAAACGATAACATCTTGCAGCAGATTCCTTGTCTCCATTCTGCTGCCAGGGAAAAAAAAAAAAAAAAAAAAAAAAACCCAAACAAAACGCTACAAAAGCCTGTGTTGAGTTTGACATTTAGACCAAACAGAAAGGACTGAAGGAGTTGAATTTGTCAACTAAAATCTATTCAAAATAGACATTAATCCAGAAACAAAGAGAAATGAGGGGAACAGAAGAGACTATGTTCTTCCCTAACAACGTTAGAATAAGTGACATTGTTAAGAACCATTACTTGGTGGTATTGTGTGGTCAAGTACAAGAGGCATTACCACAAACACATACAAAATTAACAGGTGGCATTTCAAAGGCACATTCTCCAACTGAAAATACTCTGTATTCAGTTCCATAACAAAATTCCTGGCAAACATATATTGGGTTTTTCTAACCCTTCCAATGTTTTATAGAGAAGGCCCACACATAAGTCACTTCCATTTGATTTTATTTCTGAAATCTCACAGACAATGGTAAGTTTAGGAAAACAATCTGAAAAGAATATCCTACTTCAAAAAAGCTTTCTCTAAAAAGCTTTTTTTTTGTTTTTTAAAAGGAATTTTTGAGGACATGGAAAAAAGACCTTTAATGCAATGCTTTACCATGTTATAATCATATTTCATGTGATAACAGAATACAAATTTTATTTGATTTGGAATCAGCTATGAGATACAGGTTGTATTTTATTAAATCAATATAAGCTATAGATAGCAACTGAGCTCAGTATCTTCAAAAATTGCATGCATAGAGAACTGTGCTAGCTAAATATATTCAACACAATGCAGCTAAAAACTTATATCCCATACTTTGAGTTACTTGGGAGTTACTGTATCATTACTGAGGAAAATATATACAACCTTTAGAAGATTCTTAAGATAACTTCATTGCCAATCCTATTTTTAGATTTTAAAATTACTTTTTTCACATTTTTATTTACCTGTTTTCCTGGTACTATCACAGCCTCTGATATAAATGCAAACCTCACAAATAAGTCATTAAATCACCATTATCTGCAGTACATTTTCCTATGTACACATCCCAGCTTTATACTTCAATAACTTACTGCAGACTCCTAGACATATATTCCTCCTCATTTCCAATAATGTGAGACTAGGTAAGTATTTTTACATTTCTAATGGACTACAATTAAAATCCACTGATTCAGATTTTTGTCATTGTTTATACATAAATAAGCATCCAGAGACAAACTCAGAAATAGACTATTGCTGCTACTTAGAAATATGGCACTAAACTCAATTGTGGCCAGAATTATTGACCCTGTGCAGCTATTCTGAGCTTTCAGGAGTGTTCTCCTAAATAGAATTCCAGTATACAAGTATGCTTGCTTTTCTCTTCATGACTTTGAGAACAAAGAAATACAAAGATAAAAGTTTATTCCTTAGGGCTATGTTGTGTCATAAAACTTTAAACTGAATTTGCCAATGTTTTCAACAGGGAATTCTCTTTAGAAACTGGTGACATATTACAATTTTTTAAACTAAATTATGTGCCATTTCATTGAATTGACAGGTCTGAGAGTGAAGAAGGTATGAGAACATAACTCTGGTGATGTTCTCACTGGAAACAGTCGAGCTTATTTTTTTAAATGACACAGAATTTTAAAATGTGAAAGTGCACATGAACTTTTGGCCATGGCCAACTGAGACACACAACACTAAATGGCTAATGGCTAATGATCTCTAAAACAGTAGGAACTCCTAAGTTTGAAAACAAAAGCTACACGTAGATTCAATAAACACATACAGTGCTACATTTCCTAAACTATACTCATGAAATGCAGAATGATTTCACTTCCTCTGCATATCAAGTACAAAGACAGTTTTTTGAAGGTTAAGGAATTACCTTAAAGGAATTACACAACTGTGCATGCACAAACTGAGCAATAAATTAGGGAAATCCCTACTAGCAATAGCAAACCTATATGGGGAAAAAAAAACAACCCAACCCAAATAAAACAACAAGAACAACAACCCCAACCAACCTAAAGCTTGCCAGATAAAAGACATTTTGGCACACACATCTGCAAAAACCTATAAAAATACTAAATCTAAGTCACAAATAAATAGCCTACAATGCTAAATAATTACATGAGAGATGACTGTAGAGATCTGACACACATTTTTCTATCTGCATTTTTTCCCAATTATAAGCAGAAGCTGACATTTTCTTATGCATTAAATAGGAATCAAAATAAAGGCATGCTCCTATATATTATAAAATTCAGTCAAACATAGTAATTTTAATTCTAAAACCTGAAATCTCTTCTCTAAAAGGTCTTCAAATAATTCTTTCTTATTTAAGGTACAAATCAGTTGCACACAGAGAGATCACATTTTTAGCATGACTAGCCTAAGTTTTGCATGTTTATCCTGCTTTACATGAAAAGCTAGGATTAAAGAAACACAACACACATTAGGGTTTTGAATTTGAAATCAGTTATGGTTGATGATCATCTCCAAAAACAAATATTCCCACAGATAGAGGTCAGTGGTTGCCTGAAATTGCATCAGTTAGTGCCTGTATACTAAAATCCTCTACTCCTTTGGGATTGCTTTATCATTTTATCAGATTAATTAAAACAGTAGTTTTTGCATAGAACATCACAGTTTTCTATTCACACATTTGCCATTAGGTGTTCACAATTTATTGATCCGAGATTCATCACAGTGCTTTTCTCATAATTTAATCACATAAGAAGATGGTAACTCACAATAGTTAATAGATAAAGTACACATAAAATAGCGTACAAAGTAAGAGGGGTTTTTTTTTGTCTTTTATGTGTTGATTTGGTAAGATCTTGCTGTTTTCAAAGTAAAGCAACTTTACTGTATTAGAACTCTAATTTTGAGGTGGCATGCATTTATTTTCTTAATTTATAATTAAACATCTGTATTTTGTGGCTGTATTTAAAAAAACAAAACCCAAAAAAAGCAAAATCCTAACTTTTAGGGTCATTCTTTCATCCCTTCCTCTAAGAAAACACAGATCAAACAATGTTAATAATAGTGATAAAATTTGAAGAGGCAAATAAAAACTAAAAACCTTTAAAATAAAGACACATGGTTGTATCCACATGTGCCTCATTTCAGCACATGTCTCTCGTCAGGTTTTCAGATGGAAAAGCACCTACAATGATGATGCAAAAATTATTGATCTCATATTACGGAACTACCAAGAGCCTTGAGGTTTTTCTTTGGTTTTTGTAATCTCACTGCATTTCTTTTTCTAGATGAAATAATCTTAACTTTGCTCTCCAGCAACATCTACTGGAACATCAGTAAAATGCTCCTATTTCTATTAATCACCCATTTAACATTTAGTAGGGCAGAGTTAGCAAATGCCAAAAGCAGAGATAAATGCTCTGCAATTCAGATCCTGCATTCTGGGCTCAAACACATCAAGGTGGCACAGCTTCAACCTTCCACTTTTCTGCCATAAGGACCAAAGTCTTCATGACTAATTCCTACCAGAATTCATCTACCATTTATACTCAGACTTTATTTAAATCACAAAATATCATTTAAAGTACCATGTTACATCCAGGACTTCCATTAGAAGTTATTCCTAATTTCAATTTGATCCAACATGTGCTTAAACAAAACCTAAGCATAAAAACAACTTGGAAGAACATAGAGAAACATTTTGAAAGGTGAAACAGAGCTGGAGTGGCAATTCCGATGCCAAAAATTAAACAAATTAAAAAAAAATAAAATCTGTCCCTTTGTATGAGGACGATGGTGCATGGATTAACGACCACTGAAGGAAGGAGCATGGCTTGAAGTCCCCCTTCACCTTCGGGGGACTCTGCTTCCCTGGCTGGGTCCCTGCCAGCTGTGGTGCCTTGTCACTCACTGCCTGCACACCTACACCCAGCTCTACACCCAGCTCTACACCCAGCTCTACACCCAGCCCTACACCCACCTCTACACCCAGCCCTACACCCAGCTCTACACCCAGCCCTACACCACCTGTACACCCAGCTCTACACCCACCTCTACACCCAGCCCTACACCCAGCTCTACACCCAGCCCTACACCCAGCTCTACACCCACCTCTACACCCAGCCCTACACCCAGCCCTACACCCAGCTCTACACCCAGCCCTACACCCAGCTCTACACCCAGCTCTCCACCCACCTCTACACCCAGCCCTACACCCAGCCCTACACCCAGCCCTACACCCAGCCCTACACCCAGCTCTACACCCACCTCTACACCCAGCCCTACACCCAGCCCTACACCCAGCTCTCCACCCAGTTCTACACCCAGCTCTACACCCACCTCTACACCCAGCCCTACACCCACCTCTACACCCAGCCCTACACCCAGCCCTACACCCAGCTCTACACCCAGCCCTACACCCAGCTCTACACCCAGTTCTACACCCGGCTCTGCCGGGAATCCGGAGGTGCCGGCGCTGCACCCTGCAGGCAGGACTCAGCCGTTCGGGGGAACTTGCATAAAGACCAAAGTTCCCAAGTAAACAGATTCATTTCACTCTGCAGGGTGCTCATCTGCAGGTCTGCACCACGGAATTCTGCCTATCAAATGATGTTTACTCTGTGACAGCGTACCAAGTTAGCTTCTGCCAGCTCTGCTCAGAGCCAGCCAGCAAGTGCTCCACTTTACAATAACTCTGATCTCTACAACAGTTCTTGCTTTCTTCCAAAGCCCTAAGAATGGTCTAACTATCCTTGACTGCTTGTTCGCTCTTCAGTGTGACAATGAAATTCAGAATATCACTGTTGCTCAGAATCCCTTCCTCCTATTTTGAGTCAGTTTGCTGATACAGAGAGCAACTGTAAAATGTAGGGAGAGGAAAAAAAGGCACTAAAGCCAGTGACGACCAGAAACAGGCGTCCCAATAGTCAAATATTCCAGTTGTGAATAAAAAGCACTTACTAAAATTATTTTTGCGTTTGCAATCCCTATAAAACCTTAATGTAAAAGGGCCCATTTTCCAAAACCACAAATCCTTTAGGTTATAAAATTTTGTATTATCATGAGGCTTAAGTTCATAGGCTTTTCCTGATAAATTAGCTCCTCTCAATAACTGTTAAACAGAAAGCCTTTTATTGTAATCCAAGTGCACTTGTGGACAGCACTTTCAGAGTTAACTCCATTTGACAACTGACATAAATCCATTATTCTAATTTGGTGATTGCTTTACTAAACACAGATGCATTTTATGAGTTTTAGTCACGTATTTCATTCAGGATGCTACTTAATCTCAATTTACAAAACATAAACACGAAATAGGTTTTACAGTATGTCTAAAAGGGTATAGCTATTCATCTGACAAAATGCCAGGCAAACAAACCATATTCACCTAGACCTAAACTCAGTGCTAGATTTTACCTTACAAAATAAACAGTAAATAAGTGAATTATTATTTTTTATAGAGCTGTTGCAATCAAATTGCAGAATGCAAGCTCCCTGAAGGTTGTAAGACTCTAAAGCTTTTCTTACACTGAGATTTCAGCACTGAATTTAACCTTAAGTGAAGTCCAGCTTTCACAAAAGCCGGCTCTCTGATTTATTTTGATACACAGAGAAAAGGGGAGGAAAAACAAGCAGTCATTGTGAATACAGCGTCCTCAGAACCCCATCTCTAATTCAATTTATAGCACGGACTTTACATCTTAAACAAAAGGAATCTGATACAACACCGATGCTGCCTCTTGCTGCAGTTGCCTGCCTCAGTTCCAGAACGCTGAAAATCCACTGCTCTGACCAAGCACTCCATAAAACATTCGGATTCAGACACTTCTTACCTGCCTCAGTTGAAGGCTTCCTTCCCTTGTTAGCAGTATGAAGCATCCTCCAGCCTTCCCAATCCTTAGCACCGGCCTCGAATTGCACAGCCAAGTCCCTTTTTTGCAAGAAAACGCTTACTGGAAGTGATTAGTTTTTGTTGTCCCTTTTAAGTCCCTCCTGCGGGAAAAAGCCGGGGAGCGATGTGACGCCACCTTTTAATCTTTTGCGAGAGTGAAAAGGCAGAAAAGGAGCGCTCGATCAAACTGAGCTTCACACATGACTAAAACTCGGCGGAGAGGCTGCGAGCTCTGGCTGAAGCACCACTAGGCGTGAGTGTAAGAACAGAGAAGAGCGGAGAGTCAATGAAATGTGACAACGTATGTGCATCAAAGACGGGGAAGAGGGAGAGAACAATGAGAGAGAGATCGCGACAGCAACGAGGGAAGGAGGAAGAATGGGAACGGGAGGCAGAATAAGCTGGAAGAAAAGAGGAGAGTTTTGAAGCAAAGAATTCGCAGAATAAAGCCAAAGTGTCTGGCAGCTTCTGTTTTTATCTCAGTGAGCATGACATACTGCCTCTCTCATTTAGCAACACATTCTTGTCTCTTCCAGGTTTGAAAACTGAGATAATCACAGCGTGTGCCTGTTTGCGCCTGACTGGCACGCTTGTGTGCAGTGTACCTGAGATGCCCCCAACCATCTCCTGGAGATGCGTTTATGTGCAATTAAGTTCATATATTAATTAGGAGAGACACCTCCCCCCACCCCTAAAAAAACAAGAGCTGCTAATTTCTACATTAATTTATAATATCGTTTAACTGGCAGATGGAATTCTACTTATAACTACTAGCAAACTGCCACTGATAAACAAATGACTGAACAAATGTTTAATGTTGATAACTGAGTTATCATAGCAACAAAACATATTAGTGTTGATAAATCTGTTTTTAAGAAAAGGTATTACACTTCATTTTATTTAGCCTGGAATTTCTAGATGAAGTTGCTTTAAGTGGTAGGGGAAGAAGAAACTTGACCCAGAACTAACATTTTTAAAGTAATACTTCAGAGATACATTCATATTTCCAATGTTTCTGAAAAGCTATTACAAGCTAAACCCCAAATTTAAAATCTGAAATTTAATTTTGAATTTCTACGGATGTAGAAAAGATCCACACATTAAGTCCTCATACAAATAGGGTTCGTTTTCATGCAAGATGGGGGTGGGATTGGGGGGATTGTTTGGGTCTTTGGTTGGTTGGAGGTTTTCTTTTTCCTAATTCCCTACGGCAGCTTCTGTGATTTGCTTTGTTCATACCTTCTACCTTTACATGGTCAAGGCAAATGGGCTTTATGCCAACTGGCAATTGGTCAGCTGGCCCAGAGCACACAAGGTCCTTGTCTGCAGAACTGACACAAGCCCACAACCACACTTGCATTTACATGGAGCCAACGTGCAATAGGAACAAACCGTAAAAAAATGTATTTTCTTTGCTGCAGCACCCTATTTGGGCTATTGGATCCTACCACCTCAATTGCATTAGGGAAAAGGAAAGACAATGTCAGTAACTCAAGAAGCTGGAAATCTGGATCTAGTTCTGGACTGTGCAGAACAGTGCTGTGATAGCTCATGCAAGTCACACAGTGCTACATTCTGGCATCTGGGTCTGAAGGTATTCAGGTAGCCTAAAAGAATATTTTGACAGCTTTATATAACTTGGTAGCCTCTTTTATAAGGTTTTCAGTTCCAGAGAGGAGGTTATAAAGATGATTTCACAAATGATTATCAGGGAATCAGGGTCACTTTCAACCCCACGTAATTCTACATCATTCTTATACCACAAAACTTGTAAGAATCAATGTTTTTCTATGAATGTTTGCCTCCAGAATATTAAAAAAAAAAAAAAATCAAAACAAAAAAACAAACACATCACAGTAAGCTCTGGACAGATGGAATCCAGTTTTCATATCTGTACACCAACACTTGCAAAACAACTCTTTAAACTTGCAAACCCAACCTGTTGATAAATTTGTGATTGTTTCAGGATCTGACCTTTTATTTTTTGTCCCCTGAGGACTGAGAACCCACTGACTTCAATATGGATCCATTAAAATCAAGATTCTCACTAACCTTCTTAAGCAGCCTTCATCATGTGAACTCCAAGTTACCATAAGGACAAAAATATTAATAAGAACAATGGGCTTTTAAATCTCTCTGTACTTGTATCTATGCACCTCTAGCTGACCCAACAAGGGAGCAGTTTGTGTGATGGATCAAGAATTCCTTCGTGCTCTGCTGCTGTAAGGAGTCCAATGGATTCCTCACACTGTTTTAAAGGCCTCCTGTTTTATGGAAATTAAAACCGCCTGAAATTTCAGCGAAACAGAAATATGAGGGAGAAATAGACATCCATGAGTTTAGTTATTGCATTTTTTTGGAGAGTATTATTAGTAAATAGTAAGTACTCTAAAGGAGCTGCCTCACTACCTTTTGAAAAGAAAACAAGCAAAAGTAAGTCTCAAATGCTGTAAAGGAAGCTCCTCTGCCTGTGCACACTTAAAATGAGGAACAATTAGGGGAGAGATCTTTCCTGCTTCCCATTAATTTTGTATTTTCTCACCCTTACTGGTAAATTGCTTTTCTCATGCAAGTCTTGATAAGAAGTTTCCACATCTCTTGCAATGTACTAGATTATATCCATGACAACAACTTTCAGGAAATGCAAACACATACATACTTACTTCTAGAAGTATTTATTCATTCTCACAGGCCTATCTACAAATTCACAACAGAATCAAATGGATGCATTTGCATCCAAGGTCAACAGAGCACTTGAAAACATACATTCAGCTTGTTTGTTTTCATGAAAGGCATAAGACTACGTGGCTAAAACCAAACATGGGCTTATACCTTTGAGAAAATAAGTTGTTTTCTACAAGAACTGGCCTTATGTTTGAAGTAAAAGTGTTTGGACACTGAACTGCTTGACTCCTTCCAGCTCCAGTGAGCAAGGCAAGTCATTCTCCTATGGAAGTTACTCTATAAATCAGCCACATTTCCATAACACAGGCGAGGCTTTGATGAACATGAATGAGAAAACTGTATTTTACTGCTGTTAAATGTGCTTCCACTTAAGCTTCCTCAAGCAGTACTCCAGGAGCACACCAGCACCAGTGAACAAACCAGTGACATTGCAAAATAACTACACACAGAAACATACTAGCAATGCCATTTTGTGCAGAGATAGAAATAGCTGATTTCCAGCCCTTTTCGTACACTTTCACCATGACAGAGAACATAACTAAACCAGAGATTTCCCCTCAATCTTACCTGAGGAAGCCAAGTTTAAGTTTAATCACAGAAAAACCTCTTGGTACCATATTTGTCTACTCTGCTAGAAATGTGGATTGTTCTTCTGTGTGTTTTAGTCCATGCAAACACATCCTCAGCGACCCCAAACTTCTGGAGTAACAGAACAAATTTAGAACATCCACCACACTGTGTTGTCTCCATGATGCTGAATGCAGCCCCATCCCCTACAACCGTCTCTCAGGAAAACACAGGGTCTTGGATAACACGGAGCATCACACAGCACACGATGGGGAAACAAAGTGGCTGTGAAAGCACTCACACCTGCCACGGGAACTGCTGGCCAGAAACACTCATTAAGGTTCTGGTCATGCAGAGGGGCCAATGACCACTTCCTCTTAGCAATATCCTTCTGTATTTTACATCTGGCAAAGACTTTCTTTGCCAATTATCTACTTGAGTGACACAGACAAAATTATTTTTTCCAGCCTTTTGGTTTTGTTTCTTCTGTTTCAGACCTGAAGACAGACTGCCTCTGAGAGCATCTACTTTTTTTTTTCTCCAGTTACATCTGTTGGTTTAATAAAACGTACCAACTTCTTCTCCCAAAGCCCTGTTTCAATAATACCTTTGGATCTCTAACACCACAAGCACTATAAAAATTATAGGGCATGGCGTGGCCCTTCATCTCTCCCCAGCCTCCATTTCCTAGAATGGATCTGTTCACTGCTCAGAGGGAATACAGGAGGAGCACAAGGGCTAGAAGGGAGGTAGTGTACAAGAAAATCCCTCGTGTCTTATATTGCCTGTACTTAACTTCCCAGAACCCAATTTACAATGAGAAATGCAGTTGGTGTGGTAAAAGAAGCATCAGGATCAGACTAAATTTTACTGGTGAGAGGCACAAAATAAAGACCTTGCACAAGCCTAAGCTATACCATCCTGGCAGGGTGAAGAAAAACTGTGATGCTATTGCTGGTATGAATAATAAAACCACTTAAACAGTGCTTTTTGAGCATAACTGAATACATGTGATAGCATCATTATAAATTAAAACTGTTTATGACCTCTATTTGGTCCAAACAGTACAACCTTACTCACTATATGCATGGTTGAACAAATTGATCTACAACTGCCTGTTGTTACACGATAGAAGTGATAGCCAAGTGTTCTGAAAAGGAAACAAAAAGAAAACCCCAGCAAAAGCAGCTTGTAATGACTCATGCAGATTTCTTAATGGCTACTGAAAATAATCTTTGATTCCTATCATTGTCAACTCAGTAAGTGATAACAACTAATACCTAAGTTATTATTTTATTTACATAGTTAATTTCTAGTTTTCCTTATCCCATAAAAATAAGTGTTAATATGTTTTGAAACCAATCATTTAATGAATGAATGGAAATCAGTACTTCTATAAATTCTGAAGTACTAAAATAGGAGATAATCAGTACGCTCTTGACTATTTGGGTACAAAATTTTCAAAGGACACATAATCCCACCTCACCCTTGTATTTATTTGTTAAAACCATAGAGGAATACGTGTTACAATGATATTTCAAGTTGGACTTCTGTGGCACCAACTTGTTGTCTGCTTCATACATTGCCATTTAGAATTTTTTTCTCCAATTATAGTCACATGCTAGGGTCTTTCAAGACTCCTCAGTACCTCAAACAATTCCCGAAGTATCTCCCATAGAAGATTTACATTTTTTAAACCAGCAGTAAACCGATTACTTTCATCTGTGCCTAAACAGCAGCCAGTTCACGTGAGCCTCCTGTGCCTCAATTAACATTAGAGATGGAAAGAATAATTTACCTACAAGGTTCAGGGGTGCCTGATTTCTTCCTGCCACGGGCTGAGAGCTCCTCCATGCTCTGCAGGCACATTCTGCTTGCAAAGACAAAGGCTAGCTTCCAGGAGAGCACTGTGAGGATCCCAAAGCATTTTCTTCACAACTAGGTAATTTAAGTTCTCTACATGAAATACAAATCTATGGCGAGACAACAGAGCACGTAGCTTCACTGACTGCACAATTTATGTCAGAGTACAGGGCAACACACTTAGAAACTGAACAAAGCCTAGTTTTACTGCCCAGTCCCCTGAATTAATATGCAACATTCATGCCTTAAGTATACCCTTGAGCATTCTCTGAGCCACAGCTTTGAAGATGTGTTGGTTTCCTATGCACTAACTTGACCTATATTCAGGCTCAGTTCTATTCTAAGATTATTTCTGCTGTGAATTCAATTCCAGCCTCTATAGACACTGCTTTGCTACACCTATGATACAGATGGCAAAAAGCAGAAGGATGTCAACAAATTTAAAGGCCACTGCTGTCATTGCCTAACAACCAGGGTAATCAAAAAACTCTTCTTTTGTGAGCTGATCTCGACACAAGCACATTTCCTTGATAATGTGGAAGCACAGAATCAAATCTATAAACCTTTATAAATGGTTTGCTTTTATGTCAGGATCCAAAGACCTGCTGCCCTGCTGGCACCAAGTATTATCTGTGCCATGAGCCAAAGATGCCAGAAAATCTGCAAGAGATGACCAAAAAATGGAGGCAGGGAAATTAATAACAGGGTTTTCTTCAGAGTAAAGTTAGACGAAAACAGAAGAATGGCTCTTATCTCTAATACAGGACACCACAGAGGAAGGGAAAAACAGCAACAAAGGTCTTGCTTTTTAAAAACTTGCTCCTGTTCACTTCAGTTCTGATCCACAATTTTTGTACCAGAACTCCACTTTTTCACTGTATTTGTAGCACAGAGATCTTACAGGGTTAGGCCTACACCCTATCAGTAACATCTGACAATTCATTAACTGCTTCAAATTGTTTTATGTAATGATCAAGAGAACTTATATACCATAACAGAACACCTAAAACTCCACTTATCCCACAAACAAAAATTGTCAAGCCCTCTGAGTTTACAGTTCAAAGAGCCCTTGAGGATTTGGAACAGTTCCACTCCTGTACAGGTATCCCAGAGCTGGAATGAGCAGGAACACTGCAGGGACTGCTGAAGGAGCAATGCCACAACAACAGGGCACAAAACCCACTTCATGATCCCCATGTGCAGAGTCCTACTCACCACAGGAGTCAAGAGGTTCTTTTATTGAACACCTTCTTGCTGCATCTAGTCTATGACCCAAGCCAACGAGTTGATAAGAAAAAGAGAAGGCAGGTTCAGGAAAGTTTGGTTTACTCCCCATCTGTTTTGGTGAAGCACATGGAGAAAAATTCCACCAACAAGGGTGAACATGGCATAAAAAGCACTCCTAATTTGACATTTCCTCAGCTCTCATCAGACAGAGGATACTGGTTTTGGTGAACCTGTGGTATGAACCACAGCAGCTGTTTCTGCCTTTATCCCTGTCATTCCTCTAAGGAAGTGCACACTGAAGAAAAAGAAAGTAAAATTGGTAAAAGTGAAGTGCTGATTGGAATGTTGAGAACAGCAGGAGCTTGACATGATTGACTCTTGAGAACTTTAAGATATAATGTTTTAAGTAAATTGTTAGAAATGGCAGAAATGTTCAAAAAAGCATATGCATATTAAAATGCTATATAAAGTGAATATGACATTACAGATGACTAAAACGTAAAAAAAAAATTAAATGCACATTTTAGGTCTGTTTTTACAATAACTATTTCACAGTTCTGAAATGCAACCATATCAGATTATAAATAGCAAGTTATGGCTTTTTAGATATATTCATTGTCTTAAAATTATCAATAATAAGTAATATGCTGTATTTAAGAATGATCCCAATTTAATAATAATATTCTTCTTTTTTTTCCTCTGTATGTTTTTCTTTCTTTAGAATATACAGATATTAATTCCATGGAAACTCAGTTGAGACTGTGCCACATCTTTCATACAGCTGACTAAGAGCATGGGTGAACTATCTGGCTGGTATTTGAAATGTTCTTCAACTTACGAAGACAGACTCATTAAAGCAAAAGCTTTCCCACAAACAGTTTCTGACAAAGTGAAAAAGTAATTAACACAAAAAGAAGAGAGAACTATTTTTACTTTTACTATTTTTCACCCAGCCAGTTTATTACAGGCATTGTCATTTTTGACGTACTCTCTCCTGTGACAAGCACAGACGCAATTCAAAACTTTACTTATCAGCCAGCACTCTTTTACAATTACCTCATCCTTACTTATGAAATCTGTGATAAAATGGTACAACTTCAGGTACTAAACACCTAAAAAAAAGCCCTTTGGGAGCTACCAGGAACAGCTATTAACTATACTGTACAACATGACAGTCACCACATACACTTCCCAGAGAGTGCCCATCTTAATGCACACCAAAAGCACAACATTAAGGGGTACAGCTTTGGGGAAAAAAAAAAAAAAACAAAACCAAAAAACAAAATAAAATTTAAAAAATGAAACAATCCCAAACAAACAACAACAACAAACCCAAACAACAAAGCAGACAGACATTCTTATATTGTTTAAATTGTCTAATAACCTCCATTTCCTCTTTCCCTGAACCTCCTGTTCATTTTTTTCCTCTCCATTTTTCTCCATTTAAACTGTGCTTGTTGACCTCAATGGAGAAACACTTGGATCCCTGATGAAATTTTACATAACCTTATTCATTATAGATTTTCCTGCTGATTAAGGTTTCAAAGTAACTGCAATAATGTAAAGCAATACTGTGGTGCTGCTGTTTTGGGGGTTTTTAGCATAAAGGTGAAGCCAGACAAAGCATAAATCTTAAACCATAATATCAGCATTCTACTGCCCTTATCTCAACTGTAGCACCTAGTTTTTGTTTCAACTAACAGGTTTGTTGTCAGCCAAATTTACAGACTATTAATTGTCATCAACCAATATATGTTCATGACAAAGAAACAAAATGTGTGAAGAAGCACATAATACTGTGAATTTAATTTTCAAAAGGCTTCTCAGTGTGTTAAGAGTTAGCCAAAGCCATAGTAACATCATAAGTAATGTCTGATCCAAGGCCTAAGTAGTTCCAACACATCTGGTATTCACCAGAATGGAAATATTCCTTTATGCTTATCAAGAGGTTTTTTAAGAACAATGAAAGGATGCTATTTAAATACTTTCAACACCTGCTGATGCCTAAAGTCCACAAGATAAAACAAATGTTTATAATAAAGATAGCAGGAGGCAGGAGGAAAGTTTTAGTGCAGGATAAGCCATCCAACACAAAAGACACAAGCATTTTTCTTACCTACAGCATTGAAATGACATCCATGGAAAAACAGCAGACAGCCCTGCATTTCTGGAGCCTCGTACCACCCTCATGTAACTCTGGGTGCCATGGTGACCCAGATGCATTTGGGCTGCACAGACCAGCTCTGGGGAGGCCCAGGTTCCCGGGTGGTGAGCTGGCAAGTGTGTCCCATCAGCTGTGCCTCCCTCAGCTGACCCAGTGACCCCGGTCACCACTGTGCACTGCAGGGACAGCTGGGCACGACAATCACGGCCCTTCCCCACTGCCCAGCAGTCCATCAGGAGGCTGCAGGCAGCCCCTGCCCCCCCGAGACCTTGCCCAGCCACACAGCCGTGGTACCTGTAGGACAGATAACTGTAGGACAGGTAACTCTAGGGCAGGTACCTGTAGGGCAGGTACCGGTAGGACAGGTAACTGTAGGACAGGTAACTCTAGGACAGGTAACTCTAGGGCAGGTACCTGTAGGACAGGTAACTGTAGGACAGGTAACTCTAGGACAGGTAACTGTAGGACAGGTACCTGTAGGGCAGGTACCTGTAGGGCAGGTAACTAGGGCAGGTAACTCTAGGGCAGGTAACTGTAGGACAGGTACCTGTAGGACAGGTAACTGTAGGGCAGGTACCTGCAGTGCCACCTCTAGGGCTTCACCTCCCTCTGCTGTGTCCCACTCTGAGAAACCTCTTCCTCCCAAGGTGACTGCTCAGAGGTACCCCAGTGACCCACCTCTGCCAGAAGGCTCAGCCAGCCAAACCAGAGCTGCACCATTCACTGACCCTGGAACACAGTTACAAGTTTGGTTACCACCTCCGGTATTTACTAAAACAGCAAATAAGGAGGATGCCACTGCTCGAGCTATTCAGCAACACACACACAGTGCATTTTCCCCAAACCCATTAAAACTGAGTTTAACACTCAGCTGGCATCCACACCGAGGGATGGGAGCCGGGGGTTTCACTCCGGGGACATTGGTCTCTAATGCAGCACTCGCTTAAGGCTGGGGCTCTCTGCAGACCGAACCCCTCTCCGCACAAAGGTGCTCGGGACACAGGAACCCAGTGCTGCCTCTCCCCCTGCCCGGGGAGAAAACCGACGAGAAGACAGAAATTCCGAGTTTAGCTCTGGCTGTGGGCGTTTTTTTTTCATACAATCACAGAATGGTTCGGGTTGGAAAAGACCTTAAAGATCATGTGGTTTGAATTCCTCTCCCATGGGCAGGAGCACACCTTCCAATTGAGGGTTTTTTGTTGGTTTCGGTTTGTTGGTTTTTTGGGGAAAGGGAAGGAGCGCTGTTGCTGTACTTGCTTTTCTTTTCCCCCGGAGCTCGGCCCAAGCAGCAGCCCGGGCAGCCCGGCTCCCGAGGCCGTGCCCTGCTGAGCCTCGGCCCGCCCTGCATCGCTTCATCTCCCCGGCACCGTCCGGCCGCGGAACGGCCCGTGGGGCTGGGGATGTGAGGGATGGGGATGTGCGGGCTGGGGATGTGCGGGATGGGGATGTGAGGGATGGGGATGTGCGGGCTGGGGATGTGCGGGATGGGGATGTGAGGGATGGGGATGTGCGGGATGGGGATGTGCGGGGCTGGGGATGCGCGGGATGGGGATGTGCGGGATGGGGATGTGAGGGATGGGGATGTGCGGGCTGGGGATGTGCGGGATGGGGATGTGCGGGATGGGGATGTGAGGGATGGGGATGTGCGGGATGGGGATGTGCGGGATGGGGATGTGCGGGATGGGGATGTGCGGGGCTGGGGATGTGCGGGATGGGGATGTGAGGGATGGGGATGTGCGGGGCTGGGGATGTGAGGGCTGGGGATGTGCGGGATGGGGGATGTGAGGGATGGGGATGTGCGGGGCTGGGGATGTGCGGGATGGGGATGTGAGGGATGGGGATGTGCGGGGCTGGGGATGTGCGGGATGGGGATGTGAGGGATGGGGATGTGCGGGGCTGGGGATGTGCGGGGATGGGGATGTGCGGGATGGGGATGTGAGGGATGGGGATGTGCGGGATGGGGATGTGCGGGGATGGGGATGTGCGGGATGGGGATGTGCGGGATGGGGATGTGAGGGATGGGGATGTGCGGGATGGGGGATGTGCGGGGCTGGGGATGTGCGGGGATGGGGATGTGCGGGATGGGGATGTGCGGGAGGGGGATGTGCGGGATGAGGGATGTGCGGGAGGGGGATGTGCGGGGATGGGGATGTGCGGGATGGGGATGTGCGGGGATGGGGACGTGCGGGACGGGAGATGCACGGGACAGGGGAGGTGCGGGAGGGGAGATGTGCGGGACGGGGGAGGTGCGGGACGGGAGATGCGCGGGCGCTGCCCCTGCACGGACCAACCGCACCTGGGGCGCTCGGGACGGCACCTGCACGGCGGGGCACGGACAGAGCGCCCCGCCCGGGGGGATCCGGCGCACGGTTTCTCTTTGGAAGCAGCGGAGATGACCGTCCCGGGCCGGGGCAGCGGCTCGGCAGGGCCCACGAACGGCGCGGGGCAGGCACGGCAGCCCCCGGGCGAGCCCCGCTCTCGGGAGCCGCCGGAGCGCTGCGGGCAGCACCTGCCGGCCCTGCCGAGGGAAGGTCAGAGGAGAGGAGCGGGATGTGATACAAACCAGAACTGACAGCGGCTGAGCACAGACACAGCTCCAGCCAGAGCAGAGCACAGATCCTTCGGAAACCAGTTATGTGCAGTGAATACCTGAGCAGCCCGGCTGGGCTCACCGATCAAAAAGCGATGCCAAAGGGCCAACACTAATGGCAAGTCTGTCTCGCCACAGTCATCAGCATGACAAGGCTGATGCTGCAGGTGCCTGGAGAAACAGATCTTTTATTTTCTCAGAGACACAGGTATAAACTATGGGCTTAGCTCATGCATAAAACCCAAAATGAGCATGGGCTGATGGCTGCTAGTAATGTGAGCAATTAAGGACTACACTTTTCACTTTAGATTAACAATTTTAAACACAGGTTCCATTGAATTTTTAGCTACACCGCTGCTGAATTAAAACAAACAAACAAACAAAAAACAAACAAACAAACAAAACAAACCCCAACACTTTTTACATTACTCCGAGCTGAACACTTCTAAGTTATAATAAAAACACCTTATTAAAATATACTTGCCTCATTAGCGACTCGATTACAATTCAGCAAGACCATAAAATCCATGAAAAAGCACACAAAAAAGAGTAGGATATTGAACAACAGAGGGAGACAGGGGCATGCAGAATCAGTACATATCCCAAAGAACAATATGCAAAAATGGAAATACTTTTGCTCTGGCTACTAAGACCACACTCAAGATGAGACTTTCAGTCTGAAAGCAAATCACTTACTTGGAATCTTAACTCAGTCAGTTCCTCCGTGGCCTCAAATTACATCAAACTCATCTCCCCAGGTACATCTTTCATACTTTGGCACACACATAACCCAGAACCCAAACATGGCCCTGGCACATTGCTGGGCCACAAAGGGCAGGAAGGAGTGAGCTCTGTACCAACACGACGAGACAAATTCCCATAGCAGTGCCTACACCTTCCTAGGAAATTGATATTCCAGGGAGAAAAATAATAATAATTTAAAAACAAAAGCAAAAAACCCAACAAAAATGCCCAGCACCCGCCTCACCCCCCCCCCCCCCCCCCAAAAAAAAAAAAAGAAAAAAAAAAAAAACACACAAGCAAAGAACTCTTCTTGGGAAAGGCAGAGACGAGAGCCCTGAGTGACCCTGCCCCTCTCTGCACAGGTGACAGATGCTGCCTCCTCCCATCCCCACGCTCACCAGGGGGAAGGGAGGTTGCATCTATTTCAGTTATTAAGTGGATAATGACTCCATATGCCATCCTGCAGCCAAGCAACAAATAAAAATCATAATGTACAGGCCAAATAACTTCCTTGGAACTAGACAAATTACTGTGCATAATTCCCTTCTTAATGGTTATAAACAGATCAGAGCAATATACAAAAATAACATTCTACACAGAAGCATGATTGTAATCAGCTATGTATGACATTTCTGTGCCATTTGGGTTAACTTTCAACAGCATTCTAACAGAGCTTGTCATTTTTCAGGTAATATCTTGCTTCAGTAATTCTATTTCAAAGTAGAAAACAACACCTAAGGTTAAAACTATTAATAGAGTTATACAGAAGCCATCCTAAATCCCCCCAAATTATTTTTTTTATTTGCAGTAGGGATCCCTAAAAAAACACAGGGCTAGTAGTGGCAACTTATTTCTTCTATGATGACTATAAAATAGAATGTAAACAATATTATTTTACTGTTCAGACAAGTTACATTGAACTCCTGGGAGTCAGTGCTTTAAAGCATGCAAAATCCATGGCTGAAACAGAGCCATGAGGATCAAATCACATGTCAGTTTGAGATTCATTGCTGGGTCTTGGGAAAGACAATTATCTTTGATGTGGTCAATTTTTTCAGTTTAAATAATGGTGGTAATGATACCTCATAGGACTAATTTAAGGGTTTAATAACTAATGCTTGCACAAAATTTTCAAGTTGCTAATTACGATTATTTAGCTAAGCGTTAACCTAATGCATATGTAAGAAAACATTAATGTATTCCCAAAGATGATTATGATCATAATTATTATTAATACCACACGGATAAGTGCAATTGTTCCTTGCCCACGCAGGTGTGAGGGGTGTGTGACACACCTGGCACCTGGCAGGAAAGGCAGGACACCTCAGAAGACATAAACACATGGAAATTATGCTAGAACAGGAAATCCTGGAAGGAAAATATGCTCACGAGCCCAAGTTTAGAGTCAACCTCAGTCCTTCAGACTTCACTGAGAATGGCTGGCTCAGCTGCCAGGCAGGGCAGAGCTGGGAGGTCAAGGAGAAAGCAGCAGCAGCCCCAGCAGAGCCAGCCAAGGACTGGCTGCAGCAGTCCTGACACAGAGGAAGGAGAGAGAAAGCAGCAGGAGTTGTGGTGAGAATGGGAGGGCACAGAGAGATCTGGGGAAAGAATGTCATTGCCAGTTTTCTCAGCTAACGTTTTCGTCCAGAAAACACTGGGAACAACTGCATTTGGTGCAGTCCTCCTCAAAATAGAGCAAGTTTTATTCCAGCAGATATGAATACATTAGGGAAGAGAATAATTGAGATGACTTTAGAAGGCTTCAGGAAAAGGAAAATCCTGTAAACAAGATTGAGCAACAAGTCTTTGAAAGAATCCTTTTGTTCCCAGCACAATGCTCCCAAAATCTGCTTCTTCAGAACAGTATTCATTTAAGAAAAGAAATAAAGAAGAGAGAGATAAAGGGAAAGTCAAGAATACATTTTAAGGCAAAAGCATTTAAAAACCATTTCTCTTCAGATTGTTTGTACCTAAGCCTGGAGCTACATTGTCCACGCTCCGGAACACGGGAGGTTCTCAGGCTCTGCTGCCCATGTGGCTTTTACTGGGCCAGCACAAACAGGGCCAGCAAAAACCCTCCATAGCCTGACCTGCCGCGTGGGAATGGCATGGGCTCAATTTCAATTTCAAACCGGGAAAACCCTCACACCACCCATGTCCCAGAGGAGTTTTTAGAAAACCCCACTCTGTCCTTGGCCAGGGTGTACCCCTGCAGAAGAGGGAGGAACGGAACGGGCAGAGGAAGGCACAGAGGAGGCTTTTGAGGGGAGGATGAGAGAAAACCAGGATGACAGCAGGAGCCGGGGGGAGCAGGGTAAGATGAGTGACCCTTCACCCTGGGGCACTGATTGGAATGGGGGGATATTTAGGATCAACTTGCCATTAATTAGCTTAGGGTGTGTCAGACCAGAAGGAAGCTGCAGCATACTAAGGATTTCCCTAACAAACAAAAGGGATTGCTATTAGCATATCAAACAAAAGCCCCGGTTTCATCTTATTAAGCAGTATAGGAAAAACCCAACCTGTTAATACCTGCACTTCCTGCTCCTGCAGTGGACCTGCAGTACAGCCCTGAGGCTGTAATGATTATTGTCACCTTTACTAAAGATTATTGCCAATCTACCTGTGGCCAGAAAAGCCAAGGCTCATGCTTCAGATTGTCACAGTCAGACTAATAATATCAACATTTTAAAGTTATGTTATATTCAAAGTATCTCATGACTTATAAAGAATAGACAGAATAGCAACAATAAAGAGGAAAACCCAAAGTTCTAGTTTCTAGACCACTGGCTTTAGAAATCAAACATTAACTAACATTGGTACATTTTTCCTGTGTCTCTGAGAAAATCTGCTTCTCTGTCAGTCCTTCCTTGAAATACTAAATCAGCTGGGTACACACAAACTGGTTTGAATCCCAAAGCTCTGAAATGCCTAAAATTTTCAAAAACTCCCTCAAATGAGTAGAGAACGGACCCCTACAGCCAGAAGGGCTCTGACACACCCCAAGAACTGCCTGTTCCATCACATCTGGCCAGGACATCCAGCCTGTGTCCTGCTACAGAGCTGGGGCAAGAGGAGGGAGGGGGAAGGAGGAAACCCTGAGCAGGTGTGGGAGAACAGAGGGTCCTGCTGCTTGGAGATGCTCAGTGGATTGGATGGTATTTTTTATTCTCACGTGCCAAAATCCTAAAATGCTACAAGCCCCACTGAAGTCCACAGGGCTCCACAATTTACACTAGCTTACAATACAATCTTTGAAATTTGCATTTTTCTCTGATACTAGAAACATTTATCTCACTGTAATCAAGTCTTTGCTAGAGTAAACTTGTTCCTAAAAACCCTAGAACAGTTTCTGCACCTATAGTGGACATAGCATGTTTGTCAAACAAAAAAGAAAACAATTAGCTTTTAAAAATCCCCCATAATTATAACTTATAACTAACATGTATGTGTATTTCTGCCACAGTCAGTAGTAAGAAATCCAACTCACTGTAAAGTGAACTACAATCATACATATTCATGGCATTTAGCATATTAAAATCAGATGACAAATCTAAGAAGTGACATTTAAGTGAATGATTTCCATAGTCTAAGTCCCCATATGTTCTCCACCCTCAAATGCTGCCTCTCTGAAAACACCACAGTGACACCAGAGGCCACAGAATTCCCTCCAGGGGAACGGACGGCTTTGTGTAAGTAACTAATGAAATACAGTGACTTATTGCAATATTTTTATACAATACTCTTCTTGCCTTGAACCTAAATCCAACTAAACCATGAATGAACTACGCAAGATGCTCCCTGAAGGGCTGTAGTGGTGTGGGTGACACATTTCTCATTTCCCTAGGGGTGAAGTACATCACATCCTCAGAACTTCCAATCTCACCCCTCTGCAAAGCTGCTGACTATTCCCAGAGCAAAATCTCTCTTATTCACACATGCTTTATATGCCATGGGACTGAAAAAACCAAAGCAAATTCCCATTTTTCAAGCATACACAAATCAAAACCTGAGTAGAAGAAATGTATACAAATAAATTCTGAAAGAAATAATTTAAACAGCTTTACCGTTGGACTTCTAGTGTGCCTATCTACCAGAAAATACTGATGCAAGCAGTCAGTTTAGGTTTCACTGACTTGGAGACACATGGACTTCAATGAGGCCAGGATTTCATTGTGAATTTAATGTAGAAAAATCTCAGTGCTATTTTTGCAGGATAGGGCAGGGCACATGGCTTCATGACTGAAAGGGACACATAAAAGCAGCCCCAGAATGTCACCAAGACACACAAGCCATAGTTTGATGAATGAGAACCCTGTACAATGCAGCACTATATACTGCATTAAAGGCTTTTTGGTTCTGGTCATTATTAGGACCTGTTATTACAGGTTTTTATTAAAATTATGCATAATTGTAATTGCTAATGCATTATTATATCCTCCTCTACGTGAGAAGTAATGAATAGCTTAAATTAAGGAAAGAAACAAACCTGTAGGTGAATGCAGGCTTGTTCCCACTTTGATTTATTGCAGGATGTACTTACCATCCTAAGGACTGCTCTAAGACAAAAAGGCAGGGCAATATTTTTTAAGGTTTCTTTACCAATTTTTTTTTTATTTTAAACATAAATTATAAAGTTATCCAACAGGTTAGGAAGTATAAAGTTCTGCTTTTTAAAATTCCAATTTTAAAAGTTTATCATGTAAGCTTGCACATCTTCCAGTAGTTCACAGGTAGTGTGGAGCTGGGAAGCTGCAGCATAGGTGCATCTTACTCAAGCATATGCTGCTTTCTTAAGTAACCCATTATAAAAAAAAAAAATAAATATCTTGTGACAGATTGTTTTGACAGCTAAAAAACATTTAAAATTTTTGAATGCATTTTACTGAAAGGCAAAAATGTTAGATAGATGTTAATTTAACAGATGTCTAGTTTTGCATCATCAGTCTGCAACAGGCAATTTCTAGCAAGTCTCCTTGCTGCATCACAACATGAAATCCTATGACTTCCATATGGATATGCCTTTCACAAACCTCAAACACTCATTGAAAGGGAAGTAAAATTGGTGTAAGAAGGTGATACCACCTGGCTGTACTTCTGATCAAGCAAGTAAACACATCCAGGGATAACCAATATATTGCTGTTATATTACAGTCTGGAATAAGGGGGCTTTATTTAAGGCTGTATGGTAAAAGCATCCATTTACATGAAAGAAATAAGTAAGGTGGTCTCCTAAAACCCAAACAAATTTCTGCAAATCTAATTATCCTATGGATAAATATGAACCAAGGATTTAAAGATTTTGTTTTGCATGTCTTAAATACAAATCTTTGCACGCTGAATGTACTGTCATACTTCATATATACTTTAATTGTGGTTCTGTACTGATTGTAGAAGAAACAGAAATAACTATAGATAAACTAAAGCTGGTGCTGCTAGCACAGTCACCTACAATCTTAGAAAGTTTTGGGATTCAGTCACCATCAAACCCATTTTGGTGCTTTCATGATGTCAGTGGGTTATACACAGAAGTTTCACATGGGGAGGGTTTCTTCTCAAAACAGTCCCATGAAGTTGGCTATATCCATTTGGGATCTCAAAAGCAGAAAAAACTGTTCTGTAAATTTCTGTATCGAATTTGCACATCGTATTCCTGTCCTCACTTTACAGAAAAGGAAATAGAAAATAAAGAGATTTAATTACATGGGAGATTGAGAACTCCTCACAACTGATTTCAAAATGATCCTTACATTCAAACTGATGAGCTGGAAACTCTGCTGCTGAAATACAATGTGTGCTTGCTAATGCCACCTGATCTCTAAATAATGAGGATCACTGATATTTACCTGCTTAATAGGAATATTACCAGACAAATCTAATTCATTTAAGGGTACTTAAAATCACACACTCTGATTTATATGCTTATACAAATTGCATTTACCTGCTCTAGCTGTGATCTACATATTGTGGCAAGCCAAAGCATTTCTGCAATTGGTTCCAGACTTAAAATCTGTGCTTTTGAAAAGGGCAAACATGCTTCCCCAGTGACAACATTCATCTGCTCCAGTTTCCTTATCAAGTTTATCACCTTCAATAAGTAGACACCTGTTATTTCATGACCCCAACTCAGTTTTAACTCTTTTTCAAAGAAGCATTTGGGTTGGATCAAAAGATCCAGTTTTTCTTAATTTGGAATATGTCCCATTTTTATTATTTTTTTTTATTAAGACATAACATTGCAACATATAATTTCCACAAGCTGAATAACCTTTATGACACCTCCATGAATTTTGGAAGACAAAAAATTATACTTTGAAGCTTTTTTTCTTTAACATACACAGAGTACAAAAAGTCTAAGTACATTCAGATTATTCAATACCAACTTCCTCAAGAACCAAACCCAAAAAGTTGAGTTAAGGAATGATAAAGTTTCTTTCTCGGATGAAGCCATGCCCTGAAGTGACTTAAATAAAGGTCTTGAAATTTATGGAAATGCTTCCACAGGGTAATTTTTTGTAACAGAGAAAGGTTAAACCCACAAGGTTAACATAATCTAAATATAAGAAATGCAATAAATAAAGACCCCAAGGGAATGGTTTTGCTTTTGTCTTGACTATGTCACTAATATCAAGCACAAATCATTATATTTTAGTATATTTTTACAACAAGAGAGACATTAAATAAAATTCAATGGTTTTCCCACAAGCAGTAAATCAGTATGGGATATCAAGAATCTTCTTATGATTCAGATTTAGGATCTGGTCACTGTTGCTTTATAAATATATCTTTGATTTTTGACCTTGCTAATTAGGCTATGTGAAAATACTATCAACTGCTCAAAACAGATGTTAAACACCTGCAAAATATTCCATAAATTGATGTTTACAAGCCTGATTCCATCTGCTTGACTTATCAGAAAACTTAAAAGTACTGAAAAACATTACTAATGAAGGTATTCTTTGTCATTGTTTTTGTTTCGCCCACTGTAACAGTTCCAGAATTTCCACTATTTTCATTTTGCTTCTTATTCTGCTACATAAAGTCCATGCAGAGCAGTAAGTCTGGATAGATGGAGCACGTCTTATGTTGATTTAATAAAATAAATAAAAAAAGGGTTTAAAATTAAAGAACACCCCCTTGCTCTGGAGTGACACAAACTAAAAGATGGCACAAAAGAATGGATCCACTGAAGGCATTTCCTGAGATCCTTTGAAGAGAGGGTAACAGTGCTGCCTCAATATCCCTGCTACCAATGGAGGGGCTGCTCGTGCATTTTCCTTGACATGTCAGTTCCTTGGAAGGAGAACAGGAATAAATCCTACAGGTGCTGAGTCATAAATTAGGACACTCAAATTGACAGAGATTATTAGCTCAGCCTCTGAGGAAAGAAGAAAACCAGAGTCCTGCAACATTCCTGTTATCAGCTGGTTCTTCTTTCATGTCTCAGTGGAATTTTAACACAGACATTCTCAGAAAGTTACACGACAAAATTCTTGTCCTGACAAAACCTGCCCCGCCCTGACAAACATGAGGAATTTAAAAAATGAAATTAAGAGACTTCTTCTATGTTTAAAAAAACATAAAAATAAACCTCACAACCTAATAAGAAAATTACTATTCAACAGAAGAAAACCTCTCTGTGTTGAATTTTTCCAGCATCTCATAAATTTAAACCAAATATGTATTTAAAAAAACCCCAAAATTCTAAAAGCATTATGTATCCTGTTTTATAGCAATTCTTGACCAACTACAACCTTAAAACAAGGAAAAACCTCTAAAGTAAGTTTTTTGGTTTTTTGTTTTGTGTTTTTTACTAAACCCAGCAGTATATGCATTAATATTTTAGTAAGACTCTCATCTCTGGTACAGATAATACAGTAGTGAGGATAAGTGAACAGAGAAGCAGACTGAGGTTTGGAAAAGAAGGTTGTATTCTCAAATTTGCTTCAAGTAATTTGCCTGCCTCTTCTTTAATGTTCTCATCTGCAACTGAGGCTGTTGGCAGTAACATTTCCCAGGGAAACATTTCACAATTCCGAGCCGTGTGTCAGGGCTGAGCATCACCACCGTAAACAGTGGTTGGAATTAGAAAAGTCACAATGTATGGAAAAATGCCATTAGGCAAACTATTTGAGCAGCATTCTGATGATGAAAAAAATCTGCTGGATATACCCCCTTAAGTTCCAAGGAATATCAGCAAACCATACCCAGTGTAAATCAGTCCATTTCCAATAATGCTGTTGAGCCACGCATGGAAGCTTCTATAAAACACACTCATTTTTCCATTTTCACAGATTTGATGCACAGGAATACCATCTCTTTCATTTTCCAGAGGTCTCTTTCAAAACATTTTTTCTCCCCCCAATATTTCTATTAAGTCCTCACACAGTAATCTAAGCACCGTTTGTCACACTTCATTTTCATTCACACACAAAAAAAAAAAATTAAAAATCAGCTGTAATAAGTAACCCAGGCTTAAGAATTCACAGTGGCTTTAAAAGAAGCTAAACCAGAAACCAGCAAAAGGTAAAAAAAACCCTGTAATGAAGAGTCAACTAGGATGGAGTCTGAGGAAGAAATACTTTGCTAGGCAATATGATGGGTAAGATTTTTAAAAAGCTGACACTTGATCAAACAGCTGATTGTCACTTCTTTTGTATTGTTGACCAGCTGGTGGCTTTATTAATAAATTTGGGATATAGGTGTTAACTCCATGCAGATCTGGCTGCCAGAATAGGAGAAAAATCAAATACATCCAGTCTTTATGCTGTTTATTTACATTTGTTTTCCATTTTGCTCCTTCAACAAAATAGACTATTCCATTGCTCTAATATTTAGTAACCAGATTCTGGAGAGTATGATAATCTGATACTGTGCAAATATTGCATCATTAGGAGGAAACCTTCTGCTGAGGACAGTTGAAACTTCAGGACAAGCTATTTGCACTGAAATAGAAATCATTTTAGTGGAGATCACAGATGAATTGCTTTTTCTCCATCTAAAAGCTACAGTTTGAACCCACATTATCTTTAAAATTAAACTGACAGTAAACAGTTATTGAAAAATGTTTATGAATATGAATTAGAATGCACTCAGATTTGATAGACATTTAATTTTCAGGAAGTTGAGCAAAAAGGCTTGTGCTATCAAATTTGGCAGAATCAAAAAAGACTAATTCTTTAGTCCTCCAGCTTTTTCAATATTTTGTTGCATATTTAAACAGTATCTAAATATTTTATCATTAATATAATTCTCATACATTTCCTGCAGTCTGTCTACTTTCAAAATCAGACTCCTGCTTGTATTATTTTAGAGTGAATTTAGAAGTGTTGCTAAAACCAGATGTGAAAAATAGTTGGTTTTATTTCCTCCTTCACATCCGTAATTTGATGCTGACAGAAGCACAATGCTCTGTACTGAACACTGTTTCTAGCTCAGATGTATTTATCTGCTCTGTGACAAAATAACTACTAAGGTAGATTCTGCTCATATAGAATTTATGTCTCTCATAAAAGAAAATGCAAAATAAAACCCACATAACTTAACAATTAATATTCATAACAAGAAACATCACCATGACACACTTGAGCTATGAAACTTAAAAAGGTAGAATTCTGATACCATTTTGCTTATTCCATCCTTCTTGTGTGTTCCACTTTTTTGGGGTATTTACAATTATCTGTTTTGTAAAGAGGAACACTACAGATAGTCCTTCACCTGGAAAATAGAATCAAATCAAATTAATATTATATTCTATTTGGTCTAATAAATTTACCAGCATCTGCAGAAGTTTCAAAATACCTAAATTTTAATTTTTCTGGATCTTGCCTCACTCTTTATGAATGCATTCATTTTCCCACCCCAATTATTGGAGCTTAATTTTGCTTTTTATTTTAATTCATGCAGTTCAGAGAAAAATAAAAGTTAAAGTTACTGTACCTCAACAAATGTACCTAAAGTGGCACTATTTTTGCATGCATGAAAGCTCAAAGCCTCAACAACTCCCATGAGCGATTACTCTTCTAACACTAATTAGATATTTGCTAATTAGTGTCTGATGTGTGAAATGAAAAACATTTTGAAGCTGAAATGGATAGGGTCTATAAAGATAGCAGCACTATCCCAATTCCCTTTTTTCTGTTATCATATTTCATAAATATTAATAAGATCACATGATACTATCCCTTCTATAAAATGATCTTTCTGAAAGCAGTCTATTGTTTGGTATAATAGGGCTGTGTCAATATTTTGCATTCTCTGTAAAGCACTCAATGGAGGGAAGTGTTTTCTCTCAATGTTAAAGAGATGTCACATTTCATGCATCATCTTTATGCTGCGTTAACTGGGCCCTCTTTTTAATAGTTTATCTTTAAGGCTCTGAAACTGAGAATGGAAAAATTTATTGAGTAATCCTTTACATTTCTGAATATTTTACTAAACTTATCTCATTTCAAATGTATCCCCCAAAAAATACAAATGATGAAATAGCTTTTTTCTTAAGCAGATACTGAGAACATCAAATTAGTGTCTGTGATGATCATTTCCAGGAAAGGTTTGGAATGCTAGAATAGTTCAAATAGAATAACGTCTTGAAAAGTAACTTCTAAATTCGTGTTAGAGATGTTTGAACAATATCTGCCTGTGATCATGCACAGAAGACTGTTCTGAACTGCCAGGGAGAATTACCTGTGTCATTGAATGATACAAAACTATTTATCAATCAGAATATTAAGATCTAAGAAAAAAATGCAAAGGAAAAAAAATCATTAAGGTGAATAATTTCCAATGAAGAAGCTAAGTCCAAACAGGAACACTGAAGCACTGCTCACCTGTAAATACTGGCCACATCACACCTGGTATCTAATCACAGGATTAACACCAACGTTTTAAATGGTAGCTAAGCATGAATTGACAAAGGTGACATTGAAACAAAATAATGACGAGATTATCTCTTTCCCCAGGCTGACATTTTGCAGTTCTAATAACACCCATCAAGGTGATTAAAACGATAATAAAAGGCAAGTTCTGAGAAAAAGAATAAAACAGACACAGGCAAGATAATACATGACAAGTGAAGCTACAATTTTGCATTTCACTTTTTTCAATGAAATTTCTTCATTTCAGATTGAAGTTAGGCAGTTCATCAATCCCAAAGGTGTTTCTGAAATAGAAACTGCCTTTTCTACCAATACACTGTGCTTTTCATTTTTCATGTATTCAACAGAAGAGTAAGCTCTTCAATATCTATTTATCCTGAGACAGTAATTTACACTCCACATTAGCTTGATACTTTTATCTAACTCCAAATAATTAAAGCATCACAGTATGCTTCACACTGATGTTCAGGGGCAAATTCCAATTTCATTTAAATTTGTTTGTTTGCTGATGTAAACATATCAACATCAGCTACAATGGCCATTCCTTCTACCTTTAATTACTGTTTCCTCCTTGACAAACATTATGAGTTAGCTTCTAGCACATACTGACATATTCTGCCTTTTATAATCCTGAAGATCACTGTGGTAACAGACAGCTATAGGGTACAAAGTTCTGATTAAAGCTGCATCCAAGTGGTCCGTGGGGATGGACAGAAGCCTGGGAGGGACAGTGACTGCTTTCCTGGGATGGCAGAGAGCAGCAAGCACCTACCAAGACAGATGTATATGGCACGATACAGAACTTCCATATGTCCCTGGGGCTTTTTGGTACACCAAGAGCATCTATTACACACTCCCTTACACACGGCAAACCTTCCCCAGCTTTGTCTCAGGAACCATTCTCCTTCCCAGCCCATGACAGAAGGGACAGCAGTCAGCAAAAGCAACTCCACTGTAAAGAGCACCAAGTTCTGTCCTTGCATCGTAAGTGCAGTCACCGTTCTTGTAGAGACAAACTTGTTTGGCTGGGCAACAAAGGGTTTGGACTCAGCTGCCAATTAACATGAGACAAAATGCTTGTAAATAATTAAACTTTACATTTCTGAGTTCTGTACATATTAATCTATTCATGTTCTGCTGACACTGTGAAGTAAAGAAGAATCACAACATATTTGTTTCTTTGATCTGTAAAATAAATGACTGGTTAGAGTCGAATGTCTCACAAATACACTATTTATGGGGCATCTACCAGGGATAAAAATGGTAACAAAGTTTAGGCACTTGGAGAAATGGCTAAGTTGTTAGGAACAAAAAGACTGCAATAGTCACTGAACTGGAACAAGTCGCTGTGTTCAGGGATTTACAACTGATACTGAGAACAGATATAATCCTGTTTTTCACTGCTTTGGATTCAATGAGGACCTATCTTTCCAACAAAATACAGAAACTGACTCTGGATCAAACACATCACTTCTATAACTGAAACGAATCACTGGGCATTTTGAAGCAGTACAAAATAACCAAAAAGGTCCATGTTAGCATATTCCTGATGAAAGTTTTGCCAGTATTTGCGGAGTTCACTCAGGTCAGGCAGCAGCCTCAGTGAAAAGCCATGTCAAGCACATGTGCAGGCTGAGGTAAGCACAGGTTGCTATTTGTAGCAGAAATCATTATGCTAAAAGAATTGATCCTATCTCATCACCACAACGTACCTACTGTATCATCGATGGAGTGGGAGCAGCTGCTGTCCTAAAGCTGTCCCGAAGAAACATTTTTACCAGGGATGATCAAGGGACAAATCAGACTTTCCTTCAAGCTACTTTTACTTATGCAAAAATAGGAGAAGTCGTGGAAGGGTAGGAATGTATCTATTTTCAGAGAACATGTAGCTCAAGCAACAAGCCCTGTTTTTTTTAATAGGCAACTTCAAAGAAAACCTACATCATTCATGTGTGGCATACTAATAATCTGCACCTTTTCATTCTTCTGTTTTACACTGGTCTTACAGCCTGTTAAGGATATTTTATTAATGCATTAAAAATATTTAATATGCAGTATCTAATTCTTTTAATTTCAGCTTCTTTCTTGACACTCTTAAATCACAAATGTATGAAATCATAGTGTAGGGCTAATCAGCCTCAATGTATGGCTTTAAAAAATCCACTAATTAAAATGAATCTTTCCTAGGAGTCGTTTTCTGAGCCATCATCACTATGCTTAGGAAAAAGCTTGTCTGGTAACTCAGCAGCTCACTACTTTCTGTGCTTTTTTTGCTGTTTCCTTGAAAAATACTGAATTAACTGAATCTCTAGAAAGGCAAATTTCTAATGCTTCACCTATCTATGAGGGAAGCTGTTCCTAAAAAACATAGAGAAAATCAGAGAAGAAAAAAGACCACCTTTTTAAAAATAAAAACATTTTTTTAAAAACAGTTTATGTTATGACTAAATATTTCTTCATTTAAATGTCTAGAGAAAGAGTAATAGCTTAAGTTCTAAGATAACGAAATTCACTTTCTATGAAAATGAAATGGCATTATATTGTGTAATAAATGATTGTTTCTGCATTTGCTCTCTCCTTCACTAACTGACATTTGACATTCATTGGCAAAGTTTAATTACTGAACTTTTTATCAAAACAAAAAAATGGAGAAAAATTTGTCAGAAGACTGATTTTATATACCTGTCAAAGAATAACAGCAGGTATTAAACGTATTTAATAGCCTGGATTACGTAGCTGCAGATCTTTCCACACCTTGGTGAAAAGCCTGAAAACCCAATTGCATTTGCATTCTCTCCTAATGTTTCCTGGCACATAGAACCTGCTATTTTTTATCAAATGAATGCTGGTCGTTCACACAATTCCATTGTACCTTGGAACTGTTCAAGTTTCTACATTCTCTTTTTTTTTCAAATATTTCCAAGTGCATAAGCTTTTATTCTGAAAATGAAAGTCTTGCATGACTGAAACTTAATGAGCTGTACATTCTGCTTTAATGTTCCTCCTAATGGATCAAATGGAGGATGTGCTAAAAAACAAACAAACAAAAAACAAATTAAAAAATCAGAAAGTTTGTGCTCAGGAAATTAAGCAAGTATGTGTGGTCCCGTTATGGTGCAGCTGTTTCTACGCCTGACCTCACAGTTTAACTCTGTGGGGCTGGGAGTCTGTTCCATCCTTTCACACTCATGTGAAGGTCAATGGGGGGAACTGCTCTGGAGGAAAAAAAAAAAACACTTATTAAAGTCACATACATTCATATCATGGAATCCCAGCATGGCTCGGGTTGCAAGGGTCCTTCAAGCCCACCCCATTCCACCCCCTGTCACAGGCGGGGCACCTTCCACTATCCCAGGTTGCTCCAAGCCCTGTCCAGCCTGACCTTGGACATCTCCAGGGATCTAGGGGCAGCCACAGCTTCTCAGCACCCTCCCAGGGAGGAATTACTTTCTAAAATCTCATCTAAATAAAAATGGCAAACGGTATAAATCCTCATGCTGCCACCAATAGCTCTCCAAGGCTTCCATTTTTTCTCTTAATAGTTTACAGATTATCTATATGTATAGATTTAAAAAATTATTACCTAGTCCAGTGGCAGAGGAGTAACAGAAAGAGAAGCTTGACTGGCCACACTGAACTCCTAACCTAAGAGTAGAAGTCCCATGGTTGTAAGTTGCATGACAAAGAGTGACCCCTAAAGCAGCGGTGCCAACATGACTCTAGATAGTGCTCCCAATGGTGCAAAGCAGTTCTGGCAGCACCAGGGTTTTAAAATACAGCTGTACTGACATACTGCTTCTCCTAACATGGCTGATTTTCCTTTTGTAACTTCAATGTGATAGATTTTGAAAGAGTCACTCTGGTGATCAATAGCAATTTTTCATGGCATTTTTGCTATTTCAAACTTCCTTTTCCCTTACTGTTTTTACATTCAGTGCACCCAAAGGATTGATGTCAGTTTCCATTCACAAATTATTTGAGTTTAAGAAAACATATGCATTCACTTTCCATCTCTTAAAAAATCTCACACACTTGAATTCCATGGAGCTGTGAGATGTTCTATCCTATCAACGCTCATGTGGATGCATATGATTCGCACATCAGAATAAATAAGTACACACATGGAAGACAGAAGCAATGGACAGTTCTGTGAGAAGCAGACAGCAGAACTCTTGCTGAGCTGCTCGGGTAGAAGAGGCTCTAGCAGTGTGTGTGGGGTAGCAGGCTCTGTGGTCCCCAACAGCCTGTGCCACTGGCCATGCCAGCCTTGTCCTGTCTCACTGAGCTTTGCTCTTAGCTCTAACAATGACTTTGTTCAATAATCAAGTGCTATTCTAAGTCTAATTGGCATCACTGGTCCTCAGCTTTGTACAGTCACATAAAATAACCATAATTTTTGAAGAAAATGTAATGATGAGTGGTCAGTCTGGGCAGAATTCCGTGTTTCTGACCATACTGCGACGCCAGTGTGACTGCAGAGAGAGGGCACAGAGTGACATGGGAAACACCAGCACCGTGAAGGGTCCACAGGTCCAGGTCCAGGCCTGGGAGGGGCAGGATTTTAGGGGTAAGGGAGAAAACAGTGAACAACCTGTGACACACAGGAGAGACTGCCCAGACAGCAAATGCAGATGTTACACAGAGCTGCAGATCAGTGGAGAAGGAGCAAGGTGCAAGAACACATCAGGAGCTTTATGGGAGCCCCAAACACTCCCAAGGTGAGGAGGATGAAAATTCCCCAACAGCAGCATTGTGCTTTTCCCAGGTAAAGAGAGAGACGACCCTCTGGCAGCACTGCCATGCTCCTCCTGAAACCCCTCACCAGGAAAACCATCCTCCAGGCTGAAATCCCCTGAAATCCCCAGCCCCAAGGCAGCGGGAAAGGAAGGGGTAGGTGCTCAGTAGTGTATGCAACAACTTTAAATTTATTACTTGTCTTACTTTTTTATTTGACACCTTTTGTGTAATGGCTTTCTCCCCCCTCCCTTTCTTCCTTTTCCTGTAACAGCTGCATGTGGCCTAACAGTAATTTTTTGACTAGCTGCTATGTTACAGTAACAATAAATTCTTGACTTTACATAGGGCTTTCTTTCTCTTTTGCCCATAACTAAGACTTGCTAACCTGGAGCTCAGGTTAGATCCCCTGTTCCCCAGTGAAGCTGTGAGCTTTAACAAAAAACAATGATCCAAATAATCTTATGCTTCTGTAAGTCAAGGAGACAAAAGCAGAATGCATTCTTTTAATTACTCATGTTCAAAATCCATATAGATTTTGTTTTGAAAGGCTAACTGTGATTAAAGAACAGAAGGAAAACATATGTCTGAAGAAGCACTGTTAAAAAAATATTTCAGGAAAGTCTTGCATTGTATAAATCCCCCTCTAACTTCATGAGGTATTTAGGTGGATATTTGCGCACAACCAACAGGAAAAAATGCCTGAGTCACTCCAAATGGGTGCAACTTGGCAGGTCTGCAGAGCTCAGCACTGTCTCTCTTGCCAAGTGTCATGCTTCATACAGAAGACTCACGCATCAGGTGTCCATGTCACACTTTTATTTCACTCTGCATAAATCTCACACAGAGAAATCTTGACAAGGTTTGTTTTATGCCAACACAGTACTCCATAAGCATTTCTCTGATAGGAACTGTAAAGAGCAAGAGCTGGCAGCTGGATCAGCTTAGGTGAAGTTTTGATTCCTGAATCAGAAGTTATCCAGCAAACTGTTGTGCCAGCCACTGCTGGAGCCTGAGCACTCACCCAGGAGCATGTGTGTGATGTGCTCAGAGCTTCCTCAGCCCCAGTGGTCACAGCCATGCTCTGCTGCACTGGCAAATCTAATACACAGTGACCTTGCTTATACTCCTGCTTTTAGGCTCGGGAGAAAACTTCTTTGTTTTTGTCAAATGAATGATATAATGAAACCTGTCATGTGGCAAACCACATTTAAACAGATTTTAGTATGTCATGTAACTAGTATTTTATGTTTTATTCTGTTTAGTGGTTTAAGTTCACTCTTTTATACAACACTCACATGTTTTGTTTAATTCTGTCTATATTTCATTCTATTTTGTCACATCTGATTAAGCTCTATTTGAAACTCCTACTTTGCATTAGCACACTGGCTTTATTCCTATCTGTTTTGAGCTACGTGGATAAGTCATGTGCTTGGAGCAGTGCCTCAGTAATCAAACTGTCTGCTGAGAGTGCAGTTCCATGCTGTAATTCTTGCTAGTGCTGAACCCAGTGTAAACAGATCCTGCCCTCCTCTCACACCCACTCATCCCTGCCTGGCCTGCCAGCTCTCCCCAGCTCGAGCACAACTGCAAACACAGGGGCTGAGGAGCTGACTTAGGGGAACTACTCCAGTCTGGAAAAAAAAAAACAAACCAAACAAAAACCAAACAAAATGCCTCCTTCAAAAAAACCCCAAACTAACCAAACAAAGACAAAGAAACCTCAAACTGAGTGTCATTTATAAACTGATGTGGAAACTCCACCTGTGCAACTTCACCTGCACAACTCCAGGAACTGCCATGGGAGGCAGGAGGGAGAAGAAAGGCAGGAGCTGAGCAGGGAGGTCTTGCACCAGCCTTGCTGGAATTGATCATCATGCAGACCTCTGCTGGCAGGGAAGGGAGGTGATGGGGCTCAACAGGCACCTTAGAAGGGAAAGGTCATGAGCCTGTACCATCCACAAAGACCAGAACTTGCTCAAGATTTCTTCCCCAGTAGAGACACAATTTTGAGCTCAGCTGCCTCTGTATACTTCATTTGCTATGCATCAAGACACCCATCCTCCATTTTGCACTGTTTGAAGACATAAAGGTATACACTCTGCAATCTTGGCACTACTCCCCAGCAATTTTGCATTCTGTTGCCTTTTTTCTCTATTGTCTGTGAAAATTACCCATTTATTTAAAAAATACATTTCAGATATATAAGCCATATAGGGAAGAAATACATTCTGAGAATTACCAGAAGCTAACAGCTCTACAGTCGTCTAAGAGAGTGGTTCTTCCATTTTTAAAATCCCTGCAGTACCTACTGAGTGATTCAGACCAGAGCTAAGCTGACACCTGCTTTACAAGGCTCAGGAACCCTCTGCATTAGGCACTTCCAGGTCTTTTCCTTTCATGTGATACTGGTTCTTCCTTTGCTTTTGCTGCCAGCCCTGATCCTCCCAGCGCTCTGATGCCACACACAATTTGGCTGCTGACTTACCTCCTCTACTGAAATGTACCCTGCGACTGCTTCATTCAGAGAAGGAGGTTTCATCCTGAGAGCAGCAGTTTTCAGAAAGAACAACATTTATCAGGAAAAGAAAAAATCACTACTCCTTAAGGTATTTTATGAAAATTCCCTGGAAGAGTATGTGGGATAAACTGCTTATGCATAATGCCTTCTTAAGCATAGTATTCCTTGGAAACTTTGCTCTCCAACAGGCAGGATGCTTAATCAGCCTGTGATACTTATCTCCTCCACCTGCACATTTATTTCCCTACCTTTTAAACTCACTCCTTTAAAATACTTTACAACACCCTTGACTCTTGGACCAGCTGAGGCAGTGAATTCACTTTCCTGCTAAAAATGACATGCAATATCCCACACCTGAAACTTTACTAACCCAAACCAAGGTGAAATAATTTATTAGAGAGGGATACAACCTTCTACATTAAGTATGATAACATATAATCCCCCTCCAATGGCCATTTCTTGTCAGCATCCAATCTATTCCGTATGACAGTGAAAACCTGGAAGAAGAATCACTGATACATTACTGTACTTATGTTTACCATGTGTGGCAAAATGTTCTTAGATAACACCTCTATTTGTCTGTGACACAGCAGGGAGTAAATGAAAATGTTTATTCTGACCCCTCAGCAGAAAGAACTCCCTTAATCCACTCATTGATGAGATAACACTGTAGGATTACAATAATCAACGTGCAGTATGTCCTCTATTAGAGCACTAAAGATAGAGAATTTCATATCCACTGGGAAATGATTCTTCACTTACATAACAGTAACAGGCTTTTGCCCTTTGAGATCACATTTTTCACTCCATGCTGAGCCCTCAAATGGCTTCTGTACCAAATGGCTAATATTAAGCTAAATACCACAATTCGAAAAGCCTGTAACTAAAAGAAAAAATTATTTGCAATGCCCTTTATTGATTTAAGCAATGGAATGATAAAGAGACAGATGTTAACAATACACTTAAGCTTCTAAGCATGTAGAGTTACAATGTACTGCTTGTGAAGGGCTTTTATTTATATGTAGATACAAATCTCAATCACTTCCTGCCCTAAGAAATTTAAAAACCCCTAACACTGTAGGGAAAGAGATTGCTCCATAGATTCCACCACAGTTCCTCATGACCACTGCCTAATGTCATGCAGGAGTTCTCCTTTTACCACAGAATTACAGAGTTTTGCCAAAATTCAAATAACGAGACATGGGGAGGACAGGAGAGAGGAATGATAAAACTCAGATAATGCGTTCAAACCATAATTTTTTCCATACAGTTTTCTAGAGGAAATTTTAAGTGTCAAAAAATACATATCTTGTGCTCATTATTAAATGCTAAATACCACAGTGTTTTGAGCTGCCTTGTGGCCATTGTAAAGAAAACAGGTGTTCTGATAGATTATAAAGTGTGAGTCAGAGGATGTGCAGAACAGAATTTTAATGAGGCTGCGAGCACACAAATCTGACTAGCCTTTTGAACATGATGCTAAAACACTGAAAGTAGTCTTAAAAGAGACAAAAAGCAGGAATACAACTAAAAAAAAAAAATCCTCATTAATGTACAGCAAGTGAATGCGGAGCAGAAAGTCGTTAAGTCAGGTTTTGTAAGGCACCGGGGACCGCGAGGTCTGGGGAGGGCAGCGAGAGGCTCCGGACAAGCGCTCGGGGTGGGGCTGGCTGGCTGAAAGGGGCATTCATCTTCCCCGTCTCGGGTCTCTCCGGCTCCCGCTGCTAAAACACGCGCATTTCTTAACGATGTGCTCGGCTGTGTGAAGGGCCAGCCCGGCGGTACAGTAACCACAGCAGGAAAACCTCCACCGAGCACCTAATCCAGCCCCAGCTCCATCTCCTCCGGTGCGAGCAGCAGATGGCACAGAGCCTCTGTGTGGGATGGCTGACGTGAGCTCCGAGACCTTCCCAAAACAGGAGCTGAAAGCATCCTTATCACAGCACAGAGCCACCCAAACCACTCCCATCATGGCACTCGCACTGAGCCTCTCCAGCAGCTTTAAAGATAAAAAAAAAAAACAAAGACATTCTGTGACGGGCATTTAGGAATAAAATAATTTTGAAAAGAAAGAAAATCTTGCAAGCCCCGTATCTCAGAAAAGTTTTCTCTGACTGGTAACAAAATTGCTGGCTTAAAACTAAACCCGGGCATTACTAAAAGAACATCTGGAGGTGTGCGGGGAAATGAAAATGAGTGAAAGTGGTCTCCCAAATGACACCACACCAATTGCTCTTAAGTTTTCCTAACAAGATTAAACCAAAGGAGAGGGTGGAGGAAAAAAAGAAGCACATGTCTATACCTGGTAAAAATGAGCACTTGCACGCGCACCTGATTTTGCAACAGCATTTGTTTTGATATCTGTGAGCTTCAAGTTAAGCCTGAATGTAAATACCGGAGAGGACCTTTAGTAGAAGGACTGCATCAGATACAAACCCACGTGCAAAACATACAGAAACAATACTTTGGGAAAAAAATTCCCTTTGGATTTGCTTTATATGAATTGACTATTTCAGTATAATTCCATTAGACTGTTAATGATTCCCACACTTTATTAAGGTTATTCTCTTCCTGTCAAGCACATGCTATCAGGAGCAACACTGTGTTCTGCAGCTAGCTGGTCCATGCTTTGTGAAGCACACAAGTTGTTAAGCGTATGCATTTTTTGCAGCCCACACACTTTTGGACATATGCTGTTTACTTTTTAAACTCCAAAAAGTGAGCATAGAAAATTACTTCTACACAGAGGATTTCTTTAGCTCAGCTTTGGAAGCAACATCCCCTTGTGTTTCTGGCACTGGAAGCTGATGAGAAATGACAGGGCATCAACAAAAGGAAGGAGCTATTCCATTCTGCAAGGGCTACCTTAAAGTATCAGGTATAGGAATCAGAACAACAAACAGAGCATCAGTCTCCCTTCATAAAGTCCACTGTAGAACCTGTAGGAAACATCTTCTGACAACACATGATTTCTAACACAAAATGAGGATCTACAGTCTTGAATAAAAATGCAGTGGGCTCTCCTAGTTTTCAGTAGAGAGGGACAAGGTTTTAATTGTTTTCCTGATAGAGAGAAGGTAAAATGGCCCAACAATGAGGAAACTCCAGAAAATGTATTCAAAGTCCAGGTGAGAACTTCCAGGAAGTCTGAATAAGAGATATCCTTGGGAAAGCCAGACTGACAATGCTCCTGGCTTGGCTGGCCAGGGCCTTCAGTGGACCTGGGAAGTGTAAAAATCCAGAATTCCAGGTTTGAAACCCAAAGTGTCAGAAGTTCCTTGAAAAATGTAGTCACAGTCTTTGTGGGGGAAACTGTGGTCTTCTGATGCTCATGTGGACATACAATTATGTAAAAGAAGGTGTGTGTGATATATTTGTATGTATGTGGGAATAGAAATCCTGTGGGTAGATAAATGAAAGCAGCAGCTTCAACACAAAACACTCCTGAGCAGGGGTAAACCTGGAGTGCACTTCTCAATAGCAGAACTCATAAGCATAGGACAGGTGCCTACAAAATACTCCTAGGAGTACTTTAATCCTTTCACTAAGCCTTTAACATTGATACTGTACACTTCATGTTATTTTCTGTCAGAGGTTTGTGGTTCTGTATTTCTTCTGGATGGATTTACATATTTTTAGAACTATGTCAAATTAAATTTCTCCATATTTAGATAATCTTATAAAAACTTCAGGGATGTTTCCTGTGCATTTTTACTCTTCTCCTTGCTATTATAACTTTAAAAGTTAGATGGAACTTGGCAAAGCCTAATTAAGAAAACCAGGAAAATCAAAAATTGAATTAAAAGAAGGAAGAAAGCAATTTAAAGAGAAGGCATGTTGAAAATCCATTTTGCATCCCTACAAGCAGAGGAAGGATCTAAACTAAAATGTGTGCACCAACGCCTCAGTAAGTACAAATGCAATGAAACTCCTCTAACTTACATGAAGTACCAGCCCACGCAGAAAACGCCTCTATTATTATAGCTTAAAGCATACATGTAGCTGGTGGGAAAGGTGACTAGTTTCATTTCCGTGGCCATATACTCTGGTCTTTCTTTAGAAGAAACGAACCCACAACCATAAGAAACTGGCAAAACCGAAGTACATCAGGATGAATACCTCTAAATTATTCCACACACCCACCTCTCCCAATCACAATCAAAATAATTCATGATGCAGAAAACCTGTGACCTGCACACACTTTCTGTGCTAAAAATACAATTTATATGACTTATTTGCAATGCTCATTAACAATACAACACAGGCAGTGGGTACATCTATATCACAAACATTCAATCTATAACCTGCAGAGCACCTCCAGCTAATTATTTAGCACTCCTGATTTCCCCTTTCAGTGAACTGAAGATCACTGGTGCCAAGGATACCCATTCAGCCATGAACATAAGATCATCTCCAAGCACTTTCAGAATTTTTCTCTTATTAAGCTCTTTAATGTATAATTAGGGATTTCTACACCAAGTGGATACTTGTCAGCTCTTTACAACCTAGTGCAAAACATATGGTCTAAAAAGATATTAAAGAATAGCTTTGAACTGTGTATTTTGGTTCCTGTATGGATATTCCTGCAGATACTGGACATTTTCAAGGCATGCATTTACACACACTCAGCCAGAAAGCATGAGCCATTAGAACTGTATCTTATTTTGATGAAAATAAAAGAAGCTTCAAAGATATCTTTCTAACATGGGCTCTATTTTCATGGGATTTGCAATTCAATGCATGAAAACTGAATTATAAAAAATGCTATTTTACAAGCTTGCTGTAGTTGGATAAATATCCCTGCTTCTAAACCTGTTTCACTTACCTGCCCGTTCTCTCAAAATCTCAATTAGTTTAATCCAGCTGAAGTGTTAAGAACAGATATTGCTGTTTCAATTATCAGCAGATGGCTTTCATGCATACTTTTTTTCAATCTTGCAATTAAATGAAACCTTCCAAGTTTCTGTTTTTCAGAGTCAAGGTGAAGCAAAGGAAAGGAAGCCCTTTCCCAGTTTAATGGAAAATGTGTTGAATATATTCTTACTGACTTCAGCCAACAGAAGTTTCCAGGAGTGAAGCCTGGGCTCAGTGCATGTAAACACTGAAGTTTTTGCATTAGTTTGCTATAGGTACAGTTTAAGTTACATTTTAAAATAGCTCTATTGTACACATTGCATATTTATCACTTGCCTACAGAGAGTAGGTAGGAGTTTGACAGTGTTGCCAAAGAAATGTCAGTAAATGAAAAGCAAGTGCCTAAATTTTCAGTTGGAGAACAATAAACCTTCAAATTATTGCACATAAGTTCCAGCCTTTGTGTATCAAACACCAAATAGTCAGGAACTGAAACTTGAGGTTTGGAAACAAAATTTTTGAAATATTTAAATGACAATAGTAGTGCAATGGCCCTTTAAAATTAATTAAACACATGAGGCTTAATAGTTTACACCCTACCAATTCCCCAGTTAGGTCCAGAATGCTCAGGTCTTCCAGGAAATAATGTCTTCCATAGCACATAAAAAAGCACCAGAGCAAAAAAGGACAATATATATTTTTATTTTCCTTTTTTCAAGTTGATTGCTTGGCAATACCAGTGAATGAGCATGTCTGTAAATCAATTCCTTCAAAGACCCAATCCAGGCAACTAACTAAGGAGGATTGTTTAATTGTCTCAAGGGAATCCTTAGCTTTTCTTCCCTTGTTCACTGTAACAGAACTGAAAATGGCACATCTTCTTTCCAAACACAAATTTATCAGATGCTGACCTGGTAAAAATCAGTACACCCCAGGCCAGAGAGATGAATTTACAACTGATATCAGAATTGCATTGTCTTTCCTTCATCCACACAAAATAACTTTGTGCTGTATCTCAGAGGTCCAGGTGGGAGCTGTACAGCTCAGCTGGGAAACAGGGACCCCATAAATCTCCCCCTGGACCAGAAAGAGGCCCAGCACAGCACCACCTGGCCATGCAGGGCATTTTGTGTGGTTTTCAGTGACTTGGAAAAAGAGGTAGAGGTGATTGACATTGGTGTAAGAATGCCAACAGACTAGCAAGCACACAAAGTTCCCTGTTCCAGTTACTACTGCACTAAATGGTCCAGCGAAGTTTGCCCTTAAATAAAGGAAAACATACAACAAGACGTAAAATACACCCCTCTCATTTTGTGCAGATATTAAATTCACAAGAAAAAATATCATCCCGAGGATTTCCATATTTGAAGCGCAGCCAAAAGAGTGCAGTAGGAAACAGCTGTAACACAGCCTGGTGGATGTATTCATTTTTGTTTTCTGAGCATCATTCCAGTGGCACAAATGATATTTCCCACATGCCCTCAGCCTGCAACAATGATGAAAGCTTCATAAATTACTGATGCATTGCTTAGACATACTTTATAAAATTAATAAATTCTTCATGAAGCAATGGAATTATGTCAAAGCTTCCAATGGAGATTGTATGTATGTCTTCCTTGGGTAGTTGCTATAAAGAAAAGGCCCTTTAGAATAGAGATTAAGATGAAGCAGCTTCATGATTAGACAGAGCACTCACACAGCAACGAAATCAGAGCCACTTCATTATTTTCCAGCACTCTAAGAAGAAGTGTGCACAAAAGACTAATAAAAGTTACACAGCAAGAATGTAAAGAAAAGAGATTCAACACTGCACTGGGTAAAAACAGGACTTGGCTGTGATTGCTGGTGTACTGCAGCACACACAGCTGTGTACAGCTAATACCAAGCAAAACCAGGCTTCTCTACCTTCTACCCTCTCTCCTGGAAAACTGTCAATTGAGAGAGTAACTGACTTTACAGTACATTAATTAGTGCACATTGTGTATTTAGCAACAACTTCAAGATCACACTTGGGTTACAGAAGCTCTACAAGGAATGTAAAGCCTATACTAATGTGCTCTACTCTACTTCCATTGAAGGGACAATTTTTCAGCCTTAGAAAACTCAGAAAAGTAACAGAGGAGAACAAACTCAGAGAGATACATATTAAATAAATAAGTATTAAAACACTTTCAAATTATTTAAAGAAAAATGAGCTCTGCCTTCTCTCAGTGGAAGGCAGGATTTCAGAGGTTCGTATTTTCTTTTTTCCTCCTAAGTGTCACATGTTTCCTGCTTCTTATTTTCACAGCTGAATATGCAGGACAAACCTAAACCTGCTGCTCAGCTAATCCTGCATGGCTCATACACGCAAACAGACTGAAAACAGTTCAGCTCTTCTGTAGTGGGTTTAGAAACCATACACAAGTCACACACCAACCTTTTCTTATGCCAGGGCAAAAGAGGCAAGGGGGCAGCGGCCAAGGTCATTCTATCCCAATGGCCATTAACCTGTCAGGAAAGCTGCTACTCCTCAGTGCTAGCACTGGGCAGTGCACACTGACCACTGCAGTGAAACCCCCACCTGGACACGTGCTGGGCACTCACAGGGACGTGTGCCCAGAGAGCCCCCTGGCCCAGGAGACCCAGAGGGAGTGAGATGGACCCGCTGAGCATCCTGAGCAGCACGGTGCCTCAGCATGGACCCAACCTGCAGCACGCACAGGGCACTGTAAAGGGTCCGGGGAGATGTTGGAATGAAATGTATGGCTAATGGCTCTGCTGGACTCGGGGCCTCATCTTGAAAGCATCTGGCAACCCTGCTGCAAACAAAACTTGTATGTGAGTGCCCTCCGAGGAGCTCAGCACTTTGGCTGAGGAATGCAAATGCTCTCAGGGTAAGGGCCTCTGTTGTTTGTCACCGTCCTTTCCTTTCTACTTGCTTACATTAGCGTCAGTCAGAAAACCTTAAAATTCAAACAGAAACACGGTGCTTTGTTTACAAAAGTATCACCATGCACTTAGGGCCATCACTCCTACTGCAACTGCCTTATAGCCATGACAGGCTCCATTATTGTATTTAGCTGCAATTATTGCCGTCATTCCTGCAATGCTATAAACAGGCCTGCCACTTACAATATTAGTTTATTTCTCAGGTTTCTTGATGCACAATTGCAATACTAAGCTCTTTATGGTTACTAGATGCTATAAATTCTGTTGTCATTTCTAGGAACCATTTATTTTAAATACATATCCAAATGTACTTTAAAATAAACAAATCCATATAGGAGAATTTAATTTCTTAAAATATGCATTGGGTAACAGAGACCGTTTAGAATATGAGGAAGATCATCTTTGTAAACCCATCCAAAAGCTTGGGATATATGGATATTTTAAAAGACTACTTAAATGGATATACTTTACATTATGGGATTGAGGAATGAATATATTGAGGAAGCTGAGATGTTCGTGATTAGAAGAAAAAGAAATTAAGTTTTTTGAAAGCTTACAGACTGGAAAGAAGCAATAAAATGCAACACTTTCATAAATGACTGTGCTAGTTTCAGCTGGAGTAGAGCTCATTTTCTGTAAGTATGGTATGGGCTTTGTTTTGGATTGTGCTGGAAATGGTTTGCTAACACAGGGATGTTTTCCTTACTGCTGAGCAGGGCTCACACAGAATCAAGACCTTTCCTGCTCCTCACCCCACCCGAGCAATGAGGAGCCTGGGGGTGCCCATGGAGCAGGGAGGGGACACAGCTGGGACAGCTGGCCCTGAGTGACCACAGGGATACCCCAGACTGCATGGAATCATGCTCAGTGTACAAGCCTTTCTCAAAGAAGGAAGTGGGGATGTTTCCAGTGACAGTGTTTGTCTTCCCAAGGCACCAATGTGTTGTGGGGCTCTGCTGTCCTGGGGAATTTATGAATGAGTTCTTTGCTCGCCCATAGGAAGTCGTGAATGAATTCCTGGTTTTGCTTTTCTCTCACACAGGTTTTGCTTTTGCTGCGAAACTGTTGTTATCTCAAACCACAAATTTTCTCTCTTTTTCCTCCCCATCCTCTCCCTCATCCCACCGGTGGCTAGAGAGGTGTGTGAGGTTCAGTTTTTAACTGGGATTAAACTAGTAGCTTTTGGTGCTCAATGTGGTGCTTGAAGGATTTAAGACAATGACAGATTTGACTGGAATGTGCCAGGTGGAATTTCAAGCTGTCACTGCAGCCTGGCTATTAATCAGCAGGCTCCAGTGCTTGCCATGGGGCTCTCTTGCCTGGCTGTTAGAGTCCAGTGCTTGTTAGTGGCAGGGTTTTGCTCTCACTGCTGTGTCTGGGAATGTTTTGAAACAGCAATGGCCACACACCTGAGCTGGCAGGTGGCCAGGCACCACTGCTGTGCCTGCGCTGGACAGGCTGGAACTCCTCTGTAAACTCCAAGGGACTGTGCCCAGCAGGTTAAGTCCAGGTGGGACTGGGGCACCCTGAAGTGCCTGTGGCCATAGCCAAGGCCTGACACAGCAGGTACATCTCAAAGGATCCTTGGCCGTGGCTGTGGAGCAGCAGGTCCATCCCTGAAGGCACTGTGGCTCATGGATAAGGCCATGCTGGAGAAGATGCACCTCAAGGATAGATAAGTCCATGTCACAGCAGTACTTTGCAATTACAGAAGTATTTGGAGTTCATTATTTCTCAACTATTTATTTCACAAGCAAATTAATACAGCATTCAAACCACTACAAATAAAACTCGTGTAGAACACATGGTTGGTGTATCAGTTATTCAGGAGAGTGACAAATTTAATTTTTCAATTATTGTTGGCAGGCTCAAACTAGAGAAGCCTTCTGCAACTTCTTTTGATAAATGCTTTGAGTTGATACAAAGATCAAGGTCAAACTATGGTCATCATATCCTAAGGAGGTCCTTGCTTGCAAAGCAACCCCATATAACTGATCACTGAGTGCAGACACTTTTTAGAAATACTTTTCTCTAACAAGAAGGAAATCTGGACTTCAAATACCGTTTTAACCAGAAGGATTAGTATTAGTCTCCAGCAGAAGGAGACTAGAAATGGATTTAGTGAAGGAATGAGGTAATTTATTTCAGGTAATTTCCCACCAACCTTAATGACAGACTGATGAGGCACAAGTTCAGTGTCAGCACAAGCACAGGTCTGAGAAAGAGAAAGGAGGGCAAGAGCTCACTTTGCCCTTGTCAGTGTCCCATAATACTCCTGGTAAAGGCTTTGACAACATCTTGCATTTTTTCAAAGAAATTACTTTTGTGGAACCCCACACTGTATCTACAGAACCCATACATCATCCATACAGAGCAGGCAGGACCTACCCACCCATGGCACAAACAAGGACCTCACAGGGTGTAATATGGCCCTGGAGCCACCCAGGGGAGCCTGTTCAGTAATGGTGTATTGAACATGCTGACAGCAAAGCCAGCAACAGTCTGCAGCAGTTAACATTAAAAAAACACATACTAAAAAATAAAAAAAAATCTAAGAATGGCATGGTCAGTCCAATGAGGTAGAAGATCCTGGAGCACATCAGAGCTTCACGGTCCTATGCCACAGAAAGACCTGATGCTGCCCATTGTGAAGTTTGGGGACATCCCAAATGACTCATTTTCTGTGTCACTATGAGAAAGTCATACCCCATGGGTAAGAAAACACACAGCAGAATTTCATGCAGGCAGAAAAACGGAGACAGTACTTCTTGAAGGCTTCAGCACATCGTATCCCATGCAACACATGGGATCTTTTTTTTCTTGCTGCAGAGTTCAATCCATTAACTTGTTTTGGGTTAGAGATGAGAAAGCACAGCCAACAAGACCATCTTGAACTACTTGACAGGGTTTTTTCCCTTCCAAAAGCCACAGCTTGTGAGCATCTATCAAACCATCCTTTCTAATTTAATTGGGTTGTAGTTTACAGTCAAAATAAACAATAAAGTTAGAGTAATGAGCTTCAATCACAGGACTCTAGCAAAGAGTTTAATTTATACATGTAATAAAAGTTACCATCTTACTGTCCTCTCCTGGATCTTGGTACTGTACTACAAACTTTATGACCAGTGATCTTCTAATAGTATAAGAAACTTCTTCAGATATGGGCAGCAATGTTTCTACCTGACACCAGTATCAGGCTTCACTGCACCAAAATGAAGTGAGCAGAATGCAATCCAGACTTCTTTTACTTAACCCCCTTTTTTTAAAAGATCCAATAATAGCTTTTGAAAGGGCTACTAGCAACTTGTTGTTTTAATAGCATTTTTATAGTATTAATAATTAAGTAGTGATTTTAAATGCAGTAAAACCCATGTACAACTTCTGACTGAATTATTAAACAGGTGCAGGCCCAAACTCAAACAATTTTAACTTGGCATTCGATTTTTTTAGTTCATTTAGAATCAGGAGCATGCATAGTGTTCAAAATGCTAATTAGCAATGTGAAAATAAAAATGTAAAATGGTTTCAAAGACTAACTTTTGCATGATTTCTGAATTAACCTAAGCCAATCACTTCTTCATCCTAAGAATTAAACAAGAATTCAATTAGACAAAACCATTAAACCAGCAGCTTTAAGAGCAGCTCTTCTTTCTGCATTTGAATATAAACACTTATCTTAATACCAAGCCAGACATCGTTAAAGTCCCTTGTATTCAAGAGAATCCTTGACTCTTGTTACAGGAAGCAATTTTGATATCAGGAAATCAGTTGCTTGATTATTTTTTGTTTATTTATTTATTTTTCAAACTAAATTAGTGTTTGCCAAAACACTTCAGAATAGAAAGCAGCCTTATTATGAAATTACAGCTATTTGGTTTATACTTCCTACAGTCCCCAGTTCATGCAAAATATCAGGCTTACATACTTTGAAGTAATCTGAACAGCCAGTGCCAGAAGAACCTGGACAGAGTATCCACGTTTATTTCCATGGATCAGTAAGAACTTTTCAAAATGAAACACTTGCAAAAACTATTCAAATGAGGACTGAGAAACACTGACTGCCCCTATTATTCTGGGATCCTTGAAGGAAAACCTTTTCAACACTCTCACAAAGCACTGCTTGTACTTCACACTTCCATGTGTATGAGAGCTGGACTGGAAAAATGGTAAATGAAATCTGTTGGTGTGTGAAGGTGAGAGGAGCTACAGGCACTGTTCTGCTTTGAATGTCAATAAAAATACCAGATAATTAGTACATTAATGGTTGCTTCGATTGCTATGCATGTTCATTAGAGTATTTTCTTAGCACCAAGCAACATTAGAACCCAGTCACCGTATAAAGGAGAGATTTCCTTTGAAAGAAGAGGCACAGAACCACCTGCTCCCCTTCTTTGCTAGGGGATGCTCACGTCAGAGAAACACCCAGCATTTGTATGTACAGAAATGAAATCAAAGAGCAGCACAACCACAACAAAGAGCCCAGTACCTGCCTGTAGCGGGACTCCTGTTCCTGCCGGGGAACAGCAGGGGACACCAGGGGAGAAGGGCAGGACAGCACTGGCCACGCTCCTCTGACTGCTCGAGCAAGAGCACAAGTTTATGCAGGAGGGATATAGCCATGAAAAGGAGAAAATCCCGGAAAGAAGCAGCGTGAAAGGGCCAAGGGAAGACTAGAAGTTCACGAGGGCAGGAAAGGAGCTGCCAGAAGTGACAATTGGCTGCAGGGCAGGGAAAGCCCCGTCAGAATCTCAGACACCTCCAGGGACAGAAACTCCCTCTCTCCCTTCGGCTCCAAAGGGGCTCCTCTTGCTGCATGGGAAATGGAAGCACGAATGAGTCACACCGGTCTGGCAATTCCTCTTTCTAGGAAGAATCTTCGCACGTGAACAGGTAATTAACACCGGAGCTTGTTTCTCCAGGCAAGGGAAGGCAGCACCTGGCAGGTGATGCTGCCCAGTGCTCTTCCCTTCCCTCCCGGCACGTGCAGCCCTGGAATGTGAGCTCTGGTACCAATCACCGACTTCATGGAGCGAAGTAAAATAGCTCTGCTGCCCGAATTCCCTGCCTGACAAACACGGGCATTGCCTTCCCCTGGATATGCAAGGCTTTGTTTTTCTCTCTCGCGTTGTTTTGTGTTACCGTGTTTTGCATTTCGTAAAGCTACATTCTAGCATTGTTGCAACAGGTTAATTATATTCTATTTCAATAAGCATCTTGGTTTAACCTCTGCTTGTATGATATTAAACCTCTCAACCTCACCCCTGCATGCTTTTCCAAAAAGGAAATACCAGACAGCCTGTGGTGATTATGAATTTTTCTTAACCTCCATGGTGGTTTTTCCAATACAACTTAATTTATTATTAACTACTAGTGTAAGTGTTCTGAATCCAGTACCTGCAATGGTCTTGGTGATTATGCTCTATAACTCTGTAACTCTCAGTAATTATCCCAGCCCTCACAAAGGACAATGACTGCTTCTCCTCTTCAACCTCACATTTTTGTACCAGATCAAGTACTTTTCCCAGTTGAAACTACTGATCAAATGACAGGAAACGAGACACACTCATGTTCAAAACATTCTCTCCAGTTCATGACTTCTTAGGATGTTCTGCCCAGCCACTGTCTCCCTGCCAGCTGCAGGGTTTTGGTTACTGGGGGAACCACAATGACATGGACACTGAAATGACCAGATCACACTCAGCCTCGTACTTTGGTGCATGCTGTGTGCACCAATCCACACAATCATGGGGAAAAATAAAGAAGTGGAATTCAGTTAAACAAAACAACCAAGGGAGAAGAGAAGTCCAAAGGCAATTCCTTCTAATCAAAAGCATGGAAATGGAAGAAAAATAAAATCTTAATTTCAACCAGAGATTGCGCTTGGGGATGTTTCCCAGATTTGTCTAACTTCAGGATTTCTACAATTCTGTGCTGTATTGAAGCCCTTAGTCACTGCTGCTTACTGTCAGGCTAAAGAAATATTTTATCCTTCAGAATGCACATGAGTTTTCATCCTATGGCTTTAAGACAACCTTCATATTCAGGAAACACAACAGAAAGGAAAATCAACGTTTTGTAATATTTAAATTCTACATATCTAAGTAGCCATGATGAATTGATCACAGCAAAAATGATCTGCAGGGAAAAAAGTCAAAAAATACATTGAACTTTAAAATTTTACACTGAAGCAGAATAACCCCCCTCAAGTTATAGAGAACAATTAACACAACACTATTTTGGCTGTGCACAGCCAGTTAAATAGGATTCATTTAGCAACTCTTAAATACCAGTAAAAGGCAAACATCTTCACGTATAGGCCACGCTCGTTCATTCCCGTGCTCTGGAGTGTATTCAGAAATTATTTCTTCCATTAGCCAGACACAGTGTCTAACGCAGGACCTACTTCTCATTAAAGATTACTTAATCATGTGGAGAGTGGAAGGCATTTTCTCCAGCTATTTTTGAGTTTCCGATTAATTAAGAGATGCTTAAAATGTTTTTCAAATGTATTTTCACCCCAAAATAATCCCAAAGAATTTTCCCTATCCCGATTTATTTCTCTACCACCATCAGAAACACACAAAAATTGTCAGAGATATGTCACCAGACCTCCACCTGCAGTATTCACTACTCTGAAGCCTGCAACAGGAAAAGACGAAAAAATAAAAGTCCTTGAAAAATTGCAGAATAAAAAAGCAAGAGACATTCCTGCTGCACAATTCCACCTGGTCTTATGATAGGCTTGGCTTTGCTTTTTAAATTCTGTAAACTTCTAGCAGTATTGTACTTTATTAGCCTTTTGCAACTGAAGTCAACGCCTTAAAAAGCTACAAGAGTAGCAGTATATTCAGTTATTACCTTATTATTACCTTGGTTCCCATCTATGGAAGTTTCTATTAGACTGCCTAGGCAGATACTTTTTCAGTCATATGGCCTGAAATCCATACAGAAATGCATTACACAAAAAAGGTCTCCCATAAAATGCTGTTTTCGCTCTAGACAACACAATGAAGGAGAGATGAAATTTGTAGCACAAATACTAGAGTAAAATAAATAAAGCAGTAGCTGTCAACATATTAACAATAACTTAATCTCTTGAAAATGAGAAGCAGAAATGAAATCAGAAAGAATATTCCCGACAGCTACAGTTACAAGTGACATACACAAATCCTGTTTATTGTTCTCTTCCCATGTGAGCTGGTATTTTATATATCCCAATGCTTGGGAGTTGATTATGAAAGCGATGCTGGGGTCTAAGATTCTCTTACAACTATTCCTCTGAATTCCCATAAGAAATGCAGAAATAGGTCACAGCAGTTCTCATACCTCTGCCTCGCTAATTTGGCAGTCTAACTTCTATTAGCAGCACACTACACTTGCCTGTAATACATCACAAGCTGCTGACACTTTCATACATAAAAATAATTGCTTTTAGAGAAAGAATTACTGCATCAGTACTAAGTTATGGAGTACTAAGTAATTCGCAAGAAGCTCATCTGAGAAGTCTACCACATGGCAGGGTTTCCCATTCATTTAAATAAACACAGCTGAAAGGGAAAGTCTCACACTCTAAGTGTTCCTCTTCCCTCTACTATTATTTCCATATATCATAACGAATACTGAATGAGTTTCAGCAAATACAGAGACTGACAAACTGAATTGCTTTTGGTGAGATAAATCCTTCCTTCAACAGCCACGTTCCTTTTCTGCCTTATCTCCTACTCTATTCTGCGTCTGTTCAGACCGATATTTTCTCTGCCAATCTTCTAAATCCTTTGCCTTTCTGTTCTTCACTTTCTCCTTGCTCCCATTACCACTCCTCCTAGTGCATATTTTAGGGTTTTTTTTTTCCCGGATACAACCCAGAAGAACAGGGTAACTCATGAACAAATGGTAGAAACCAGAGCTCCATTCCTAATGCTCTGTTCCTGACATACCTGTCGTGCAGACATCATCGCAGACCTTGGACACAAGACATTAAAGTAAATTCACCAATATCAGTCATTTTTCCAGTTCCCATAGCTAGACAGCAATGTCATTAACAACAGCACATTTTCTGTGACATTTTTGCCTGAGTCCTTTTTTTCCCCTGAACTGATAGCAAGAATAGAAAACAAATTACATGGTCTATACACTTAAGTGATTTGTAATGGATTCATTTCACACCAAGATGTGGTAAGTAGCACCATCCAGCACACCATGTCAGTATCACAAAGTTTGTGATTAAATGTGAACAACAACTGTGCAAAATGCAGGTAAGAGATCCTGGGAAACTGCCCGAGCTCTCCTCGATGCCAGCCCACAGCAGGCACCTCCCCAAAGGGCCAGAGTGGCAAAAGTTCAAGGACATTCAGTTACAAAGGCGTGGCTGTGAGATGGGTAATCTTGGCTCCTTTTGGGGAATAAAGAATCCTTCTTCAAAAGCATGGCCCTGGACAGGCCAGAGGGACTGGGAAAGCTTGTGGGATGAAAAGCTGTCATGTATCAGTGTGCTCAGAACTAAAGAAAACCCCCAACAACAACAACAACAACAACAACAACCCACCAGCCATTCATGAAGGAGGATCTTAATTGATTTAGAAATTTGTTTCTCTGATTTCTCTTAGTAAAGGAAATGAAGTTGTCTCAAACAGGAGGGTACAGGGTTAAGTCCTGAGCAAATCTATTTTCTTTGCCTCTGAAACCTTGTAGAGCTTAAAGAGAGTTAAGAGACTTCAGGATGTCGAGAGATATCCCAGCACAATCTCTACAGATGACCAAAATGCCCAGTGTTGCTAGTTTTGTATGATGGAATAGACTTTTAAAAGGTAAAATTAAGACAGATGACTAGGAATTGCAAAGCAGTATTCATTCAAGAAAACCCTATGGCATAGCAGAAAAAGAAAAGTACAGAACAAGGAAAGTATGTGCAAGCAAAACAAAAATCTGAACTAAAGAAATACAGATTAGTAGAAAAGCAGAAGTGACCAATTTCACATAAAAATTTTGTTCATAAAGGTGACAGAGAAGCACTTAGAAAAGGAACAACTTCAAAGTTAAGTTGATAGAGCAGGGAAGATCTAACCAGGTACACAACAATAAATTAACACAGGAGTACTGAAAAAGAACGGAAATACTTCCAGTTGATTTGGGTTCTGATTTATTTTATTGTTACTCAATCCTCCTTTGACTTCCGCTTCCACTGACAGAGCTGAGATAAGAGAGCTGCAGGACCACTCAGGTTAGCAGGGCTGTCCAGAGATAACCTCCCAGGAGCTGCTGCTGCTGGGGTCAGCACAGACCTGCCCAGGGCTCCACCAGGTGCCTGCAGGGCCAGAGATTTCCCTGGCCTCATCTGGGCAACGTTTTCAACAAAATCCTAACCAAATCTAAAGAGAAAATGGTATTAATGTTCACAGATTACGAAGAGCTTGAACAGAAGTTGTGAGGCTTAAAAGTGTGTTTTCAATCTGGTTTATTTAAAGCTACCTACATGCAGCAAGTGAGTGTGCCAATGTTTGTGGCCTCGTGCCTCCTGCCTAAAGAGCTCCCTGAGAGAGAGAAAGCATTCTGCAGTCAGGATTTCTCAGTGGGAATTTTCACTTCATTTAGGAGGAAAAAGTAAGCAAACAGAATTTCAGGGGGGAAAAAAGTGCATAATAGCTAGTTTTTCCTTGCATAAACTTTTTCATCCTCCATTATGATGCCTGATAGAAATGGTACATCCATGAAACTGATACCATTCCTTAAAATGATTCAGGATAACTGCCTCAGCATATTTCTATGACAACTCTGCATAACCCCTGGCTTAAATAATATACAGTCCCAAATCAAACACATAACACCGAAAGCAAAGGACTTGGTATGCTTTGTGCCTCCATTGACCAGCCTCAGCAGTTAAGACAAACAATACAAAGTTTTCATGTTTACTGTAAAATTAAAAAGGAAGCAAAATAAATAAATGTTTCAAGTATCTTTAATGTTGACACTTGAGAAACACATCATATAGGTACCACAAGACTTGCTGTGCTTCTGTGAAAGGCTGGATGTGTTAGCTTAGATCTCTCCAGCACTGGGCTGTTTTGATTTCTCAGCCCTAAAAGTGCACGAATTTTATGGTAACTTTTGCACCAGGATTTTATAAAGCTCCGTATCCCAAAGGAAGGCAAAGCATCTAGAGCACTACTGACAGAGAACAACTCAATCAAGATTTGGGATAGGACATTTTTTAGGGACAGGATCTATACACAAGCTCCTCATGTTAAAAAATAAATCTTCCTTTTTGCAAGAAGAAAGGAGAATGTTGGCTACCTAAATCTACATAATCTTTAAATCAACATGAAAAAAAAAAAGAAAATAAAGACAACACACCAAGGTTGAGAGATCACAGTCATTGTTATGTTGACTAGAAATTTTACCAGATGGTTACCTTTGATTTGTTTTTGAAAATGCATTGCTTGAGGAATCTAGCAATGTTTAATCCTGGTATTACATGTCTTATTAAAATCCTAGCTGGTTCTACACCTGTGGATTACTATGAATTTGAGAAGTACAACCACCCTGTAGAAGAAGCTTCACGAATTCCTCCGCAGACAAATCCCTACTTCTAAATATTATACAAACTCCTGCTCAGGAAATTTTATCCCACTGAACCCTCTTTTATTAGAAACGTTATGATTATAAACGTCAGCACAGTTTAAACTGTCGGAATACTTTTCTCAAGGAAATATATTAGCTGTATTTTACTGTAGCATTCTGCATGGGCTCAGCTTCAAATCCTACTCATAACAGTTATATTAGCAATAACACAAATTACACATAATTGGATTTTTTTAGACTGCTACTCTCCCCCACTCCACTAGCAGAGCGCATAGAAACCTCTTCATTATAAAAAGCTTTCTTTTTTTTCCACTCTTGGTTCTTTTCCTCTTATGAAATTCCAGTAGAGAGAGGATGTTATAGAGCACGTGTACTACGTAGCAAATTAGGGAATCTTTACCAACTGCTAGTAAATCTGAAAAGAAATTGTATAAATCCACTGTAATTGAGACTATGTTACAAAAGAATGATGTACTGGCTATGTAATTACATTCTTTCCCTTTGAATATAGGTGGTACTAACAAAAGGATACTGTAGATAATTAATGCATGAAATTCCTTTTAAGCATGATTTATGATAAAAAGTTTAAATTTCAGGTTTTCTGCACAGACTGAAACATAACATATTTCCCCAAAGATACTGATTTTTTTTCCTAAAATATATACTTTGAACAACTGCAATTATTTATCATACACTATCTATTCCTCTATTTGTGAATTAAGCTATACTATAAAATGTATATTGAAATGATAATCTCAAAATAAAATGCACTTGTCTCCTACCCACCAAAAAAAAAAAAAAAGAGAGAAATTAAAAAAAAAAAAAAAACAACAAATAAAAGGTGCTCTTGGAGCATCAGCATTGTTAAAACTAAGGTCATTTGCTCCAGTTAAGGGGTTTTTGCTAAGGGGTTTTTGCTCTGCTCCATTAACAGTATAATTACTGCTGAAAACCAACCATTAACTTCATGTATTCACTGCAGCAAGAATCCAAGTCCATTCTTTTTAAGGGGTGTTTTTTTCTAAAAAGCTCCCTGTGAATTTTGACATTTTGGACTGGTCATAAAAAACTGAGAACCAGACATGGTTAAGGGATAAAGGGTGTTTACTTTGTTATTTAATAAGGATCTTTATGGTGCACCAGTTTGCCAAGGTGGAACGTGCCAAAATGCACACACACAATAGATCATACATACATTTTACAGATTTTACAAATTAGCATATCCAACAAAGATGCCCCAATGGGAGACCTGGATGAATGGTGTGTTATTCTCCCATTCCCCCCTGGATGGGCCAAATATCTAGTTTACAGGAAGTAAAGGTTCTAGAGAGGACCCTGGTTTCCCAAGACAGTGTAGGGTTTTTTTGGCATCCTACTGTGAGGCCTTTAGGAAGTTTGGTCTCCGGGCCTAAGAGAATACTAGGGTTATGTTTAGTTATCAGACTTAAGGAATTACAAGTACGCATGATAAGTACTGAGGATATATAAAAGTTATATAGAAGGTATATAAAAGAAAAGGCAAAAAATCATTTTGGCATCAAAACGAGTGAGTGGGAGGGTTAATGTGCACCTGGAGCAGCTGCAGCAGTGCCCCTGCCCAGGGAACAGAAGCAGCCTGGCACACCTGGAAAGAAGCCCAAACACCTGAACTGGTAAAAGACTGCCACAATTCAAGGGGAAAAAAAGGAATCATTAAAATGAAAGAATTTTAAATACCTTAAAAAACAAACAAACAAACAAACAAAAAAAACAAAACAAAACAAACAAAAAAAGAAAGCAAAACAACAACAACAAAACACAAAAAAACAAACCAAACCAACCAAACAAACAAACAAAAAGACAAACAAAACACCTCAGGTTTTCAGCACATAAAGGGATCCAATCTTGTATCTACTTTTAAAATTTTGGTCATTCGCATTCTGTTTCTCATCCTTGTGATGACGAACCTAATGCTGTACCAAGGAGTTAAAGCAAACCCAAGGACAGCACATGAATATTTACAAGAAATAAGATTTTAGAGAAGTTAGATTAAGACAAAACAATCTATTGATTAATTAGTATTGTAAAATGTACATGTGTAGTTTAATACAAAGTGAATGGGGCATTCATTACCTAGGCAATTTCCAAAGTTCATTTAATTTTGTTACTTTGCCATTATTTACATTTAAGAAAACTACAGGAGTATTTGTAAGACAAGACAAACACAAAAACACCCTCAAAATTCCTCTTTGTGAGAAAACTGGGGAAACTGGTAGAAAACACCTTAGCAAACATGTAACATATTTACAACATAATGTAAGATCTTTATGTTAAAGATACATGGGAAGGTTGCAAAATACACTAAATGAAAGCAAAATAACTGTGAATTTTTAACCACAGCTACAATTTCACTGAAAGTAAATTCTAGTATGTTTTTATAAATCAGAGTTGGTTTTGACATGCCAAATAAAGTAGATAATTTCTAAATTGTCATGGAAGTGAAAGCATATTTAATGTTTGTACTAAAAAGACAAGAACTACAAGAATGAATCACTTGTTCGCAACCAGGAGTTGCTAAATAGAACAGTCTGTGAGATATTTGATAAGAGATTCACACATGCCTGTTTGCCAGAGCCAAAAGAAACACTTGCTATAGCTTTTCTGTCTTCATTTGTATGTGTAATTTATTCAAGAGACATGTAGGTAATAAATGATCTACAAACCTCATTTTAGCAGCAGAGCACAGAGGGCTTTGTGGATCACCTGTGGGGGGTTTGCTCTCACAGGCACTGCTGGCACCTTCCCTTGGGGACAGCACCAGTGAGGAGCCACTAAACCCCAGTGCCACCACCAGCTCAGAGGAGTAACCCCTCTGTGCCACCCTGCTCTTCATGCTAAAGTGAGAACAAGGCCAGATACCATGAGAGCTGGGGACACAGCTGGTGCCACATCCATGCTAGGATGCTCTTTTCATCACCTGCCACTTCAGAGAACTCTTTTCCTTTGCATCTTTAAGCAGGACTAGTCAAAGGTACGCCGATGAGTATTACCACAGAGTATGAGTGCTACGGAAAGTGGGAACTAAAGGAGAACTTTCAGTGAGTTGCTGGAATGATGCAGTTGCCACTTCACCCCCAAGATCCTGATGCTGTGTGGGAACAACAGCTGGTCCCACTGCCCTCAGCAGGAGACTCTCCAATCCCACTGCTGCCAAACATGCTTTGAGCACATCCCCATTTCCTGTGACTCTACTTACAGCAACTCTCTAAAAATTATTTGCTACTTTTGCAGCTCTGATCATCAAGCAGATTTCCAGCTTTGTGGCTGGGTCTGAGTAAAAGTGCTGCTCCTACAGGGCTCCTGCCATACCTGCCTCTTGTCATTCCTGAATAGTTCAAAAATGCCCAAACCCCACGAATGCTTTACAAAAGAATTTTACTGTAGCTGATGACTTGTATCATCAAAATAGTTTTCTCACATTGATTTTTTTTTTCAAAATAAGGCAGTATGTATTGTGAAATAAAAGAAAAAGTAAGTTCACTCAGAGAACTAGAGCAATTCAAAACTGTTGCTTGCTTGTCACTTAAGAATGTGATTTTCAATGGTATATACACTGAAGTACTGGAAAAAGTATGAGGTTTTTTTCCCTGCTATTGTCCCCATACTCAGATGCACACAGAGTCTCACTGACTGAAAAAAAACCAAAAAGCCCTCTCAGGGTGACTGCTACCATTTTTGTACTTGTGCACATCTATTTCAATACTGCACTTTACATTAGTAGTTTCATAAACATTTTCTCTGCTTATAGCACTGATAGGTATAATCAAACAGCTCCAGTGGATTAGCCTTACAAACTAGGACTTTCATCACAACAGGATGAAGGACTGGTACAAGAATTGAAATGAACCAACTCCACAGGTGGAACTGAGCAAAACAATTGCTTTGCAAAGCCTCAGGTTTTACTACTGGAGCTTAGACATCATTCCCTGACTTCAGTTTACATAGGCAAAGGAGACAGATCACAATTAAAAATGTAGTTTAAATAACTTAAATAAATCCTCCATTTACTTTTGAATGCCCTGGTATTGCTATTCGTACCTGACTGTGGATTATGCATTTTTAAGGAAGCTCTCCTAGCACTTACTTGAGTTAGACATAATAGAACTTCTTTTATGAATAAAGTTTACGCTTGCCCCAGCAGCCTGTCTGGTATTTCTAAGTCATGAATAGCAGCATTCAGGTAGGTGGGACATCTTCTGGGAATAAGGTCTGAAACCCTCAGCTTCCTTTCTCGAGACTGCTGCATTCACTTGATGGCAATTGAACAGAAATAGCACTCTGCAAGCCTCACACAGCTGCCTGGAAATACACTGCTCCTGCAAGGCTGACAGATTTGGTTAATTGTGAGGAACTCCTTCATAAAATGAAATGGCTTCATGTCAGTTCAACAAGTGTGTACCTGGGAACTACAATATGAATTACCCTTAATTTATCTGCAGCACTGCCTGCATGCTTTATGAAAAGTATATGTGTATATATAAACAGGGTAGAAATTAACTTGTGCCTAAGGCTACCACCAAATGTCAATTAAGCTGCCAGACTTTCAGGGGTTGGTATTCTGTCTTTCTGCCTGGGGGAAGATTTGTATTCAATTTATTGTTGAAGAAGACAACCAGTCTGGCAGGGAAAGGAGATTAACAAATTACAGACTATTTTTTAAAAGGTGAACATAACTTACTGAAAACAAATTTTAGGAAGCTTTCTTATTATTCTTGAAACTATTTTTCCATGTATAAATCCGGAGAAGGGGAAAAGCCATTAACTGTCTGTAAGCAGGATCTAATACAAGCAATATAAGTTAAAAATGCACCCTTGCCTTTGTTTTATTCTTTCACTATTTTATTAACAAATAAATATTATTGCGAGAAGCTGCTGCCATGCCCAGGCAGAGGATGTAAAAAACAATTGTGCTTCTAAACAAGGCAGTAATTCACTAGCTGTTAAAAATGCTTTGTTTTTTCTATTAAATAAACACATAAGTTATCTCCAAGTCAGTCTCTCTTTACAAAGAAACACTTCTTACCATTTCAAATTCAGGTCTGTCTCAATAATGCCATATCTTCAGAACCACTCAAATAGCTGGTTGCCAATTGATATCCAAATTCCACCCAACCACAGCCATTCAACCCCGAATTTGTTAATTACCCTAAAATTCAGAGTGCTGATGTAGACACAAAGGGTCTCAGGTTTGGGTTTGCCCCACATAACACTCACACTGGTTTCCTTATGTGGACTCCACAGTTTGAAGGTTCTTCCCCTCCACCCTCAGAGCTGCCAAAGTCTTCATGTGAATGGGAATGTAAAATTTCCAGCATTCCTCCATGCCAGGTTCTCCCTTCATGGGTGCTTTTCCTCAGGTTGGGAGTTCCAACTTAAACCAGCCAATTTTTGGCATTGACTCTGTGGAAGCAAGACCCAGTTTGTTTACTCCTATCATTACACATATGATCCTATTCCTCTTCTAGAATGTAAACTGAGACATTCTGAGCCATGTCAGAATGAGACAAAAGATCCACGTGCAGCCAAATCTATGGAGGAAACCTACACCCAGCTAGGTGTTTCCACTATCAATCTGTTACTGACTGATACGACTGGGTATCAGAAAGGGAATGTGGGGTATCTTCCTGAACTTTGAGTTTCTCTTATCTTGTGAAGAAAACCAGTTTTTACAGAACTCGTGATTGCAGGGCCAGTCTATATAGTCCCACTATATACTCCATAAACTCCCACTACATACATACATATATATACATATATATGTGTGTGTGTGTGTACACACACTGTTTTACCAGAAAAAAAAAACTTATATCCCAGAGAATAATGTGCTTAATCTGCTGGATTGAACACATGTTCAGGTACCACTACAGAGCTGCTCTTGCAATATCTTCCACCAGTCTGGCAAACAGGGCAGTGGAATAGGGGGACCCCATTGCCCAACCTGTGTGAGCTGAGCTGAGTTTCTCCTGCTCACTCCAAGGACGAGTCCTGCATTCAACTCCCCCTGCAACAAGAACACAGGGAGCAGGAAATGCCATCCCTGCAGGCCTCCTGCAGCTCAGCAGTCACACATTCCCACCATACCCCAAGCACACTGCAGCCACTGCAATGCCACTCACTGCACTCTCAGTTTCTGCATTTCCAGGAGCCACCAAAGGTCACCATCATCATTATCATCATCATCTCTTGCTGTCTGGAAACAAATATTAGCTAAAGGGTTCTTTGCTCCATCTGAATGATTTGCAGAACCAGTTTACCAACACAGAATATCAGAAATAAAAAGGCCTGTCAGAGTGCTGTGACAAACAAGAAAATCCTCACAGATGGAGCATCTATTCTCTTATTTTCTCTCCAGCAGCATTCTCCACCGCTTAGATTCTTCCCACATTTAGTCATACAGTAAAAATATATTTTGCTATCTTTCCTCAGAACATAATTTAGTAGAGCATGAGAAAGAATTGAAACAAAAGTGTAAAAAATTACTTTACAATAAATAAATGTGCAGGACTATTGTATTTTAATTTCTTTAAATATTTTGCCTATTTGTTCTATACTAATTTATAGTCTCTTTTTCCACAGGGCCAGATGGGCCTTAACCTCTGCAGTGCCCAGGACCTTCTTTCTGCAGGTCCACTGCTTATGCTGTCAAAAACAAATGTAATGTCAACAGGAAACTGAGTTATCACACTAGGTAGTTTTCTGAATCACTAAGACAAAGGGACACAGGGATGTCAACAAAATAATCAAGTTTCAAAAGGGGAAAAAAACCTATCATGGCAACTGTACTTGTTATAAAAAAAATATTTTTTTATTATATTTTTTCTGTTTTTTAGTAGAATGATAAATATTAACTCTCAGGGCAGGTTTTTTTTTGTGTGTGTGTGTTTTTTGTGGGTTTTTTTAATTTATTTGTTTTTGTTTTTATGCAATTATGTACAAGTATACTATTTAGCATGGCAGCGGTGCTCAAATCTCATTTATTGAATGGACATCATTAGAGCCAGCAGAACTCAGGAGGTTATTAGAGCCTCATCTGAACTATGAAAATGTCAAGTCAAGTGGGAATGCTGAACAGTGATATGAAACTTATTTCAGTTATCTCACGTTAACAAGAGGAAAGAATGCTGAGTTTTCAACAAAAACAAAACAAAGCAAAGCATGGAAAACAGCAACACGAGATGCATTTGTGACCACAGCCATCGAGATACCCAGTGCTATATATTTCTCAGTTTTAACATCATTAAAACATGTCCCTCCTGCTATTAGTTCATCACTGCTTAAACCTCCAGTCACCGATCAGCTTCAGTGTGCTGGATGCTGCTGGTTACAGCATTGACACGGAAGGGCTGTGGATACAGGGGGTGAAAAACAGCAAAAAGCCTCTGTGGAAGGAGTGACTTAGAGCTGCTCTCCTCCCACTAGTAAAATTCATGGGTTACATCTCTTCTTTTTCCATAAGCTCTTCTTTTTTCTTTCCCCCCTCAGTTTATTTGATGAAGTCTGAGAAGATTTTAGAAAAAAACAAGTACACAATAATTCTACAAATTTAAAAAAAATTAATATTTCAAAATTCCTATTTTTCCTTGACACACCTGTACTGTTTCAAGGAGAAGATGCCTTAGATCTGTCAAATAAATGTGTGACTAAGAAGATGGATTTTTTGCTTCTATTTTGGAATAAAATGTTGTAAACCAAATTAAAGTAACTTTTGGAGGTTTTTTTTAGATATATCCTTCCTGTTTCCTAGATATAGCTTTCACACATGTAGGACACACACAAACTCAGAGGTGTTACATGTAAAATACTTAGTACAAAACCCAGGCAGAGGCTTCTGAACAAGCCCTGCCTTCCAAAAGGGCTCACGTGCACAGCACGCACTGAGGTGAGGGTGTGCTGAGGTTAATGTGCACAAAAAAGAGTTTTCTCAAGCCCAGTATAAAGTGTTGGCTATGATCTTTTTTCTTCTTTAGTGTACCTCGAAGTGTTATTTTTCTTTCACATTCTGTTCTACAAAAGATCTTTAGCACCTATTTTGGCAGAAAGCTTAAAATACCAGGGCAATCAGAAAAGAAGTGCAACAGTGACTTCACAGAAAATTGAAGCTGAGCAGCAGAGAGGAAAAAGGATCTTCAGTGATCTGTGTAGGTCATCTGTTCTCTCCCTCAGACCTGTTTGCTATAAATTAACACCTAAGTTTTGGGCAGTTTCTCTTTTTTTTTTTTTTAAAGACCTGTTCATTTTTTCAGGACTATGTTTACCTGCAATCCCATTAGTTATGGTCCAGATAAACTAAAATCAGAGAAAACAAGACCTGAATTAGAAGACTTGATACTAGGTAAGAAAAAACAAAAAAAAAAAACCACAAAAAAAACCACAAAAAACCCAAACAAACAAAAAAAAAAACAACAACCAACAACCCAAGCATTATTAAAAAATAGCAATTAACAACTCACACTGCAGTCTTCCTATACATTTCACAGTAAAAATACTATGATTAAACAACATTACAACGACCTGAGATGACATCTTCAGAAATTAACAGGCAATAAACAGTATACTATTTCAAAAGTTTGACCTCTTTATTTTCCTTATTTCTGCTGATTGAGGACCCTGCAACATTGATTTGTTCCAAGGAAGGATTCCAGTATCTCTGTCTTTCAAGGGACTGTATAAACCTGGCTCTGCAGAGCAAATTTCCAGCCATAAACCTGTGCATACTTGTACATGTCTTGCAGTCAAGTCAGTTTACTGAACTTGAATTTGGAGATAAAAGTTTCTGGAGGCCTGATATGGCCATTAAAATGCTGCAACATAAAACATCAGTACTGACAGAATTTAAACTCAGGCCTAAATATAGTGACCCCAGAGCCAGTATAACAGTTCAGAACAAATGGAATCAAAACAGAAAGGGCACAGACAGCACATGAGAGGGAGAGGGGAGGGGAAAAGCCAAAACAAATGAGGAAGGAACAGAGCTTGTGCTCCAGCTCTCCCAAAGCTATGGCTGCAATAGTTCACAAGGTCTGAAATTTGAAAGGCTATGTTGCCTTATTAAGAAACGTTATCTTGATCTATAATTACATCTGGACCACATAAAATAAGCAATTAATTTTTATCAATACAGATTAATACAATTTCTGTATTTAAGATCCAAAGAACTGATGTCTGCGTTTGCAGTCTTTGCTCATTTCATTTTGTGAGGCTGCCTGTTACTGGTTTAATAAAGTCTCATCATATCATCAAGCCCAAATGTCAATCCTGGTCCCTGTCCAGGCTCTTCTCTCTGCATTTAGTAATTTCCCACAGAAGTACTTTCCAATAGCAATGAGTCTGACACTTGCTGACCAATCCAAGGCTCCCAGCAACACTCTAAGCCTTCACTTCTTTAGCTAAGAAAGATCTTTATATCATCTGTCTGTATTGGAATGATACATATGCAGACATTTCCCACGGGGAAAGCTCCCAGCAGAGGTGCCCAGTTCACCCAGGCACTGCCTGCCCTATGCCAGAACCAGCACATTTCCCAGCAGACTGTCACACTTTCATGGGCCATGGCCAGAGGACCTGCTCCTGCTCAACTCTCCAGCTGTGATGCCATCTACAAGATAGAAGCAATTATTTGCTTTCTGGCCCAAGCTAAAGTAGTCTTATTTCATATTCAAAATTCACCTCAGCAGCTGTGACCGCAAACCAACTCAGATCAGATCATTCCTCCAACACAAAGCATTTTGTTTTTCTTCTGAAGGGATTACAGCATGAAATTAGAATTGAAATAAATGAGTTAAATACGTGAGAACTGTCCCTTAGAACTTTAGAAATGACTGCACTAACAGCTTCATCCTGTAGTTAGGAGGAATATGGAAGAGATCTCCAAGTAAATATTTATATGCATCACTATAAGCCCAAGCAGCAATTAATCATTATCCCAAAATACAATGAATTAGGAATTTTAAAACTACTTTCCATATTGGAACAAGGTGACCTAATCCACCAGGATCAGCTTCCAGGATTCTGCTGGATGTGTTGGCAGTATATTTCAAGTTCAGAAATTTGATTTTAAAAAGCAACAGATTTTGCAAAGATTATTCTCACAATATATGGCTAAATATGATACCCATCTGTGAAATAAAATAAACACATTTAGGAAACTATCAAAATGTTCCTTAAAATCAAACATATGCTAAGTGTCCACTATGTCAGGCTTGAGCTGGTCCTCTCCAAAGCTGACCAATCTCATGATTTGGATTCTGATTTCTTCTTTTTTTTTTTTTTTCATAACGTTAATTTGTTGAAAAGGTTTAACAAGATCAACACGAATATGTGTAAGACCTGAAAGAACAGTTCAAATGCAGATCAGAAAAGTATGGTTTTCTTTTTATTTTTAGTTTAGAAAAATAAGCACTGTACTGATAATATGTTGCTTATTGCAAGGAGAAAAATTATGTTTTAATGTTTTTTTTGGAAGAACAGCCAAACTAAAGAAAAACACCCAAACTACTCAGCTTAGTCACTAATATTTTGCTGTTTTATGATGTGAACTAATTCCAAACAACAGCACCAGCATAAAGTATCTTCCCTCTAAACAGACATGCACCCATTTGGGAATGGACATTTTGCTTTGGGACAAGGAGCTTTAATAATTCTAAATATTAAAAAACAGAAGGGTTTTAAAAATTAAAATGCTTTCATTCTGGCTTTTCAATAAAAGGGGAAAAATTTTATGAATAAACCATTTCAGCGGGTCAACAGAAGAGTCGAGGAACAGAAAACGAAAGCAAGAAAAAATAGAAGACTAAAATGATAAAAAATGAAAAATGCAATTTGCATAGTTAGAAGCCCTCTTGAACTTGGGCCAGAATATCCAACCATCATTTCCCTTTCTTGGCTTATATATCTAATTATTAAATTTACTTCCATTTCAGTATGTTATTTAAGAACTCAAACATGTACTTTCCCTTTGAATCACTGCTGGGAGACAGATTCTAGGGGCAGTCGATTTATTCCAGTTGTCAGGCTTAGAGCAAGGGATCCAAACACGCGTTTTTCAGATTTCTCTATTAGTTTTTGCTGGTTTTATAAAATATTACAACCTTACTAGTAGTTCCAGCACACACGATGGGTGCAGGGCAGCAGAGCTCAGGCAGGCTGTGGCAGCAGCTGCAGGAGCAGAGGTGAGCACAGATCCCCAGCTGCAGCTGGAGAGGGGCTCCGACTCAGAGCATGGGGACCACTGGCAGCTCTGGACACCTCAAAGACTAAAACTCCCCTCCACTGGCCTACTCAAATTGAGGGGTTTGTCTCCCTAAACCTTTCAGCCCACCTTGGAAAGTTTATTCAAAATAAATTTAAAAAATCATCAAGTTAAAACCGATCCAGTCCATTATTTTTAGGCCGCTGCCTTTGGAGGCAGCAGATGACAATGGAATGGAAAATTCCTTCCGCAGCTCTGCAGGTGCACTTGCATCATGAAGGAGCTTCTGAATAAAGCAAACTGTACATATTACTACTGCCTTCAAAACAGCTTATGAACTTTTCAGTCCATTGTGATCACAGTTCCCTGTATTAGAAGGGAGCCTGTGCCCTTAAATCTTAACTCTGTGAACTCTTCCCTTTAAAGTACCCAACATGAGAACTTTTTTAGGAACAGGAAAGTCTGAGCTCTAATGAGATCCTCTCTGACAATTGCAGAATAAAACCTTCTATTATATATACTACAGAGATTGGAAACACATTTGCTATACTTCTCATTTTTCTTTACGATCCTCTCAGTCCCTTAACTAGAGTACAATGTCCCTGACTTGAATTTATATCACACTTTTGAGGATGCAATAAGCAGCAGATTGCTGAACCTGATAGCTTAAAGAAAGATAACTTCATGGAGAGGCAGGCTGGTGTGAACTAAACTACACAAAGCAAGAGATTAATGCCTGCAATAATAAATACATACATATGGATAAGGCCACACTCCTCCGTATTGTCTTCGAAAATCAACCAATTGAATGACCAAGCAGCAAACCAGAAAAATAAAATAAAACAAAAAATAACTCTGTAGTATCCAGAGTAAAGCAGATTTTCCTCTGTGTAGCAAATGGCACAAGGTTGCTTGCACTTACTCCAGAAGGTAGGATCCAGTTATCTGAGCCTCAGTGGGCAGGAAAGGAGGCAGTGCACAACAACCTGACACAATTCCTGTAACCTCACTGTATAACCTCTGCTATCCTGCACAACAAATGTAAGTGTGAGGTACAGAGAATAAAACATGGGACGTTAACTCTGAAAGCCATCTGATGAGATCAGCACGATGGGTTCACCACTCAAGAGTCCTCTACAGCTCCCATAAAGCCAGAAGGTAAGTAAGATTTCCATTCCCAAATGAATGGAATATCAGCTGCTGTTATTTCAGAACCAAGAAAATAGCTTTATTGATTTCAATTAAAGTTTAGAAACGGTGGCCTTCATAAACACACACATGCAGCTGAACATAAGAACTTTATAAAGATCATAAGGCAGAGTGCAAGTTTCAGAAAATTCTCTTCATACATGCCAGCAATTGTGGCCAGAAATAAAGGCCAAACTTTGAAAACAAGACAAGTGCCACTGTTATGGGGGGTTTGTTTGGTTTGGTGGGGTTTGTTTATTTGGGTTTTTTAGGGTTTTTTCCCTCCAAGAGGACCAGCTGCTGAAAGATTTCTCAGCTATGTGTGCCACCCTACCACTCCGTCTCTTCCTGACAGCATCATGTCCATCTCTCTTAAAATCAAACTACCTACCCAAGCAACATGGGGCCTCAATAAAACTCAACTGCTGCTGAAAACACAGCACAGGTAACTTTAGTGGCACGCTATCAGATGTCTCCCCATCTCTATTTGGATAGTGCCACCAATGTTTGAACTGAAGGTGAAGCGCTCTTATCTCGTGCCAGAGGTGAGCTGAAGAGGCATTACAGTCTCACAGAGAACTCCTGTGAGAGGAACCAGCACTTCAGCTCCCTTGGCAGATGCGTTTGAGGCCCTTTAACTGATGCCTTAAGTTTTAGCTTTTATGTTTTTTCTGTCCTGTAACTCTGAACTCCATGCAGAGTGTTAATAAGCTCTCATCACAGTTTGGGCAGACAAAACAATCCTTCCAGGCCTGAGAACCAAGGACATCCTCAGACTCTGAAATTATAAACAAAAGTGAACTGGGGGGCAGGGGGAGAAGCAAACTGAGGGAATGTGACTTCATTCCCTGAAGCTGCAATTGGACAATTAACCCCTGATATGTAAATGGACCAAACATGTAGATCTGAAAGGCTCATGACTATCTCTCAGGTGGAGTCTCAGCTTTTGACTGCCCAAGGTGTATCTATCGAAGGCCTTTAATGAATACCCACGTTATTCTTTTAACTCTGTCTAGCCCCACCAGCAGTGTGCAGATGCACAGCACAGGCCACTGAAGGGCTCTGAACAAATCTACACACCCAAGTCCCACAACTCATTCTTGTGGACAGCAGATACCACTGCTGGTCCTGCCACCCTGCAACTCAGACAAGGGGCAAAAAGAAATTAAGAGACCAAAAAATATCCCCAAAGTCACAAGAGTCACAAAAGAAGGAACATCACTCAAGTCCTCCTCTTCTTCTTTGGTCCTTATCACCTCTTGCAACAGCAGTGAGACAACACTGCCTTCTACCCTGCTGCACACAGCACCTCCAAAGGTATCATCCACTATCCTGCTTTGCAATACTGCAAATATATCTCAGAACAACTGAGTCTACAGTGTGTCCACAGCACTGCATACTCCTTGTGAGGATTTCCACAATGGCAAGAGAATTCACTGCTAGAATTTTAATCTTTGGTTTTGTGGGGGTTTTCAGTGTAACATGTCCTTCTAAGCTCATTGGCTACTTTCATCATATTGCACCTATGAGCTGATTACAAAAGCAGAGTGTCACCAGAAAGTATATTCTGTATTCTGTTAAAGTGCACAAATGCTCCTTTAGAAGATCACAGCAATTTTGGTGTTTTTTTTCTTTTTTCAATAATTATTCTACCTCCTTTTTTTTGTTTTTGCTTGTTTGGTTTTTTTTTTTGTTTTGTTTTGTTTTGTTTTGTTTTAGGAAATCCATTTGATGAAAACACTTCATGTGTCAAACCATATCTCCTAAAACTAAATTTTAATGACTGTATTAAATAGTGGCTACAGGCCAACAGGAAAACGGCTTGCATGGCAGTTTAATTGACAGAACATCTGAAGTGTCCTTGAAAATTATTTAAAAGTTTATTACAGTCCTGGAGGTCAAGAATGAAAGGCTTCAAACAGCAGTTCTGTGGAAGTCCTTCTATGACCCAGATGCTAGAGCTTTGATGCTCCTATTAATTCAAAAATTTAACTTAACACACAGACACCTTCAAAAACTCTCCTCTCTTGAAAATTTGCAATCATTCATACACTGTAGAGCTCAACAGTATTTGAATCCCTGACTAGAACATAAATCTGTGATGAAGCATAATTACTTTAAACCAAATAACCTACACAATGCCACAAGCAACAGGACAACACATTTGAAAGTCACTAATTTATTATGCAAGCTGTAAAGAAGTGAAATATGATGAAAAAGAGTATAAAGTGATACAAATATTTTATATATTTATGAAATACCTCACAATATACTTACAGCATTCACAGTTTCTTTTTCTCATTAATATTGTCACTGAAATTAACTTTGCATGATAATCACTCCTAAATAATTATTGCTGTACTTACCAATAAAGATTGCAAAATTTGCATCACTCGTGAGGAAGAGTGAGTGTTTTCTCTGCCTCTGTTGGAAATCTTAGGATACAGTTTATATATTAGAATTAGATTACAACACAGATTTTGCACAGAAAATAAAAAGTGTTACTGAATGAAAAAGCTAAATTTTCATTCTGCCAGAGGACAGTGAATACCTTAAGTGAATACCTTAACAACTGTGCCACATCCAAAATTATCAGCATAGCAAGCTGACATAAAAGAGGTTAACTGGCAGGTACAATAGCTTCACCTTAACCCAGATGTCAGAAAACTTGTCATTATTGATATTCAAAATTGGAACAGAACAGTTAAGTGACTCACAGAAAGCTGAATAGGCAGGCATTTAAAATTTCATGTGTGCAAGAGTAAATTCATAGCTTGCTTCACCTTAGAAAAAATGAGGTATTTTCTGCTTTGTTTTTAATTCAGAACTTTTTATTTTGTTAAAAATCTTATATGTATGGCTTTGGATGTTTCTCTAACATCCACATGTGGTCTAAAATAAACTGACCATTTTTTCCTCTGAGTTTTCTGCATTAAATCAACAGAATTATCCAAAACTTTAAGAAAATTTGAGCTCAGAATACAGCCTACCTAATCTCAGTGTTATGCATTAATATAATCTCTAATTCAATCCAACATGAAGCACAGTTTAAATATGTTGATGACAGTTGGTCAGAAAGTGTACATGGTGAGAAACAAATCTGCATACTTTGCTTGCTTAATTTTCAAGAATGCAGAGCATTTAATTCATGTTTAAATGATGACAATTTAGGAAAAATGTTTCAAGGGAAATGAAACACAAACTGGTTTGAATTAATTTCTCCTGTTCTACACATATATCAGGTATTTTTAAAAGGATGTATGAACTGTCAAAGTAAGACTCATCCTCTTAATACTTTCCCAACACATATTTTTAATATCTAGCACAACGCCCAGAAAGGTGCCTGACCACCATGACATGTGAGAACCATAGGGAATACCATTCCAGAGGAACATGCTTTGGATCACAGCACATGCTCACACCCACAGAGCATCCATACAGGTTCCCTTATGAAGTTTAACTAGTTTGTCCATATTACCAGCAAAAATAGAATTAGATGTTTTAGGGTAATATACTTTGAAATAAATCAGCCTCTTGTGAATACCAGTGAAAGAAATGTGGACAGTTAAAGGATATCTAGCCTTAGTCTGAAACTGCTATTGGCTGCCAACTCCACATACTGAAATTATGATATGAATTAGTATTTTCTAGACATGTTAGAAACCTTTCTTCACTTTCCTTTGAACAGATTTATGAATCTCGTTCCTTCAGTGGAGGTGAATAATTTACAGTTCCCCACCCTTAACTTGATAATGAAAATTAATCCAGTTTGAACTTTTAGCTCTTTGACATTAAAGAATATATAATGCAGAATTAGACTGTAATATGAATGCAGCCTGCATCAACCTATTAATCATTTTGCGATCTTTGGATAAAAAACAAAAAACAAAAACCAAAACCAACCAAACAAAAAAAACCTATTAAGAAAATTGGTCGTTCAAATGAATCATTACATTTCAACAAATGTTAGCTTTTGTACTCCTCATCTAAGAGGAACCCCTACTTTTACCAGAAGTGTTTCTCAAGAGTCATCTTTTTTTTTCTAAAAAAGTAGGCTACAGTTACACCAAAACAAATTTGTCTCCTCAAACTTAAAATGAAAATTTTATTTTTAACACAGAAACAAAAGTCTTAAGCATTTTTTTGAAAAAAATAAAATCAAAATTCTTATTCACTTTTGTGCCAATTCTTGTAACTGCATTCACCTTTATTACAACAGCATTTAAAATGTTATAGAAGGACAACAGTGCAGCTGTTGCAGTAACAGCAAGTTTATCATCACTAAGAGTCAGGTAGCCAGATGACTTGACACATTAACTAAAATCACAAATTATGATGCTTTCATTCCTTGGTAATGACATGGAATTATTTCTACTGGCAAGATCATGAAATTAGTCACAATCTTTTCCACAATTCCTATCCCAGTAGAATTTGAATTCATAGCAAAAGGATAAAGGAGGTCAATGTAACAAGCTAGACAAAAAAGAAGACACCTGAACAGCTACTGAATATTCTATTTCAAGCATCCAGCCTTGACAAGCAAGCTGCAATTAAGAAAATATTTACTTCTATGCATCAAGCCCTTCAGCTGGATCTCTGAGGCTGCACACTTTCCCCTGTTGTTAGAAGCATCAGTTTAAAATGTTTAACACAACAAAACATAAAACACTATCAGGAAGCACAATTTTTTCCTTCTGTCATGGAGCTGGTCTGGTGCAAAGACTGAAGATGCTCTGAGCAGCAGCACACTCAGCTAGAATTCAGGACCAGCTCCCTGCTTCCTTTCCCAGCTCACTGCCAGCCTAAGGCAGCCTGGACAAATCTCTTCCCAGATCTCTGTCGCCCTCTCCAGTCTGTAACACAAGGATTCACCAAAATGGATCGAAGTGATGATACCGCAGCGAGGAAATTCATTCATAACCTGGATGCTATTTAACCACCATGCCACAGGGACTACTGCCACCCAGTGTATGGGCATTTCTTTTTATGCAAATCACAGTATTCCAGTGGAGCTACTTCCTCAGCCAGGGCCCCATCTTCCTGTTTCCATTCCTATGGAAAAACCAATGAATTTGTATTTTTTTTTTACCACAGAGCTTTCCCGGGTCATCACAATGGAAAAAAATCCCACAGAACAAGTTCAAATATGAGCTTAAAATCCCTAACTTCGAGTATCCAGTAGGTGGATGACAGGAACTCAACATGGCACCAAGATATAAACCAAGAAAAAGGCATAAATTCTGAGAACATGGAAGACTAGAAACAGCTCCTGTGCTGTACCATATGATAACAGGGCAGAAAATGAGGTTCCAAGCCATTATTTGTTCAACTGCTGTAACACAGGAGTGTGACTCAAGGACCCTCATGAGGCAGATAAACACCAAGGTAACAAAACACTGGTACCACTGGTAACCAACACTGGCCCAGCATCATACACGACTGATCATTTACTTTTGAAAAATTTTCATTTCTCTCTTGAAAAAATATTACCAGGACTGGAATTCCCTCCCTCCTCCTCCTCCTCGTCTGAATGCTGTGCCATCAGCTCAGTAACAGTATACATTTATTCATGATACTTAATATGCTAGGAAGGAGAACAATGAATTCCTCAAATGGTTGACAGAAAACCAACCTAAGAACCATATAAATGATTAAGGGGAGGGGACTGAAAGCCACCACCTAGAAATAAGATGTCTGTGACACCTGGAATTTTAAGAACAAAGCACGCCCTTTTGGCATGATGAGAACAAACACCAAATGTATGTTTAAAATGAATACCAATACTAAACTTCAACCTTTTAAAGATGATAAAACCAAGAACTCAAAGAACTAGATAATGACGTGCATGGTTTTAAATACATATTTTCTTCTTTGTGAGCTGCACATCCACAACTCCTACTGAAGGCATGCTTTTTTGTTTTGTTATGGAAGCTTGGTCTGGTGTTTGACTGTTCTTTTCCCCACAGTTTCTACTTTAGAAATGGTTTAGTCCATCACTGCTGAAGTTAGGTAAGAGCAGGAGATAGTAATCAGATAAAAATCTAGTGCTCAGACTTTTAACAGCCTTAAAATGGTCAGAGATGCTGGATATTTTTACACAGACCCATTCTCTCTTGTATATTACAACTGAGAGACCATGAGAGAGAGAGAGAGAGCATTTAGGTCATTACAGAAACATTTTCTTCTCACCTAACAGCCTCCAGAGCCTGAGTCCATCGATTTTCCCTGGGACTTATCTTCCTCAGTCACTCCAGGGCTTTTGAAGACGTCATCATTAAGCAGTAATATAATGTGTTTCTCATCAATTGCCAGCAGCCCTGACTAGTGGAAGTCAGAACCAACACACTTGCTAGCTTAAAACAAATACTTGAAACTAAACCACGCAGCAAAATTTTGATTTGCTATAAATAGTATTGACTGAAGGCCACAAAAACCACACACTTCAGAGAGCTGATGGGTGTTGCTCAGTGAAGAGAAACAGATTAAAATGGAAAGGTGAATCCCCATTAGTCATCCAGCCTGTGAACAGCACACAAAGCTCCATTTTGCCAGATTTTTTTTTTTTCCTTTAATAAACTACTATCTTCAAGTATGAAGGCGGTTCAGGACAATTAAACTGCCATCTCAGACAGGCTAACCTGGCACAAAATTTTGGTCATGCAGCTAGATCTGATCTATTTTGATCAACTGCAGTGTGATGAGCCATGTGTGGTATAACAGTGAGTAAAAACCCCCTTACATATGCTGCTAAAAATACCAGCACTGTGCTAGAGATAAGCATTTAAGCCACAGAAAGTTCTAAAAAAGAGAAAAATCTGATTAATTGTACCTTTCTCTATTTTTGTGTTATGGAGAAAACTTGCAGCAGCTAAAATTCTTTTTATGTACATCTCAGACATTATTGTTATTGAAAGATGTTATCTACATTTGAATACAACCAGAAGACAAATATGACCAACTTACTCCCAATACAATCAGTAAGACACAGAAATCAGGACGAGTTCAAAAACATTTCAATACTCAGTTCTAATTTTCCTCTCCATAAGTTGCAGATCAATTCCCTGCTCTCCCTTGGGTTATTTTACATTTGATTCTTCCAAGGCCAGCCGTGCCCCAGCTACACCTCTCCTCTCTTTAGTGGGAAGTTGGAGGTGCAAAGCACGTACTAGCCACACGTTCATCAGGAATTTTGAAGGATTTTTTTTTTTTTTTAACTGAAGAGCCTTTTTCAACCCTGTCCATGCTCCTGTGTTTTGTGAAAATATTTTATATTTTGTACTGGCAATTTTTAAAAATCAAAGTCACTATTTTTATACATGTGGACTTGAATGAATGTATCTGCAGGACAGAATTAAGTTCAGTGATCATTCCTTGAATATCATGTTTAAGGTCATTCTACCCACCCCCAAAAAAGGCAGAAGGATATGACTACACAGCATAAATGCTGCAATTTCTTTGAGACCTCCAGTTGCAAGATGAGCTTATATCCCTTATAATTGTGCAACATACTGCTGTCTTGTAGGTCAGTAGAAGGGGATAAGGAGGTAATTATCCTGCCTCCTTCTCACACTCTTGGTAATAATTTCTTCCCTTTATCCCCTTTGTACACTTGTCAGCATATCTAGCAATAGACAAGTGCTACTTCCTCGTGAATACTGGAGATTATTCCTACCTATCCGACAAAAGCACAACAACAACATTGTGAGGAACATTACAAGGAATTATTAGTTAGCTTAAGACCTCCAGTTTGGCCACATTTCAGCTATGAATTGAATTAAGCTGGAAGAAGGTCCATTTGACATTTATGCAGCAGCTTCTGTGCTGAGTCTGTCTCAGAAAATCATGTATGTAGAAATACTCATTCCAATTTTCTCTTACAAGAAAGTTATTTGATACGTATTTCAAGCTGATGAGACCCAAACCCAATTGCCAGTTGCTAGTTGATTTTTGGAGCTTCATTTTAACTGTGTTAGCTCCTGTTTATTAAATTTAAGATACATATTTTTTATTTTTAAACAGCACTTTGTAGTTCTTTTTTATTGCTGGGAATTAATTTTGTTCAGTGAAGGAAAAAAGAATACTTTCATGTATTGCTATGTTTTTTAATTCTGTGCTGATGTGTGATTAAGTATTCTCTTTCACACAGAACAAAGAGACTTGTTTCTCTGTTATTTCTCTCTCTTGTTTTAGGAAGTACAGATGAATCCATTTTATCTTAATTTGATATTTCCAGTAAAAATTAAATTGATGTTTTAGTTTATAAAGTAAAAGTAATTTTCCTCCAAAGTTAAACTGAGAATTACGTGTTTTATGCAGAACTCTTTTGCCCGACTGTGATAAATACTGTGAAAGGAAGGTTACTGCAGAAAGTTCAGATATAAGTTTGATATGAAGGTGTAAGCCTTAATTCCAAACACATTTCACATTCCACAAGGACCTCCACAACTCAGTTTGCTTACATATTTTCACACTCAACCTTTTCCAGAAGTCATAACTATTTTACAGAAAGAAAGAACCACGTGGTTAATTGACTTATTTTGTACTTTACATATCAGAACAAGAAAAAAGTAGTTGGATCTAGCTTAAGTTAGCAAAGATGAAACAGAATTCTCATCCTGATTCTCCATTTCAAGATATGAAAATTCATATCAAATTGAAGTTATAGTACTTAACAATGATAGATGTCAATTTAGAAAACAGAGACAATAAGCTCAAGGAGGCAACCACCATGATTTGAACAAATAAATGTGATAACTAGAGAAAAATAAATTAAGACTGAAAAAAATTTGCACTGGGTTATGGTCTGGTCTTACAAAAAAAGAAGAAAGAAAAGAACAGCAATATTAAAGACAAGGCATACTGTTGCAAGGTGAATAAAATGGAAATCAGATATTAAAAGGATTATGTTATTTTTGGCAGCATTAGCATTTACAATAGACTGCATCCCCAAACCCATATTTATCCAGGCATTTATGACATTTTACTTCTGTTTTGGGGGAGAGGGAGGAAGAATTTAACAAATACTTTCTGGCAGCAGGAACCATTTTATATGGAATTAAGAAGCATTCTAGCCAAGAAGGCTGGCTCAAGAATGTCAAATGGTTATGTGAGATAGGTCATGTGTGGAGGCAAATCTTCCCGCATGAGAAGACAAACCAATGCAATAGTGATAACAGGATGCATGTTGGAATGGCAAAAAGGAGTGACTCCTAGAAAACCTGATGAATTCCTTTATAGCTGTGGCAGTTAAAGAGAAACAACCCTGAGTGGCTCACAAAATCAGTTGGATGGAATGCAATCTAACTTTTTAAAGCAAATGGGTATCACCGGATGTAATAAGCATCAACATAGCTTATTTTCCATTGTTGTAAAGAGCTAATACAGGTAGACAAATAGATAATTACCTTTTCAATATCTTTTTTATTAATTTGCTTTAACTGTATAAAGCAAATAAGCTTTACCAAACACCAACTTACACATCAAGGTAAACCTTCTGCTCACAGCTACATACCTTCAGTTGCATTAAATTATTTCATTAGAAGAAAAGCATTAAATACTCTACAATTCCTACTTGGCTTAATCATTACAACAATAACTCAGCACAGTGGCAACTGGAAACCTGACTATATTATTCTTCCATTTTAATAAGCTTTACAACTGAAAATCTATTCTGCCTAAACAGCCTGTTTAAAAATATAAATACATTCAGGCTATTAGAAAGCCTTGCTTCCATTAAAAGTGTGCTCAAAGTCTTTAGAAAACATCTCAGAGTGCTTAAGAAAGTGATTAATTCTCTTTCCATTCCCAAGCCATTGTGTCTGTAATTGAGATGAACAGAGCAGATGTCCACAGGACAGACCTGCATACCTGCCCCTCTTTGCTGGGCAACCCAGGACAGTGCTCTGCACAGTCTTCTCCATAAAGTGCTTGGCATAGCCCAAAAACACCTGTTCTGCATCCTCAGTGTCCCATCACACCCATGGAGGCACAGAGCCTGAAAAGACCTGACAATTCCAGGTTTTCCTATCACTGCAGTGACCTGACAATTCCAGGTTTTCCCATCACTGCAGTGACCTGACAATTCCAGGTTTGCCCATCACTGCAGAGACCTGACAATTCCAGGCTTCCCCAGCACTGCAGTGACCTGACAATTCCAGGTTTTCCCATCACTGCAGTGACCTGACAATTCCAGGTTTTCCCATCACTGCAGTGACCTGACAATTCCAGGCTTCCCCAGCACTGCAGTGACCTGACAATTCCAGGTTTTCCCACCACTGCAGAGACCTGACAATTCCAGGCTTCCCCATAAGCCATGCCCAGGCTGCCCTGCTGGAGCAGGAGCCCTGTGGTGAGTGGCTCCTGCTGGCCGTGGGGCTGGCAGCCTGACAGGGCAGCAGCCAGGGCTGCTCAGAGCCTCTCACACACTCCAGCAATGACTGCTCTTCCTCCTCTGAGAGCACTGGGCTCTGAGACTCCTCCAAGAGGAACAGAGATTGCAGTTTCCTGCAGACACCTCAGGTTGTGGAGGTGGCGAAGAGATGACACTGCTGGAGGTGTAAGTGATTTCACTGCTAAGTAATTATATGAAGAAGGGACTACGACCTTTATTTTGCTAACTGTCTATTAGAAGAACTTCTCTAATTTTGACTGGGACAAATTAGCAATTTCTAGATATAGTTCTTGACCTTGAGCACATAAACCTTGAAGGCAACTATCACACAGCAAATAATTAACTAAGTGATATATTACCAGATCATACTACAGCGTCCTTTAACAAGATGACATTCTACATATTCAAGCAGTGAATTCCTATTTTCCAAGCCTGAGCTCTGCACAGATAAAAGTGAACATTAATAAGGGAACAGAAACCGGAGGCTCAAGTATCTGAACCATGAAGAGAAGCATTTAAATTGTTTCAATCTTTTGTTTCTGGCACCATGCCGTCTACTCACATAAAGCTGTAATTGAAACCACACCATGTGTGTAGTGGGTTCATTACTGGCTCTGACTGAACTTTCTCATGTGCTAACCATGGACTGATTTTTTGCATCCTTAGTATCAAGGACTCTCCAGCTATGTATTTGTTAGCACATATGGATTCTTATTCCTTCTAGGAAATTAAAATTATCTAATATTTAAGAACCTCAAATTGATTTCCAAGTCCAGTTCCCATGGGATAGTGAATGGCATGTCTAAGCATCTGCAAAATAAATCACCTGGGAAGATACTATATTCATAGAATTAAAATACAACAATGGTTTAAAAAATTGATTTGTAATACTTTGCTATGTGATAAATACTCACTTTACTTATTTGCTGAGTACTGCTAAAAAAGAATGGATGCATTTTAGAAGGAAGTACCTTGTATAGAAAAAAAATAATACAGTATTTTAATATTAGGTATAATTTTAATTACTTCTGGAGGAGATACCATCTAAGTATCTCCTCTAATGTGCCCTGAAATGAAACCCATATATTTGATGCAACACATAAAATTAAAGCCTGATAATGACACTTTGAGAGAGTTTAACACAATCATATCTCTTTCAATAGACTTTGTAACAGTTCTAAGACAATGAGGAAACTCATTCAGAAAACACAAGTGAAAATTATGTGTCTGTTCAAAATACTCCTTGTCCTCTAAAGTAAAGCACTCCCAAATAATCTGAGGAAACAGAAAAATACAAAGACACAGGTCTCTGCAGTGCTGAGAGAGCTGTAAATTTTGACTGGAGAACAGCAAGAGGTTTTCAGAACAAGTACTATACTTTCAGGCTCTAATGTTACTTTTTTTCAGAAGTACAAACAACAGAAGTACTTCACACATTTGATGCATTTACTGCTACCTTAAAACACTGAAACTTGTTTACTATCATAGGACAAATTCTGCTCACTATAGCAAGGAATAGAGTAAGCTCTCTGTAATGGGTTTTTAAAGAGTTCAAAACATGAGGACTAAGGAAAAACAGAAACATCAAAGGTCTGTCTTTACTCCCTCCCTAAAACGTTTTCAATCTTCAACATCAAATGAGCTTGGGTCATCATGCAAATCAACTAAATTTATGGTCAATGCAAGAAGAAGAAAAACAAAAATAAAGCTCCCCTTCTTAGTTTTACTGAAATATCAAAAGTTCTGCTAAGGTGGGAGAGTGGGGGAGAGAGATGCAGAGGAAAAGAAGCATTCATAGATTGCTTCTACTCCATCCTAAGGTTAAGATTTCACCTTTTTTCTTTTGGCCGTTCCATCAGCCTATGAAACCATAAGCACTCACCTTCTATATTTCAAGCTCTAATAATCCATGTCTGCCCTGGGAATTCATGGGAGGGAGTTAAGCACTTAATCTTTGGAAGCAATATTATTAACATGACATAGTTCAGTTGTATTTATTTGTGGGTTTGAATCTGGGCTGTGTTGTCTGTGAAATTCCTTTATTTAGCTATAAATGAAAGCTTGTGCAAGTCTTAAATAAAAATGTATTGTTCTTTGGCACTACAGAGGAGTTGATCATATTCGTGCCTGTACATGTCTGACCAAGAACTCCTCTGATGAAGCAGCTGATCTAAGCAAAGCTCTTTTGCTATTTATAGGTACAAGTATTCTCATAACAAATAAAGACAGGAATATTTTAAAACTAAGATGGTGGCTTGTGGCTTTTCATAAAGTACCCATTTTATTTACACTAAATAAAAGCTAAGCTATAGCACAGGATTAGTGTAATATTTAAAAGATTCTGTGCAAACAGTCAGCAACTTGTAGACTTCCTCAGCGTGATCCATTTCTTTCTGTAGCTTAGCAACATTAAGACTATAACAAACAAAAATTAATTGTGCCAACGCTGATTTCCATATGTGATGCTCGTCCAAGTGAACTGGAAGCATTTGCAGTTTAACCTGCAGCATCCCATACCTCACACACAAACAATAAATCACGGCAGTGTAGCTCAGGGGGGTGTGGTGTGAGCAGCAGCTTCCCCATGTCGGTGCCTGGTGTCACTGGGAGCTGCTACTGCTGAAGCAGATGTTCCATGTGGATAAGCAGAGACTGGAAAAGAAATTTCTAAGCCACTTTTTCTTTTTTTTTTTTTTTTTTTAATTTTCTCTCCCATACTTGGCAATAACTGATCTAGTATATTTGCCGTGTGAAGCCCCTCTGCTTAGAGTAACTTCCTCATCTCTTTTTCTAAATCCAAATAATCATTTGTCATGCTAAATCACAAATCTCCTCCTTCCAAACTTCTTTCTCACTCCTCCAGTTGGGAGCTCTCTCTTGCTGTCAGATTTAACTTTATTTTAGTTATCCTTTCTTAGGAAAAGACACAGCCTATCTCAATACTATGAATCAACACAGCTATAAAAAATCTCATACAGTGGGAATCTACAATCAAAGGCATATGTTATCTTATTGCTAAGACATCTGAATTACAAAATGCAAATTTCAGTACAATTCTATAAAACTGTCATTATATCCTGCGGTATCCACAGCATTTGTTAAATCCACCACAGCTTAAAGCATCAAAACTGAAAATGAGCATTACAAGGCAGAACTAAGGTAATTGAAACTTCATTATGACCCTAAGGAAAGCAGATAGGTGGGTACAAAAGCAATCAACATGTACAGAATGCTGGAATGACCTTGGATTTCCACACCAGTTACACTTCTCCCGGACAGTGTAGTTCCAACATTTGACTCCACTTTTCTCTGTCAATATTTAGATTTGGGAATAAACTCTTTCTTGTAGGTTACATCCCAAACAACCTAAAGGACAAATTATTTCTTTCAGGTATTTTGCAGTTTTTTCCTCTCCTCCCCTGGAAGGAAGGGCCACATTAGCTGTACATCCCAAATGTCTGGGAGTCAACTGAGCAAGAAGGAACTTCAGGAACTGTGTATCCACCTGAATTTCCCTTTAAAAATCAGTTCATAAATCAGGTAACAGTTTATGAATAGAAAGCTACATTGAAAAGCAGAATGGAAAATATGAGTACACCATTCCACCTCAATGCAACCTAAGTTGCAATAAAAAAAAAAGCATGGGAATCGAACAGTGAAATAAATTACACCTTCCTCAGTGGTTAAAATATTTGCAGTAGAAAAAAAAATCTATAAAACATAGTCTTGAATTTATTGTCCTTTAAAAGCTCTGTAATATTAGTTGCAATCACATCCCTACAAATCAAATATATATTAGGCTACGGAAATCAATGTAGTTAGAAAAAGTAAATCAAAGGCAGAATGCAGCTTATAGTGAAAAGAGGTTGTTAAAAATGTAAGGACTCCTAAATACTCTGAAGCTTTTCAAGATAGCTGCTTACCATTAGGTTTCTAGTTTTGTGAAGTCAGGAGATATTTAATGCTTATTAAAATTTAGTTGCAGAGGACTGTTAATCTGAATCTGTGAAATTCTATTTTAAAAAGTTCAATTTATTTAATTAATTGAATTGCTTGAATAAAAATGGCAGAAGTAAGAGGACATCAGGGACGAATTTTTACCACTAGGTTAGACCCTAGGAAAAAAAATTACTACAAGCCATTACCTAATCACATAATCTACATTGTCAAAATCTTCACAAGTAAAGCAGGTGAAAGGAAGCTGCTGTTTTAAATTTAGTTTGTCTTCCTCACTCTCAATAGCAGTGTGCAGCCTTTTCCCAGTCACTGGGCAGTGTAACACCTGCATAGCTTAAAAAAGCCTGTGACTAAAGACTAATTCCTCCCAGCCTCTGCCTCCCCCTCCCCAGGTCTGCCATAAGGGCTGGCAGGCACAATCTCCTGCCCTTCCACCCTGGGCCAAACCCAGCCTGCCTGAGCCACCAGCCCAGGGCAGATCCCTCCCTGTGGTGCTCCAGGGCCTGCCTGGAGGGTGGGATCAGAACCACTGGTCCAGTTCAGCCTGTGCTGGTCAAAGAGAGGGAGCTGAGTCCCTGGGTACAGAGCAGAACAAAGGGGGACTGCTGGCTTTACCCCATTCGAGGGATGGATTGAAAAAGGGAGAGCTTACACAGGGAAGAAAGGCTGCTTGGATAGATGCAAACTGCTTTGGAGACATGGTTATGGGGAGGCATTCCCTATTCAGGTTATGTAGGGAAGAGGGAAGACAATCTGGAATATGGTACAGGACAAGAGAGAGACCTCTGATTGAGATCTTTCTGGAAAAAAGGCGAATCCACAGAAATAGATTTATTCAAGCAAGTCATTGCACACAAACAATGAAGTATGGAAAGGAACAGGGTAAAATGCCCTGAAGCACCTACATGATTTGGCAATGTTCATTCTGGAAAGAGATCAATTTTAGTGGGAGTCTGAAATTCCTGTCTGCATCTGATGTAAAAAAATCTCACTTAAGTACTGTGAAAATTTTACCTTGACGTAAACCATTAAATCTGAACCAGAAGGTGAGCTTGATTTCTTATCTGCTGGTACAGTACATTTAAATATATATATACACACACACACACACACAGAGTAAGTGTACTAGATAAGCAACGGAAAGAACTTGCCTGGATTTCTTAATTATTGCATTAAAAAATGTAGCATGGTGAAGATACCCTAGCAACTGATAAAGACAGGGTTATTACTATTATCATCTGTATTTAAAGTGAGAAAATACAAAACCAAAACCAACAGACCCCTAGCAATTACAAACCCCATGAACCTGGTGCTGCCTGTCACACCTGTCCCTTCAGGCATAAATTGCTATGTCACAGTAACTTTATGCATCATAAAGAACTACTTTTCCATCTGGATGTAAACTAATCATTTGAATACCATTAAAATTAGTGATTTCTATATAAACATAATGATTCTAATCTCCTTCCTTTTCACCAACTCAACCTCTGTGGTATTTGTGAGTGGTCAAATATTTAGTTTGTTTGAATTAACTAATGGCTGAGGGTTTTGTGAAGGTCATCATCCTGGTTTCCACACATGGCTGATTAACACACACCCAGAGCTAAAAGCATCACATATTACATTTTCAATTAAGCATCCTTTCTAGCAGGAACTGCAATCACCATCTTCAGCACTGCCTGCCTTCAACCTTGACACTGCCCCAAATGTCAGGCACCACCACCCAGCCATCACACCCCTGCACCCTCCTGAAGGTCACTGGTTCCACACGGTCCATGCTGAGCTCAGGCACTCAGCTCAGCAGCTCCTGTCCCCCAGCATCCTGAGGGGAGCTGGGCTCCACCTGCAGCCCTTCAGCACAGCCATACTCGCTCCTGACTCCCTCTTCTTCCAGGAAATGTGGCACCCTGTGGGGAAAGAAACCTGCCAAACACACTGATCTGACAGGTCCCATCATTCTGCATCCACCATATGGCCCCTAGTCCTACCCTCAGAAAACAGGGTATGAAAAAGAACCCTCAGCACCCATGCAAACCACAAATATTTCTTAAATTGCAGAGCAGATTTAACATCTGAAATGCTCTTTACTGTCAGAAAAGGTCCGTCAGTATTAACTATCTAATACTCAGTAATGGCAGCTTCTGCCTTTTCCCCTGTAGCAAATTTACTGAAGCTACTGCTCCCACAGCACGCTGCCAAAATGTAAGAGAGGAGAGAATGACAAGAAAAGAGAAAGAAGAAAGAAGAGCAAAAACTTAGCCAAAACTTGCTTGGCTTCAACACTTACAAGCGGAAGCAGCCATCTCCCATAACTACACTTGACTGCAACCCATCACAGAAGGAAAACACAACAGGCAAAGAAGCTGCAGCTGTTACTGGAAAAGATGTACGAAGAGATGATGCCAAATTTATTTCCAAAAGTATCACAAACCTGAACATCCCAGGAACACTGAGTGTCTGCAATACGGCGCTATGTAAAGGAGATAAGAAATGCCCTTCTGCGTGTTTATGTGCCTGCATGAAAGAAGGGAAAATGTAAATATTCATTCCCTCATAAAAACAAAAACCCTGCAACTTTTTATCAGTGACTGTGAGGCCAAAGGGATAAGGAGCAGCAGACCTTGTCTTGGAAGAGTGGCTCTCTTTGGGACACTTGTAGGGTGCTGGAATTTATGGTAACTTTTTATTTCAGAGCTCTTTCCGACACATCATTTAGGTGTAAGATATCACATGGAAAATAGAAATGCAGAGTCACGTAAACGTAGGCAAAAAAACAACAAAAAAGGCATACGTATAAGTTAATGCTATTTGAATTGCTGATACTTTTAATTATAGCTATTCAAACTATACAGCTGGGAGTTTCTCACATCATGGGGTCACCAACATAGTGTGGGCAGAGGCAGATGCACTTTGCACATATCTGAAGATTTTTAAAACTTTCCTGCATAACTAACTGTACTAAGCACTGGATGTTTAAAAACCCCTTTGTGATCACAGCTCAGAAGGGCTACCTTAGCTTTCACACATACTCCAGACCCAAGACTATTTTGTTGAATAGACACACACAGAAGGACAGCACTTAAAGGTGTCAAACACTGCTCCCAGCACTAAACCTGCATCTTTCAATCATGACTTTAGCTCTGGGCTTTGTAGCTGCCTCATCCACCTTCTCAGGCAGCCCAGCGAGGTGATGTGCACACCAGTGACCACCCAGCCATGCACAGTCAGCACTTCAGGAGAATGCAACACTGGGTCAGGCTGAGAGGGTCAATCATCTGTGGGCAAAAGGAACAAAACTTAGGTCACAGTGCCTGTTTAGTATTTATTTTACCTGTACCAAAAGCTTTAACCACCCTTCAATATGAAAAGTGTATCTTGGAGTCTGAACACCTGAATAAAAAAAATCCCATTATGTTGAATGCTCAAGGAACAAACAACAACATTAATTCTGAGTCATTATTAACCTAACAGACCATCAAATGCAAATACTCTTAACTGTGATTTAATTAATGTTTTAATAATTACAGCTTTTCTTAATAAATTCTCCCATGCCTTCTACAAATGATAACAAAAAAAAAAAAAAAACACAAGAAATTCAGTTCCATTATGATATAGGCAAAGCAGTGCTTCAATAAGGTTGCATTTTCACAAAGAAAGCTTGAGGAAGCAGACACATACTCCCTGTACCAGGATGGTTCCCCAGCCTGACCAAACCCCTCAGAGCTCCACCTCAATCTCGTTTCTCACACATCTCAAACAAGCAGCCCCATCACTGCTTTCCTTGCCTGGACCTCACCAGGAGCTCTCCAGCTCCTGCAGAGTACAGACTGTGCTGTCTGGGTGTGCAGGGAGGGGACTAAATCCCTCCTTTTGGGCACTGCAGGCATTACTGCTTCAGGAGATAGGAGGACAAAGTCACGTTTCAAGTCTTCTAATGGATACAACTTGCCTGAGGCTGACCGGTGTGCACCTGTAGGGATATGTAACACATATATGTATATACCTTCTCTTTTCTCTCTTCATTCCCAAAGAGTGACTAAAAAGTCACCTGGAAATTCACTAAATAATCTGAGAAATAAAATAAGATTTATTTCTGTTGTTTTTGATGTATTAGTTGCACATAGGTGATGTCAGCAACATGGGCCATACAGAGAGGGTAAAAAACCCAGAGAGCAGCACTGTCTGAAACATGGAATTACTTGAAGTGAAACAGCTTGCATTAGATGGAACCTTTGAAGAATTGCTCTCTCTGGTTGGAAGGCATAAGCCATGGGCTAAGAAAGGAACAGTATTTCACAAGGAAGAAAGGAAAGTCATTGCAAACAAACTGGCTATGCTAAACATGACTTCTAAAATTAATTGAACCAAATTACCCAGGATTTCATATGAGAAGAGAAAAAAAAATAAAGAGGGAAGGGAAAAAGAGAGCTAACAGATGTGTTGAAATGAAGTTGTAATATTTAATCAGTATTAAAACTGAGTTAGGAGCGAATCAATATCCAATAAATTCATTTTGGTGGAAAACTATTTAAATCACAGGCTGTTAAAGGATTTCTCCCTTCTAGCGATGTCTCACTTGCACAGAGAATACTTCTGCAGTGTTTTATTTAAAAATTCGATTAACCCTTTGATTAATGAAACAGTAATCTGTTGTACTGCTCTGACAGAACAATGGACTTAACTAACATTTATAACAGATCTATTTTTAAATTGGGAAGAACTGCTCTTTCAGTTTTATTTTGAGAACCAGTCACTCTTCCCCAGTTCTATCTGGCAGCAGATCAGTGGCGCTGATGGGGCGACATTCACTTGAGCTGAAGCAAATGAACATTCCTGAGATCTGGGGAAGTTCAGCCTCCTCAGCCCCAGTTCCAGAGCCCCTCAGTTCCCCATCCCTGCTTTGTGAACATAACCCTACAGACACACAGCCCAGCTGGAATTCAGACTGCTTTTCTGATCCGGATTATCAAACAATTGCTGCTCTCCAAAAGACACTGATACAATTCGTGTTAGATCTACAGCAAAAGATTAAGTTTCATGCAGCCATTGATCATTCCCATCTGCTTAATTGTCGCTAAAACCTTGGGAGTTTCACCGAATTTTGCATTCAGTAGAGACACTTTACCCTGTACCACTGCATTTTTTGTTATGATAATTTTAAATTGACAACATTATTTTTCATGGCAGAAACAGTTTGTGATATTACACAAATATTAACATTTCAGTAAAATATATGCATTTTGATAAATCACAACATTTAAAAAGTTATTAAAATAATCTGAGTCAGATTTATTTTTTTTCTTAAAATGCATAGTACAAAGTTCCCAGTGTATCATAAGATGCTATATTAAAACGTATGTAGGTTCCTTATTCTTCCTTTTCCACATCCCAAAAATAAGAATCCCTGCATGTTAGGTTGTGTGTGAACATCACTGTTAGACTTAACAGAATCAGAGAGAAGAATGTTTGTCACATAAGAAAAGCAGCACCAATAATTATTCAATGAATTTAGAAATCAGCTCCAGCAGGGAAGTGTATGAGATTCCTGCTGATATTGGTCATCTGAGAAATAATGATTTATTGCTGTTCAGTGCATTCTCACTTACGTGGATACAATTTCCTGCTATGAAATCAAAACAAACTAAGAGTCCAAACATTAGCATGGCTCCTTCAAGACACTGGCAAATAAATGGAGTACTAATAAGTATGTTTACCACAACTGATTTTGTCCATGTTCAAGAAGTGTAAAACATGTAAAACCCCCAATGCTGTCAAGATAACTTTGTATTTTTTTTTGTTAATGTCTTAAGAGCTAAGTACTTTTCTGCACAAAATTAGAGGGAGATTTTGTAACGTTCATTTTTCCAGAACATTCTTTAAGTTTTCTATTACTTATTTTTATCTCCATTCACATCTTTACTCATTTGAATGCAGCTATTTTTGATCTACAGCAAGGCATTCAAACTCTGCGTGTGAAATTTTAAATTAACTCTGTTGGTTTAACAGGAGAAAAAAAACAACCAACCAACCAACCAAAAAAAAAAAAAAAAACAAAAACAAAAACAAAACAACAAAAAACAAACTTTCAAAGTTGGCCTTTAAATTTGTGTCTTGAACTATACACACATTTGATGGCTGGATATGAAATGGGAATTAGCATGTGCATGAAAAGCAGCCAGGTACCACAGTAACATAAAATAAGAATATGAAGCACTAGACCCCAGAGACTCATAAACAGGACTGGAGACTAGATTACTTAAAAAAAAAGTGGAATGCCCCAAAAAAGTTACTTAGTTCTTTTAGTTGTTTTTAATTCGTGCTTTGTTTTGTTTGGGTTTTTTTTGTTTGGTTGGTTGTTTTTTGGGGGTTTTTTGGGTTGTTTTGTGAAGTACTAGAAAGCCTACCCAGTCACAGACTGAATTCCTGTCTGTCATGCATTACATACAGATCTTAATCATTGGCAGGGTCACAAACCTTTGAAATCAGCACCCTAAAATCCAAACACACACCCTGCTCCACACTTCAAGGCCATGAGAACTGAAGAAAGCCTTTCGAGATGTTCAGAGAACACTGAACCAGTTGAAGCTGAAGGTGTTCTGTTGTGAGCAGGGGTCCTGCACTTCTGTGAGCGAAGGGCAAAGTGCTGCCCCTGATCCCTGCAGCATCCCTGGGGGCTCCGGCCACGAGGGATGAGAGCAGACACAGAATTCCTGCTGCCTTGTTTCCACACAAGCAATGCTATCACCATATCTTGCTCCAAAGCATTTAATCAGTAACTCAAAGACTCCTGTTTTAACTACAAAATGCACATTTGGAACCAATAAAACAAGTTTTCAAGAAAAAAGAAAAGCAGTGAGAAACTGTGTTGTTTTCAGTCTGTAATGCTATTCCAACCTAAAGTTGGTAGAATTAACAATTATAAAACTCTACAGTAATGCCAGATGCTGCAGCCAGTTGTTGTTGACTATTAAAAAAAAAAAAAAAAGTCATTTTGAACACATCCTGACAGTATGATGCTCTTACAACTCTTTTGTTTCTTAGACTTCCAGCTGGGAAATGATAACTGGAAGACATCTGTCCCTATATTCCAAAAATCTGTAAAGGACAAGCTTTTTTCAGACTGGTGACAGCTTTCTGTTGAAAATATAATTTCTCAGTTAATCAATTATCTATCAAATTAGATGGCTTTTTGAATAAATCCATCTTTTCAGAAAAGGGAATGACAACTCCTCAGCCTCCCACTAATATCCTACAAATATCCTAATCAGCTTCCTACAGTCATCCATGTTCTGTGAAGCAAAAGCCTGATTGGGTCTCCTTGTAATTGTGAGCCTAACTTCAGCTAATAGCTCTTGCTAAGTAATAAGCTTACCAGATATCACACGAAAATGATGGCACCAAGTTGAATGCATACTTTGTACTGCTCCTGAATGAATATGAATGCCTGTTTAACTTTACTTAGCTCTTGATCCTGATTCCATTCAGCTCACAGAAGAAAAACAGTCCTTGATATTAATGCAGCAGAATCAAGTCGGCAGGCACATAACCCACTCAATTTCTGCAGAATACTCAGTTAAGAGTATTTAACTCTAGTTAAATTAATGCCTCTGCACTCCTAAGATTGGGTTCAAATATTTGAAATTCAAGAGCCAAATATTACAGGCTGGAAGATGACTCCATTCTGATCCAGCTGTCATCCAGCTGTTGACAGGTTTGAGTCAAGGTGACCAGATCATTCTGTCACTGAGGTGCTGAGCACTGCAGTCACCATGCTGGAGGCTCAGACAGTCTGTCCAGTGCTGGGGGACACGTGGCAGGAGGAAAAAAGGACTTTCTGAAGAAGACAGTGACCTCGAGATGATCTCCAGCCCTTCCTCCCAACTAAAATGCCCTGTGGTTCCCTAACACAGACTTAAGCCCAACTGCCTTTTTAAAGCAGAACTAAATAAAAGGATCTACACAGCTCCAGTATAAGCCCACAAATAGAACTGGCTGATCAAAAGGACCTTTCAAAGCCAGAATAGAACTGTACCTTTTGAACAAATCTGATTTATTTATGTAGTCCCCCATAAAACATCACTGCCTGCGAAGTTGCAAATACCTAAAATTTTTATGCTTTCACTTGAGATGAGAACAATCAGGCATGGACTTAATTCCACTCACAACTGCATCCCAGGTTACCTACCTTTTCCCCTCCTCAGTTATGATTACACATGTACTTCACAGAAACTCACAAATGAGGAGTCTTTTGATGATCATTTTAGTTTTAAAATTCACCAAAAAAGTAGGGTTTTTTTCTATGTGACTCCCTTTAAAATCTTCCAATCGTTTTTATTATATAGAAATCTTGCTAAACATCACAGTCAGATGTTGGATACTTGTACTCCATCAGTAATTTCACTTTCACTGGTCAAACAGCCAAGTCTACCAATTGCTACTTTGTTCCACTTCCTCAAAACAGATGAGAAAAATTTTGCAGTAGTAAGCACAAAGCAGAATCATTTGAATTTTAACTGGAACTAGTAAGGTCAAAATGATCTGAGCTTACACAGCCAAGTGGAGTAACATGGGTATGAAACGATAATGGATGAGTATTCCAAGAGTTAATGGATACCAGGGGGGACACATATAAATTTATGTTGATATTTTGATAGAGAATTTGAAAGAGATTAGGTTTATGGTATGCTCCTGAGGGAGCCCTGACCAAGATAAGGAGTATGAGCTATGAGACTTCATTTCTGCGAATTACTAAAAAAAAAAAAAAAAAAAAAAAAAAGGCAGTCAAGAGAAGTTTTGATGACTGGCATACAGAGACTTATACCTGGCTGGCAGTCCTTGGGGAAGAGTTAAAAAGAGTCCAAGAAATAATGGATTTTCAAGCAAAAATGTGATATATTGAAAACAAGTGAATAGGAAATACAAAGGCAGTGGTGGAAATGAAAGCAGGATTATTCTGGTGAACCCAGAAATCCAGCAAATTGTAAATAAGACATTTAAACCAGCATGAAGACAGATTCATTGAAGTCCTTTGGATTTAAATGTCACTGTTCTATTTTTAGATGCCTGGTATTTAACACAAAATATGACCTGTAATAATTGATATTTAACTACTATATTCAATTTGTAAACACGATAAAAAGGAGAAGACAAGATGAACGTTTTATAGCTGTTATGAAGACAGCTTTGCAAGGACAGTGATGAAAATGAGAAGGCTTTAGTTTACCTCCTCTGAGATAGCATACTGTACACATCAGCCCCTCACTGTCTCTTTCACTAATTTGCATGAGCACTATAATTGACAGCTTGTTAACAGCTTATTAGGGACTCAGAAACCCTGTAACAAACACCGCACAAAAAGCAAGAGTGGACAGAGGCTTGGGTAAGTGCTATTTTAATGATCCCAACCCAAACCTGCAGATCAAACAGGCAGAAAAAAATCTGCCCTTTGATTGTAGAAGGAAGAATTGTGCCTGGGGTGGGGCTAGAAAATCAGCAGCTACAGGAGTGAAGATACACAGCCAGCCACACCAGGTCAGACAAATGGTCCACCCTGCCCAGATCCTCATCTCCAGCAGCAGCAAGCACAGGGATAGCTCCCACACACTCAGCCTCAAGCAATCTGCAGCTCTGGGACTGCCTAAGCCAGGAGTGGTTTCATGTCTAATAGCCAGTGATGGATTTTCTTTTGCTATGAATCTCTCTAAATGCATTTTGAACCTCTGTAAAGTTTGAGCACAATTAAATGGTTTAAAATACCTTGCTACTGCAAACCCTTCTGTAGATATTATCCTAGCGCTCATTTCTGGGGGTAAAATAAACAAAACAATTAATACGTTAGTTGCAAATCTTATTTTTTTGAACTTCTAAATGTTATATAGTTACAACATGGCGTTACCACAGCCCACGATGGAAAATGTGCATTAGCATTAATTGCAACATATCACATGAAAGGCAATAACAGCATCGTAACACATAGGGAAAGCTATTTGTATTTTCTGGTGAGGGAGTACAGAGCTACTGAATGTTGTCCTTACTTATCTTAGGATGAAAGCCTTATTATAAGCTCATTTCAGTTGAACAAATCTCTCTGGGCTCCCTGCTGAGCAAGGCATTTAAACTTTAAAGCTAAAGGCATTCATTTTGCTTTGCTGACAGTGAAAACCTTCCTGCACAAGCTCCGCGATGCACATGGAAGCTTTTAGATCGCTCAGTGGCAGAATGCATTAAGGCATTTAGCTGCTTACTGCGTTTCTCTGCAGTGCACGGACATCAAAGGCATTCATTTCCACGGGCAGCAAGAGTGGACTCTTCAGAGAAACTATCATCAGCCCGCTCAGCTTTAAGTGCTCTTTAGATCCAAATACAGAACACGGTGACAAAATATCCTGGGCAATATTTTTCAGAGCATCCTGAACTCGCTGTTATTTCTGAGCAGTGTTTAGCCCAGCGTTGCAGGCTCTGGAGAGCTGAGAGAGGCTCTTGGCTGGGTCATGGCACCTGGTACCCATCAGCAGAGAGCAGATGCCTGGCACAGGACCGCAGCTTCCACATTTGCACTGACCACATTCCAAACAGCTTCTACTAACAAAGCCCTTTGTAGTTTTCTTTTTAAACAAAATAGTGTTTTGCCCTTTCCTAGATGGTGATCTCTGTCTATGAAAACTTACTGTCAAACACAAATACTGCAAAGTCTGACTACGTTCTACAAAAGGGGCCAAGCGCTCAGCAGCAAGCTCTTAAAAGCTTATCTGCCTCTGTATTGGGTGAATCAGAGATCAGAAGCAAAGTTTAATCACTTCAGTTCACCCAAGTGTAACCCGACCTCAAATCAAACACCCCAACACTAAAAACTCCCTGCCATAAAAAGCAGGGCAAATTTAAAAAAAACAAAAACAAACCAAAAAAAAACAAACCACACACTGTTTTCATCTCGGGCCTCTCTTCACTTTTACTTAGCTTAAATTCTGGCTCCATCCTTACACTCACTAATACCCACTGAAAGCAACAGCAGCCTGCAAGGGCAACTTTTGATCATCTATTCTCAGAAGCTGCTTCTATAGTAACACCAAGAAAAGTATTTTACAATAATGATGCTGTAAATGTGATGTGTAAATAATGATGCTGTAAACTCAAAAGAAATACTACCTAGTCTGTAATACTGTGGTGTGGGGGGCAGAGATTTTTTTGTTTGCTTTGGATTTTTTTGGCTGGTTAGGGGTTTTTTCCAACACTCAGAGCTTACCGTTGCAAATAAGCATGAGAGTAACTTAGTAGTAATTGCTAAGAATACACAGATCAGGAAGATTAGGAAATGACTATGTGACTACTGCAGTGTTTATTATAGAGGCTGCATGCAGGTAGCAGTACAGATCTCACAAAATGACAAAATGCAAAAATAAAGAATGAAACCAAGCCAAAATCTCACTGAAACATGGTCTGAATAATTAAATGTAGTAATTACGGAAATATTACCTTAGCAGACTATGGGTTTAAATAGATCTATGACAAAGGTAAAGGCAAAACACAAAACAAAACCCCAGCAACCACCATTATCAACATTAGGTTACGACTTCAAGGAAGATTCTGTTCAGGTCAGTCCATCCAGATACAGAAACATAACAACACATTTTGCTACTTGAAAAATACCTTTATCAGGTCTACAAAATTAAGTATTTAAGCTACTAACATTTAATTTTTTGAGTATTTGAAATATTTTACTTTGAAGTCAAGAGACAATTTGCTTAAACTGAGAAACTGTAGAAACGTGGTTTTTTTTTTTGTTTTGTTTTTTTCTTTTTTTTTCTTACTTAGCACCCACATTAACAGCAGCATTTAACTCTTTACTAATAGTAAGGCTTCTACCAGTAAAATACCAAAACTGCTGCAGGTTCTTGTTTCTCACTGAAAACAGTGGTGAGACCATTATTTTTCTGAATGTTTTAATGCTACATGTTTTGCTTAGTGTATTAACTCTGAAAAATTAATATAACTCAAACACAAGACTATAAATTAATCTAATAATTAAATTAAGAGAGAATATTTTAAACAGAAGGAAAAATATATTCTTCATTAAAAAAACAAACCATAAAGAGCATGTTTCAACTGTGGAGAAAAGACTGAAACACTAAGAGAAACTTTCTTATGACAAAGAAAGCAAAGCAGAGGGACAGAGGAGTGGAATTGATTGGATCATGTGTATAAACTGATATGTCATACCATGGACCAAACAACCTTTAGAGGACAGCCTCAGGCTGCAGGTAGGAAAATCCTTCTCTAATTAAAATTAGAAAGTGAAACTATTTTATGAAAATGAAAAATTGTATTTCCTCCCAAAACTTAAAGCAATGTGTGCTAAGGAAAATCTGCAGACACAAGAGAAGAAGCAGTTCTGCTCTCAGGGCACCAGGTAGCAAACAGAGCAGTGTGAAGGATCATCTCCAGCACCTGTGGACCAGGAAGAGGTCCCAGGAGGGATCAACACTTGTGTAGTGGTTTCCTGTAAGATGAAGAATTCCTCTTACGTCCTATAATTTAAGTACTAAAAATCTATTTCATATTTTCCTTTTCTTTACAAAAGTTTGAACTGGCATAACCACTATTAAGAAAAATGACTTAACACTCCACTTCAAGTTCAACAAGAATTTTAGCCTGATGTTCAGCAAAGATTACAAATCCACACTAATACTGATATACAATTTATTTGGCTCACAAAAAGAAGGAGTTAACTACACAATCTGCTGTCTTTTGTCTTAGTCCACTTGGCTGTGCCTGCTACTTCTTTGAAAATATATTTGTGTAATTTGCTTTAATGATTAAGAATATTACAGAGAGTGCCAACCCACAGTACAGTAAATGTGAAAATGGCAAGATTGTAAATTCCAAGTGTCCAGCAACTAAGCAGGGCAAGAGTGAAAAGAGTGAAAAGAAGTGGGAATTGCTACAGCATTGGCCATGAGTCAACTCTTATATGCTGATTACCTACTGTAACTACCAGCAATTTTGATGGTGTTTGGCAATCTTTATTTTACTTACAAATACTTGCATAAAGGCGAAATAAGGCATTCTAAATAGCCTCAAATCAGTTGCAAGAATAAAACCCAGCTGTATTTACTGTCCTCCTAAAAAGGCTCTACTGCTGCTGTACCAAAATTTGTGGTGCTCCATAACTACTGAAATTGTGATACAAGATCACATTCACTTTTACCTTACCCTAAGCAATTCTATTTTCTACAACTGTAAAGGAACCACACTATTATATATATGCACTATCACATTATAATCTAAAAAGAACTGGCACAGCTACAATAAAATCATCCTTTTTTGAAGCTTTTTCTTTGTAAATTACCCAACTGCTAGCAGTTGAGGAGAGCCTTTGGTTTCTTTTCATGTTGGCACTGTAAACCCCCTCTTGTTCAAGACACACATATCCCTCAACTTCTGTCAAAAGCAAGAACAAATTTCCTAACCAAAACTGAAAAGTCCTTGGCTTTTCAAATGACTATAAATTGCATGGCTAAGTGCATATGGCCACAGGGCTGTCACAGTTACTTTTCCTGACAATTCATCATAGCATACTAATTCTGTAATATCATTACTGTGTCTCTTCTCACTGTACTGATCCAGCCAGTTAATTTAATCAACTAATAATAGATTCAGAAATGGATGCAAAGGGCCCTAGCACTTCAAATTATATTACTAGAGATGCTCAGCAGTGAAAACAATGTATTCTATACTTGCCATTAAACATAACCTTATATAATAAGTTATATTCTTTTAGTATGTTGGAGATTTTCCTTTAAAAGGGAAAGAAACAATATTTGTACAGATTTAGAAAAGGTTCTTTCAACAAGATTATAAAAGCAGTTTATTTCACACTAAGCATAACTTAAAATTATATTCCATTAATTTGAAGAAAAAATTATAACCAGCAACTTAATCAATTACCATAATTACAGGTGAGTTTCAAGGTAAAAAAGGCACTGCAGGAAAGAAATACCCATCTGCAGGGGAAGCTAAAGGTGTGTGATTAACTGCAAAGTGAGCCATTCAAAAATGGACAATTAATTTTATTAAATTTTAATCTTCACTGAAAATGTCAATGATGATTAAAACATTATTCTCCAACACCTCAGACAATTTTGCATGTCATGAAGACTAATACTTAAACTTTGCAGGATAAAAAAAAAGTAACCCAAAATGTAAGCAAGACTAGAACGCGACCGCATCCAATTTGTCTTCTAAAGCATTCAAAATCAATGTAGCACCCTGTGAATGCTCTGAATGCACAACACAGACTTGGAGCTGCTATCTGCCCCCTTCAGCTACGAAATGCACACACCCCCAAGGACACATCCTGCCAGAGGCCACAGACTGAACATGGGAGTAGCCACACTTCATACAATGAATCCAAAACACACAAATGTGTGTGTGTGCACAACTGGAGCTAGTAGACAGACCTGTATGTTCTACATAGTTGAAGACCAAGGTGTTTTTGCTGTCCTGTTCTCCCAGGCTGACAAGCAGCACTCTCACACAAGGCACCCAGGGCAGGACTCAGTGTGCAGCTCCTGGCTGTGCCCACTGACAGCACTGCCCAGAGACCACACTCACCTGAAGCTTCTGGCTGAGCTGCTTCAAGTCCACTTTGCACTACTGGACCATTAAAAAGGACAAGGATGCCACTCTGGATATAGTGCACTGTGAGGAAGTAACGTTCAAAAGATCCAATTTCAACCCCCACACAGAATTTTCTACTTAAGAATAAATCCAGAGGAAACGCCAATGTCAATTCAATTTATGTTTTGGGGACCTTAGACTAAAGTAATTGAAACTCTTCACTTGCTGAGGCAGTTTGTGTACTGGGGCCTAAAATATGGCCAAAAGTGTGTTTCCTGATGTAAATAGAGTTAATTTTGGCAAAGCTCAGTGAGAAAGGGTGATAGAGATTTATAGACTTACTCTCTGGCCATAATTCAGGAAGGCAAATGTTTAACATTTTAAAGGCAATTAGAGGCCTCCAAAATGCAATTAATCTTCTGTACCTGCCAAAGTACCCTCCCTGAAACAAGGGTGCCTGAATTCACACTTACATTAAGTCCAGACTAAATACATATTTCTTAAAACGCATTATGCAGAGTTCACCATGTACCCTCTTTCACGTGTACAACGTCATTTGTTACTAAGAATGATTCCAATTATGCCAACCCAGTCTAAAAGCAAGGTATCTGTTTGAGTACCACAATTTAACAAAACAAATAATTTTCCTTTCATCAATATACAACAGCTTTGTTCATTACTGGGAAACGTTAGGTGGTGAAGTATCGAGTGCTATGCATTTTATGCTTAAATCAATGTACTGTCTTGCAGTTATGCCACCTAATGTGTTTTTAAGCCATGCGCTACAGAAATCAATGTGGTTCTTATTTGATATTCAGTGTTAAGTTCAGCCTCATAAATTCAGAATTGCACTCTGTTATTTTGATGGTTATGTATTAACCATGTCCTGTAAGTTTTATGATTTTATATTCAGCCGTGCAGTAAATCATGCCAGTTATACACAAATGGCATGTGCTGAATTTACTTTTACTGTGTGTTCTAAAAGAGAAAGTAAAAGATGATTCATTTGACCTATTGGGGAAGAAAAATACAGTATATCAGATAAAATTCAGAAGGTGTATCAGTAGAAAAATTAGGCACCATATAATTTAACTGAGTCTTCTGAGACAAACTGATTTGCAGCAGATAAATGTGTTTCACATACTTCATCTTACCCATATTTTACAAGGGAATGGGCACACAACAGTTGATCATTCTCTGGAACACATCTAGCAGGTGCTATGCTATTGTATAGAAATCTAACGCTACAATGAAATGATTTTTTTTTAATTGATATGGACATACAGAACAAAACTCAAGACCTTTCCCAGCAGCTTCTGAAATGTTTTAATAGTGGAAAAAAAATTCTTAATTTGTTGTTTTTTTTAAGGATCTGAATACATTTTTTTCTTGTGTAAGAAGTGCAAGAAACCAGAAAACAAATGCTCTGTAAGACACGCTTTATTTTAAGACAAAATTTTGTTTTTATTTCTATTTGCAATTTAATTTCTTGTCACGGAAAATACAACAGGTTCCTAGACCAGGTGGAAATATAAAGAGAGTTTGCTCATTTCACTAAATACAGTGAGACAGTGCAATGCTCTTAGAGATGACTACTGATACACCAAAGGTCCTCTGCTGTCTTCCACTTTCTCAAGTCAAATCCTGAAACTAAAATCCTTTCATGTTCCAAGAGCTGCTAAAGACTGGAATGACCATTTAAAATCATGGTGTGCAGCAGTATAATTTTAATTTTTTCTAAAGCCACTAAAGTTAAAAAACTAAATGTTTAAGGGTCACAGGATGGACTGTGTGCTTCTCCTGACAGCAATTCAAAGAACATAAAATAATGTGGCAGTATCTACAGTGTAATCCAGGAGAAAAACAAGAAACCTTTCATTTAAAACTAGTGATGTGTACACTGGACATTCACATGGATTTACATCTGGTCAGACCTCAACTGTCTGAATTAATGTTAATTAATGTCCACCCACAGTGCTGGAGTGCCCTGACTCCAGGGAAGGAGGATGTCTGCCCACACTTTCCCTTGTCCAAGTTTCTTGGAGCCAAGTCCTGCACTTTGCAAAGGAAGACATTCAGAACACCTCATTCCAGGTGTTCTCTTTCCATTTTCTCTCCAGAAGAAAAGAAACCCCCCTTCACTACCAGCACACCTGTCTCAGTGTCAGCACCACAGGCTCAGCACCCCCTGCCCCTACCCCAGCATGCCAGCAGGGCTGGGACACTGGTCTGCAACGTTCATGCATGTATCCAGTGCCATTAAAACTCACTTCTACCACACACACCAATGCATTATATCCATCTTTTTAAATCTTTGCTTCTCACTGGGAGAGCTCTGTGCTTTAAAATCTACCTTTCCCACCCCCCCCCCCCCCCCCCGCTCCTTCCTACCATGGGAAAAGACTTCCAGCAGCCATTAGCTACAGCCATTTTCGGATCTCATTTTAACAAGCTATAAAGGCAGAACAACATGCCAATTACATGAAATAAATAAAGTGAGTGGGTACAAGATGGCTAAGAAAACCTCTTGCACTGCATATATTTGTTAGGGAGCGTATTAGGGTTTCACTAATGCATTTATAATCCTGCAGAACAGTCTGGCACATCTGCATCTTCAGTACAACAGAACAGCAAAGATGATAAAATCCTCAGAGAATTTCTATTTGAAATAATTTTAGATCTGTTTTATGTATACCAAGGAAGCTGCCAGTCAATCTGATCTTCAAACACGCTGAACTCCACAGAGGGAATTCTAGTAAACTGCAGACTGTTCCCCTAAATGCATTTATTTCAGCAACGTGAAAGTTGCTGTGTTTGTTGTTGTGTAGTAGCTGTGTTTGGTTAATAATATGTTGCACATTTGGAACTTTGTTAAATACCTTAATTGTGCAGCATAGAATAAGGCAGTTAATTTACACAAAAGGACACAGAGGTGAATTCTACGTCTACATCTTCGAACAAAATAAGTAAATTCACTGAACATATGGCTTATTAAATTTAATAGTTCCTCTCCAAGATGATTCTGATTGCCATGTTTTGAAAGATAGGATTTTTTTGAAAAAATTCTTTTGGATATTTGCCGTTAAGCAGATATGCCATCTGTCTCTCCAAATGAAAAGAAACTCAAGACTTTGATTACTATTTTCCTAACCAAGATTTAGGGTAATGTATTTCTAGTACACTGATTAACTAGATCTGACATCACATCTTGGACCTGTTTATTATTCTTTTTCAAAGAACTACCCACATACGTGCCCAAATGTACGACATGATGTGTGATGAGAGAAGCATAAGGAAGCACTATCACCTCTCGCATCACTTGCAAGCTCTGTTGATGACACTGTGTTATTCAAATAGGCATCTTGTATTTTCACTCAAGTTTTAAGGACGCAGATGTCTAAAGCATAACATAACGCTCCAAACTGGACTTGGAATTTCTGTCAGAAAATGCTCACATTGAAAGAAGAGAAAATAGAAAAGGAAGTCACTTGCAAATTTCATTGTAAAAATCAATTGCAAATAGAATGCCTGACTGAGCAGGTCACGCAAATTCCGTATATCAAGGGAAAAAGTCTAAGTCTGACAGTATGCCAAATTCTTGTAATTTGCATATTTTATACTTCAGATCCTCAGAAGCCCAACTCATTTTTCCTGTCTAGTTATTTTCTAGGGAAATCTTTTTTGCCAGTAGCCTTCAAGCCCACACAAGCAGTAACTCACCTGTGTCTGAACAAAAATGTTTCTTTCATTCCCACTGATAAATATACAGATTGTGCATCTACTTCCTAAGTCACTGAGTATCTGTTTCAAACCTGGCGTGAAGCAGGAGAGCAGCCAGGAGCAGCAATCAATGGACTAATGGCCCCTGATCAGCCACAGGGACCAGTGGGATAACTCAGCATTGCTGCTGCAGAACACCACACAGGGCAGCTCTGCTGAGAGAGGTGAGCACCACTGCCCACTGAAATCACTGGCAGCCTCAGCTGGGACTCTGGGGCAGATTGTGCTCAGCACTTTAGAACAGAGCTGAACAAAAATAAACCAGATGTGCAGTGATGGGCATGGCAGAAATCCACAAGTGGTAAAACCACCAAAAACCCCCACAAAACAAAAAAAGAAAAAAAAAACCAAAAAAACAAAAACAAAACAAACAAACAAAAAAACCCCAAAACAAACAAATAAAAGAAAAAAAAAACAAAACAAAATTAAACAAAACAACAACAACAACCAAAAAACCACCAAACCAGGTTTCAGCACCCCATTCCTACTGTTGCTACCAAAGTCCTATGACATATTGCCACAACACTTGCCTCCTCTATCAATCACAGCGTTAATCAAAACACTCTTGAATGACAGCTGGACTCCTAACCCAGCCCTCACTCCTAACCCAACCTGTGTCCCAAAAGGAGCAAAAGCTCCTTGTGGCTCTGTCTCCTGTGCCCCTGACCACCATCCCTGTGACACTCCCTTTTCTGGACACATTGGTTAGAAATTGGTTATATTAAGGCTGTAAAGATTTAATATAAATGGTTTTAAAAATTGCATTTTAAGCTATTTTTTTTTTCTTTTGTCCTGAGACAGCCCAGCCAAAGCAGAGGCTGATGTTTCCTTCAGGCAGGATGTCTGCCTTCTGCTGGAGGAGCTCTGGATAACACTGGAACAGTGGTGGGTATCCACAGTGTCTGGGTAACAACAGCACAGGAACATTTTTTTCACATTTTAACTTTGCAAGAAGCACACGCAGTTATAAGGCTGAAGCATTTTGTAACACTGTTCAATTAAGCACATAAATAATATATGACCCCACAGAGGCCAGAGCAGAGCTGTGATACAGTTAGACAAATAAGACATAGGAAAACACATGCGAGAACCAAACTCTGACAGACAAGAGTTGCAAAACAAGCACCAAAGATGTCCAAAGAATCACGGCCAAAAGGAAGATGTGTTAAGCTAGGAGGAGATGAGATCCTTGCTTTGGGGGAGGAGGACAAGAACCAGGAAAACACTGAGGAAGAGTGAGGTCCAACAGGAAAGGCAGAGCTCCCAAGGTCCCAGCTCCCCACTGCCAGCAGCAATGTCAGGGGCTCACCAGACACCACCTCAGGTGTGATGGAAGCATGTGTGTGCTCAGCTGCTGCCTGTTACAGCCCATGTGAGAGTACACCTGGGTGACCAATAATCCTTAGGTAACAAAATTACCATGAGATAATTTTTCTTCCAAATATTTGGTTTGGATTATGAAGCAGAACTCAAGTACTTGTTCAACATACATGAATTTAGCTGTTTAAGCTAAGTTCATGCAAATTTAGCTATTTTAGCTATGGCTAGAAAGGGCTGCTCGGCAAGTGCTCTGTATTAGCACCTCAGTAACAGCAGCTAAAACACATTTAACCTAATGGAATGGAGCTTTTATAGAAGCTCCTGTACAAAATTATCACAATTCACTTACTGGACTTTATGTTTCAATTAGATAAGAAAGAGTGTATAGAAAATAGACTGACATTTTCATGCCTCAGACTTCTGAAACCCTTTGAAAGACAAGTCAGTATTTCAGACCACCAGGATACAGAACAAACTACATCAGGTTTGCAAGCCATTTCCCAGACTGGTGAATGCTTTATTGGGCACAAATAAATGGTGTATGGACTTCAACCTGGTACACTAAGCACTGCTAGAGCTCTGCAGGCTTATTCCAGGTTTCAGACCCACAACCATCAGATTTTTGTAGCAATGCCTTAAATTCACAGTTTCTATGCAGGGAAACTAGAACTTTCCTTCATTATTATTGCTATATCATAATAATGAACTTCCTCTCTAATTATTTCTAAATTTGAAATACCAATAATATTGTTTCATTAAAACTTACATAGTTTTGCAGAACCAAGATCTTAGTTACTAATTCTTGAAGAGTTCCTTTGAATGTTGAGATTTACTAAACCTGATTACAACCTATTGTGCTTACAACACAAGCAGCATAACAGCTCAGAGTTGTGGAATTCAGCCTTTCATAAAGAAGTAAAATAGATCTTGAAATATTAGGTAGACTGTAATAAAGACTATGAATTTAATTACAGTGTATCTTTGTTTTGGGGGTATAGACATGGATTATCTATTATTCAGATGTCAGAATCTCCAATACGCTCTCCTTTCCTGCTGCCAGCTTTTCTTGCAGCTGATCTGTTAGAACAGGTATTTCTATGTTTGTATTCTAATAGAAAAAAATATTAACTAACCAAATGATGCATTTGGTTCCCATTCACAACTGCATTTAAAACATGAATGAGTCATATACATGCTCACATATGAAATCTGAAGCCGGAATTATCATAGTGTGAGGTGTTTTGGTCCTGCATTTCTTTCAGATGCATATGTCTAGTTGCTCTGAAAATCTGTTGGGCTTTTATTAAATAGCTTTTTTTTTTTTCACAGTTACAGAGTCAAGTCTATTAGAATTCCTGTCAGAAATACACAACTTTGGTTCATGCTGACGTATGTTAGCTGATTACTTTCAGCTTTAGGCATCGTTTTGGGGTTGTGTTCTTTAAGGGAATCACAGGAAGGTAGAACCATATTCCCCTGCTCAGCCCACAGTGCCCAGGAGAGCCCAAGAGGCACCAAAGGCTTCTGAGCAGTCCCTGCACCACTCCTGATTATTTCATGTCACAGCATCCCAGCACCTCTGCAAATACAATACAACATCTGATAAAATTAGGTTTTTGAGCTCATACCAATTTCTCTCATCATGCTCATTCTGACACAGCTCAGATTTCTAACAAGTGCATATGTTACAGCTCTGTCTGCTGGTTTATAACCAGCTTCTGACAGCGTCTTTAGGTCTGTGTCTATATTAATTTCAAAGTCACTGTCTTCCTTCTCTTCTCTCTCCTTGTGCGTGTTTGTACATCTTTATAATGCCTTCTGATTAATTTATCACATAGTAAAGATTTTAAAATATCATTATCCTTTTGATCTAAAAATCCTTATATTTCATCTTTAATACGTTCTTTTCAGAGGTTCTTTCTGGAGAACTTGCCACATGTATTCTACTCCTCTGAGACTTAACAGCAAAACTCAAGAAATACTTCAAATCACATTTAAAATTGTTTGAAAAGATTTTGTTTGTAGGAAAAAAAACACATTCATTTCAAGCTAAGAAAAAAAAAAGAGAGTATATTGCAGTAGATATGGCACAAAAAGATTAACCAAAAAAATAAAAAAAAAAAAAATTTTGAAAGAGTGTCAAAATTTCTCACCACAGAAGTGATCCAAAGCATTTTTAACATTCCATTACTTCATAAACTAGACTCAAATAAGGAGGGACAAAAGTCAGGAAAAGAAAAATATTGATTTTTTCAGATCATTTTTCTAAGATGATCATTATTTCTGTAAGATGATATGTTCCTCCATTTAAGTCATGCACAGAATTAATCAGATGTAGAGAAAGAGAATAACCCTCACTTTGCACATTAATATTCTGCTTAATAAAGAGTGCTTTTAAGCCGTCGCATGTCAAACAAGACTAGGAGATTATCTGGAACCACATTAATGTCTTAAGCTCAAGGCACTATGCTACATTAGAAAACATGTAGGAAAGTGGAATAAATGATCTTTCAGACAAAGACAGGCAAATGCCATAATATTTTTACCAGGACTGAAAATGATGGGGGAAAAATATGGTGAAAAGCATCAGTTTAAAAAATCTATAAAAAAGATAGAAAAAACCCTTTAACATAAAATATCAGGGAACTGACCAAAGCCAGCAAAACCATAGCAATGACTGCTCTACCTCCTTTACTCTTCACCATGTAGAATTGTTTATCTTCATGATGCTGGCTGTGAAGTCCTCAGAATTCTGTCCAAATCCTTCCCATCAGCTCCAGCCCTCAAGCTGAAGCACCACAATACTAGCTGTTCCCAGAGTCTTTTCTCAGGATCTTTAGCAAAACAGCTGGACCGATGATAACACAGAAAACACTGATTATTAATGTCTGCCTGCTGTGGTTATAGGTCAATCTCCTAACATTTATCACAGGTCTCTTTATCTGTTTTCCTTAAAAAAAAAAAAAAGCCAAAACCCCTGCATAACTGTAATCACACTAGACTCTCTTCATCTGTCCTTCTACCTAGAAAAGTAAAATGTAATTAATTAATTCAAACCACACCAAAAAATGTGAAAAACGTATGAGAAACTCTGCTTTAAATTAATAGAAACCTTTGTTTGGAAAGATTCGATGGCACTTTGTCACCCACAAGAGCTTGTACTGGGTTCCATTATGTACAGAGGGTCCTTATTCCTGTGAAAGGACATTTAGTCCACAAATATAGAGTCTTCAGGGGACAGGACAGGGAGTCCTGATTGAGACAGAGGACATGCTTGGAGTGTGATTCAATCCCAAAATTTAGGACTAAACTGAATATGCATACCCATCTTCAAATACTCTCAGGGAAGTCAAATTATAGGTTAAGAAATAAAGTATCTGAAAGAATTAAATCTGGCTAAGTATCACAACAGAAGTGGTCTTGAAATATGCAGTAATTATCCAGAAAATTAGAACTGGCAAATGAATATAGATGATTGAGACTCAAGGAGTCTTTGAGAAGCTGCCCAGGGATATATTGACAGGACTGGGCACATAAGGATTATTATTTCACTATTTAATACTGAAAATGTAGAGAACTCTGTGAAAGAAGAAAACTAACTGATTTGCATATATTATTAGCTTCAGAAATACAGCTTGGAAAGTTTGCTATACTAAAAGAGGCTTTAAAGTGAACACCAGCATTTATACACAGATGAACTTTCAGAACTTATTCTCTGAATTTCTCTGGGCTGCTTTTGAAGAGCAGCACACCCAGCACACTTGGTGAGCAGAGCTGGTTTGGATGGCAGATGCCTACTTCCCTCACAGATGTGGTGTTCCATTGGCTTCCCCAAACCTGGAACCTCCTTGGACTCCTCTTTTCTTTGCTCCTCTGGTTAGAGTCCTAATCTTGACCTAATCTTTCCCAACACACACTTTGTGTGCACGGAACAAAACTGATCAAAAACGTCTTAATGTGAGAGTCAGTGATGTCCTGTTTCACTGAGCCAAAGAAGTTTAAAGAGGAAAAAAAAAAATAACTACAAAAGACAAACTCAAGTCAGTTAAGCAATTACAGTCATTCCCTTGTTTTGTCCATATCCACACTATGTAACATAGCTTGAGGGTACAGCATTATGTGGGAGATATAAATAGCATACGCCTCCTTAAAATAATTCCCCTCCTAAAGAAGACTGGAAAGAGGAGTAACTTCACTGTAATTCATCTCATTTCAAGTTTACTAAATATAACTGTTCTGTGGAAAACCAATAAACCTATTTATCTAGTGCCACTCAAGTTTAAAAACAAAATAAATTCCCCCAGGAATCACGATTAGTCATTCTTACAACTCAGCATCTGAGGAAACAGAAGCTATATTTTCACTCTTGAACGCTAATTTGATGTTGAGAAAAGTCCCTTAACCATTTGTGTGAAAAAATCCAACTGCTACCTTTCAATATTTCTGAATGACAGTCATGGCTCTGAGCAAACAAATGATGCTCACATATTGTGCCTTGCCTACAGGCATGTTGCTATAATGGAATGGTATTTTGCCTTTTTACAAGATGATATCTCAGTTTCAATAGGGCAAAAATGGCAAGGAAGTTTTGGTTTCCATGAGCTCCTTGGACTTTCAGGCAAATACAATTTCACCCACTCAGTGATGATCTTCTCCTATCAGCAATGCACTACTGAAAAGCCTGAATGACTTGAACAGTCAGCAATTCCTGAGATATTTATAACAACTTCAGAAACCACAGAAGTCATCCTTCCCACTGAACAGCTGCTCAGCTGCAAGATCTGACCTGGAGAGATGCTATTTGAAGGCCCTCAATAATACTAGCATGCTTCTTAATAAAATGAAAACTAAAAAAAACTACCAAAACATCTTCGTCCATCTCAGGCTATAGGAAATCAAGCTTGATAAGTTAATATTTTTATTTCATTTACCTGGATTGCTGCATTATGTATTTCGGAGCCTGAAGAAAACATCAAAGGACAGAAGGTACAAATACGAGTTTGTATTGAGTCTAAATACAGTCTGATATGCTTTGGGGATGAACTGTACTTGTGATACATTCCAGGAATCAACTATGTTTCTTAGAGTCCAGCTTGTGTAAATCTCTCTTTCAGACGTGAGCACAGATGGACAATCACTTTGCAAGCACAGACTAATGAACAAATAGTACATAACACCTCAGGATCTTACACATGTTGAATATTAGGGCAGGTGCCTCCAGGAGCCAGCATGGAACACACCAGCAACTTCTTCTGTAGTAGCCACACCTCTATCTGTGACTTTATTCACAAATAAAACTCTTCCTCTGACACCTGTGCTGTTCTGCTGCACAGTACTAAGCATCCAGAAACTTGTGGTTATTTTCATGGTGAGATATGAGTTTGTACACCACTACAGTGTAAGAGGTGCTGATGAAATGTAAGGAACCCAAATGGACACCAGGAAAACAGCCCTGTTTTAGCACTGGGTTGTTCCTACCACTGTTTCAATCTACACATAGCTCTTTTGACACTTTTCTCCACGAGGCCACTTTTCTTACCATTTCTTTACTCAACTAAAAGGATTAATACCATACAGGAGCAGTGCCTCTTCCAAAAGTCAGTGGGTTTAGCATAGGAATGTGCAAGATCACAGCAATGGCACCCTTTGGTGACAAATAGAAGCACACAATAGGGTCAATCATTTGGGCTGGGAAAAACATTTAAAGCTACTTCTTCACATAAATCTGTTACATGGACAGGATTCCCATTGCAAGGTGAAAAATTTAGGCATTTAGCTTTAAGAACAATGATAACAGTGATAAGCCTTCAAGAGCAAGTAACTTTAGGAAAAGATGAGTTCAACAAGGTTCTTCCATCTCTCCAGTATCATCACATCTTTCTTTTATGGGTTCAGCCTAATCTGATGTTCTTTAACCATGAGATAGACAAAATATAAATTGAAAAAATTCTCATCTTCTTTTAACAGAGATAGTGTTTCTTGTTCACAGATGGTTAAGATTTCAGCATGGTCTCTGTGGTGCTACCAACAGCTTTGGAGGTGTTGAAGAACTTTGATGAGAGGTCTGTGAGCCAAAGACTAAACAGGCAAGTGGACAAACAGCTGCTCATAAGAAATCTCTCACTTGATTTGAGAGTCAGAGCTTCAGACTTCCTGAATCATTGCCAATCATCCCCTGAGCTTCTTACAGGAAGAGTGTAGAGAGGAGAGTCAGTGATTTCAAATGCTACAGGGAGGCTGAACAAATAGATAGAAGTACTTCCCTTATCACTGCCAAGAAAGGAGAGTGTCATAGAACTTGTCAAAGCTTAAATTAGGCAGAAAGTTGTCTTTAACCTGTGTGAAGTATATTGAAGTCCAAAACAAAGAAAAAAGTTAATTTTCAGGTTGCTCCTACAGCATCTGACAGAAGCCATTCAATTCTGACAGGAGCTTCTGCAAAAAGTCACCAAAAAAAAAAATATGGATAAAAACCACCCAAACAAAAATCTCAAACACCACCACCAACAACAAAATTGGGCTTATAATTAGATTTTTTCTCTCTTGACCTAAGGAATGGAACACAGGAACTTACTACTTAAGAACTAAGTGAAAAAAGTTTTATAACAAAAGAGAGTAAAAAATAAGTAACTGCTTTTGAAACTCATTAGTTATGGGATAATTTAGTTTTCAAAAAACTGTTTATTCTATTATATGCATAAGAAACCTTTGGCACTAACAGAGCTAAGGGACCATGTCCTATTCATTTCCATCTGAAGAGGAAGTGTATCCTACCTGAGTAGAACATTACACTTCAACACCACATTAACAACCAATTCAAATCCATTGCCTTTGACAAGCTGACAGATTCCTTGAAAAGAGCAGTGTGCAGAGCGTAAACACAAAGCACATCCCATGAAATATTTAGAAAACGTAATGGCACTTAAACAGCCATCTACACATCACTTTACACATGTGACAGTAGGCATTCACTGCACCACCTGAGCTGACTGGCCAGACTCAGGCTGAGCTTCACAAATGAAGTATTGACTAGAAAAAGCAGTGTGTACCTTGACACAATTATGCACTAATTAGTGAAGTATGCCAGTCTTTGCAATTAGAAAGATTATTAATAGTGGGATACCACACAAGAGGAAAGGTACCAGTCTCTGGTGTGATGAACTTAGAGGAAGCTTTTGGTAAAATTTATCATTTTGAAAGGCAAGAGAAAAATCAATTCAGAGTATGGATGACTGCGATCTGTGCTTTAGTTTACAAGGGAAATGTAAAATACATAGGTTTTGTTTCACCTTAATAAATTTACTTAAACACCAAGTACAGACAAACCTGCAAACCTTGCTGCAAAGGTTTTATCATACATCAGCCACACACAATGCATTTAGCACCAAGTTGGATTGACTTTATCAGACACACATCTCTTTTATAGAAAAGAATAAAAAGGCATTATTCTAACTCAGTTATGGTTTGAACAAAGGCACTGCTGCTTGCTTACCTGGGTGACCTATATCATCTAACTTTTCTTTTATAAAACTAATAATTGACAAACTGAATAATGTGCTGTAATGGAGTTCTTGTTAAACATAGTTTCATCATTTCTCTCTACTAGATGGAAAGGCTCATGATTAAATAATTGAAAAATCTTGTGGTTATTTTGAGAGGTTTTTTTTAAAAGCTCTCCATGTTGTGACCTTCACACAGTGATGCAGATACAGCTGCAGGCAATAGCTCTTTCCTTAGAATTCAGGAAAAAGGAAGAACGCAGCTAGCCTCAGCAGTTTATGAACCCAGCTGCTGCAGTATTTTCCTGATACCCTTAATTCATCAGCCCATATTTCTGTTTTCCTCAGTTTCCTGGCTAAATATCAGACTTCAACTCCTCAGTCTCAATTCCTGGGTGCCTTAGTTAATTCCATTATGAGGGGCACATTCATATTATCCAAAAAAACAAAAAAAAACACCACTGAGAGAAGAAGACTCAAAGAAGAGAGACTGCAAATAGGATACAGCTTCATCAGGCCCTTGTATGGCATATGGACAAAAAGCCCAATGATGCTGTGCCAGAGAAGGGCATAGAATGTGGGACTGGAGTCACCTCAGAGGCAATGGAAAATTTTACAGTGCTGAAGCCCTGATGGACATGAATGGGAGAGACCAGTATGGACATTCATGGTGTAAGAGCTCACCCCACCATATACAAGCATATTTTTTGGCTTAGTTTGGGGTGTTTGCGGGCTTGTGTTGCATTTTCTGCTTGTTTGTTTTAGTGGTACATCCATATAATGATGAGTGCTAGAAACACCTGCATCTCTGGGAGGATGAAACCCAAGATCCTGATGCATATCTCTCAGGTCAACACTGATCTGAACGGAAAATCTAATGGCTGCCCAAGTGCTGAATGTCAGCTATGAGCAAATGAATGTCAAGATGGCATTTGGGTTTACCCTTTTAGGCCACCAAAGCAGAGCTGTCTTGCCACATCTCCATCCTTAATCTCAATATCATCAAGCACTCTGGACCAGATAGTATTTATTGAGCTCTTTCCATATATATCAAAGAGTGTAGCAGTAATTCATCACTTCATCCTGCCAACCTACATTCCAGTTTTGCTGGGTTATACAAAAATTGCAACAAACGTTTAAGCTTTTTAATACTGTCATTGCATATTCTTGTCTTACACAAGGCTTTAAACTTTGCCAGTACTACATATCCATTTTTTTGTCTTTAACCCCATCATCTAGACTCCCTCTGTACTGAATACATAAGCCATTTACCTGGACCAAATTGAGTTTATGTGTAGTTAAGTCTTTAAAAGTCATCCCTGCTAGTCAATTCCCTCATTAGGAAACCACTTCCTATCAGAAGTGCCCTCAGGTTTTGAGAGCACATCAAAATTGGATCCACTTAAGCTACTGAGCTTTGATACTGCGCTTAATGACTTTCTAAATTTGTCATTTACAAAGTACTTTACAAGCCTTCCTAAAGAAGAGCTGAAGTCTGCCCATGCAGGAGTAACCTCCCCAGCTCTCCTCCTTCAGGAGCCTCGGTGATGTATGACGTGTGCAATGCCATTTTCTGAGTGTATGACATTTCATTTAAATCCCATCATTTCCCTGGGACCATCTGGCCACTTTCTCAGCTACGAACCGCACAACTGTGACAGCTCTTCCTCTCTCCTCTCTCCCATCGGCTCCTCCTGTTGTTTCCAAGCTACCTGGGTCGCTCTGGGAGAGAAACAGGCACAACATTCCCAGACAGCTCTCCCTGCAGAAACCAGCACTCCATTGTGACATGCAGAGCAAGTCTGCACCTTCCCTGCTGCTCCTTGTGCCCAAAATATCAATATTCTATCCCAAAATCCTGAGGTCATATTATGTTTCCCACACACACACAGTTGACGATGACACCAATCTGCTCCAACTGCATCCCCACAGTTTAAACTTTCCCTTCTATCAAGGAAAGTATTTCCTGTTGGTAGAAGTGAATATTTCTTGGTGGGGGACTTATAGCAAGCTATCCTAATCTCCCACTTGTTTAACTCAAACAGAATTCTGGGACCAACAACATAAAAAGCTTTTACTTTCTACTCCCTTACAACTCAGAGACATTAGCATGCATACAACAAACCCAAAATAGTCTCAAGAGCAGAACCACAGTGTTGCTAATCTTTCCTGCAAAATATGAAGTGTGAAATAGAAAGCTGAAAAAAAATTTGAAAATGAAATATTGATAGCAACATGTCAAATTTACAACAGTAAAAGTAAGAAAATAAACTCCTTGGCTGTCATCTGTCTGATGCCTTTTTGTAAACTCCTCTGGTGCAATAACATCTTTCCTTTTCTATTGTGATTCCAAGCTTTCTTCAACGTCCCAGGAAAAGCTCAGATTATACTGCTCATAAAATTGAAACAATAATAAACTGTGAGGTCAGTTTGAATTATGACAAGGGGTTTTGTTTTGGTTTTAAGATTTACATATGCATTTGAGAAGTTACTGTAGGAAATCACCATTGAAAACTTCACAGTAGGGAAAAAAAAAAGAAAAATATAATTTATCTAATTTTTCATAAGATTCAATCAGAAGTACAGCAAAAATACAGTTTTTCATATTTTGCCTTATAACTTTTCCAACTTTATTTTCTTCATTCATGGCACTCCTTTGTTTAGTAAGTGATATGCACATAAGATATTGTCTGATACTCAACTTGTAATTACTACAATAAAAAGCACCACCAAAGCAACATGGAAAAAATAATAAAAGTCATTGCCACCAGTATGACTAAAATAGCAAACACTGATGGATATTGAACCTGAAAATACCACTGCAGCTTCCCACAGCACCCTTCTACCTGACTTGAATTGTCACACCTGAAGCTGGAGTCAGTGAGGAAAGGAAGATTTTCTCCAGGAAGGTGAAAGTAGAGGCCCTACAGGATTCCCTGTCAGGACTCCCCAGGCTCATTCTAATAAAGCACCACTTTCCCACACCTCCCAAGCTGGGCTGTCAACACAGAAATGGTTCTCAATTTCCTTCTCATAGGCATTATCTACAAAGAGCTGCCACAACCACTGTGTTTTGTGGTGCATTTCTTTAAAACGTGCCCAGACTACCACAGCACGACCTTGAATTCTCCCTTGTTCTGCTGAAGTTTGGGATTGCTTTATTCCTCCCCATGCATTCTTGTCTTGCTGTTCAGTTCAGAATTACAGCTAGTAAGATAAAAGTATGCCTCGCTAATATTTTTTTTTGGTCTGACATTATTTTAATAACATGGCTTCAGTCCTGGAAATTCTCTTCCTCTCTTTTTTTTTTTTTTTCCTTTACTGGCACACAAACATAAAACAGAAACATCTCAAGTGTGTGCTATTATAATATCAGAATAGAAATCTCATTATAAACATTTTATGTTATGTCCCATTCTATCAGTGACATTATCTATCCATTATATACAATAATGGTACCAGCAGAAAAAGTGTCAAGGGAACAACCTTCTACCAAAAAAAAAAAAAAGTCACCAACACCATTTCTAAATTTTCTCTTTCACAACAGGAGGATTTCCAGGATCTAGATCCACATCAAACCAACAGCCTTCCTTCTGGGTTCACTTTGAGCCAATGAGTTCATTTCAGCACCCAAACCAAGATTTGCCCAGAGCTTCCCATCCTACTTTTCCATTCTCCCTTCCTCTATCTAAGATTATCTTTTCTCTGTTACTGGTCTATTCAGCTTTTCACTCCCATCTGCCTTATGTCACTTGAATTTCACTGCTTTCCTAACAGCTTGTAACTGGTCATTCAAAAACAGTGAACCCAGGAAAAGAGAAAATTGCAGATCTGTTGCAAAAAAGATTCTATACATAAATGCTCCTTAATTATGATCATTCTGTTTTCATGGATTCTTAAACTGAAATTTACCTTATTTTACAATGTTTTATATTTTTCAGAAGAACATAACTTTCAGTTCAACTTTAAAAAAAAAAAAGGACAGAAGAAACCAACCCTGAAAGAGTAGCTACTTCAAGGTCACTACCTAAACACAACCAGCCTCCAAACTTTACTCTGGAAATAGAAATACTGTAGGCTTAGAAAAGAACATGGAACCTGATGGAAAAAAAAAATCCTTTTGAAAACTTTGTCATGATGTTTCAGAATAAATAGTTACAAGATTTAATCAAAGAAAAAATAAGCATTCAGGAACAGTGCTGTATCCCCTATAGCTCACACCTTGTGTCCCCACAGGTGATTCTCTCTCCAAAGCTGGCACATGATATCAGAGGTGATCCGTATTTCTAACTGGCCTTTCAAACTTGTATGCATTAAAAAAAAAAAAGAAATACTTAAATCTCACAACCCAGTACATCACACTGAGTAACAATCAAATGACAGATTTGTTACAAATTCAGAATTGATCTGTCTAAAGAAGAGATGGCCACATCTAGATAGCAGCATAAAGGACAATATACTGTAAGAATTTTGAGTCTAATCAGACTTCTAAGAATATAAGTGTTTTTAAAATATCAGTAAGGTGTTTTATTAGGAAGAATTTCAGTGTACCAAGTAAAATATGGAACTTGATGAGTTTCCATTATTTCAATTTGTCTGTAAGCATTCCAAGCCTGCTAATATTTCAAGGTTCACAGCATTCTGGTTTACAATAAAATTAAATCATACTAAATCTACAAGTGCAGAAAATGGTCACAAGCTTTGTGAATGGATTTGAATGGGAGCAATTTTTAGAAATTAGGCTTCCTCCCTGCTACTTGGCAATGACAAAATGACAAAATACATTTATTGATACAAGAAAATTGCGAGAGGTATGGTTTGCTCGTTCAGGGGTTTTTTTTTAAGTTTAAATTGTGATAGCATCTCAATATTTAAAAAAAATATCTTTTAAAGCTGAACTACTCTTTCATAACACTTGAGATGTATCAGGGAAAAAGCTTAAACAGTACTTTCAATAAATTCAGAGGTGCAAGCATCATGAGCTCCTTCTAATATTGCTAGGCAAAAATGGTAAAGTCTCATACCAAGTAATGCCTTGCTTTATACTGGTATCCTGCAAATATGAAACCTTATCAGAGTACAAATTTCTCTTGAAATATGGATTCTTGTTACTTCCTCTCAAGATGAACACCTAGCAGGTTATTGATCTGCTTTTGAAGGACACAGTGTTTATTATGTAGGAAACACCACTGCTGGGCACAAGTGTGAGAAATTAATGATGGTTTTGTAAGTGTCCACACTGTGGTGCTGAACCAGTGGGGCAACTGTCAATCTATATGATAATGTATCCCAAAACTTCATAAAATCAGTGATGTGAAGAAGCATTGATTTTTGAGCTAACCAGGATTTGTGAGAGAGTAAGGCTAAAAAGTTTACTGAAGTTAACACCTCTGTGTACACAACAGTTGCTTCATACTTGTGTGATTTTAAAACAACCAAACACACAGAAACCTTTCTTACAGAAACCCAAAAAGAATTCCACATACTGGTTTATTACTTGCTTTCTGTTGGATCATGTTGTTCTTTCTCCTATTAATACCATTGTTAGAAACACGAAAAATTGATTAACTGCACGGTATTCCCAATTACATAAGAATTCACTTATTATGGGGAGGAAAATTTAAAACAAGTGAACAGACTCATTCTTTTATCAGTCTGTGCCAGTGTGCATAAAAGCGGGTGCTGAGATTATGTTTTCTTAGACAAAAGCTGTGACACACTTCTGCTGCTGAAATGGAGACAACCACGTGCACAAAAGCAAATTTCTGCTATGACACTGAAGCCCAATCATTCCACAATGCCAGAATTCTATTAGTCAGGTTTTTTATTTGAAATTACACTCAGAAGCCTTAACAAAATTGTATTAAAATCAATGGAAGTTGTCATATTTTCTATGAATGGTATTATTAAAAGGAAAAATCAATTAACCAGTCACTGATTCTTTTTAAAACATGGGCTTCCTTGTACAAACCATTATTAGTAAATGCACATTCCCTCCTTAGTTTTGATGAAGAAATGTATCCTGCTATGTCTATGGAGAGGATATATTACTTGATGATTCAATTTAAATCAACCAAAAAAGACTGCTGTTACAAACAAAATCAATTGCACTTTGCTGAACTTCTTTCTATCAACATGTAAACTGTAATTCTGCCCTGTTTGCTTTGACAAGCACTTGCTCGTGTTTCCAGAGCCTGGCACACCCGTTTTGCTGAAACTAAGACAACTGCCAGTGAGTACAGGGAGGAGCCCAAAATAAAAACCTACAAAAATCCTCTTGTGAGAGACACTCAACACGTAGCAAACAGAGTATTATCTCAACCTGCTTAGCAGAGAGCTGGTCTCATGAGCTGGAACAGTTGCTCTGAAGGTTGATGATGTTAGGGAGTTTCCTCTTCACATCCACAGAATGATAAGATCTAAACCCCTTCATTTCTATTTTAATTAAGCTGAATTTGCACTTTCATCACCCTACGGGATGGAGGAAAAATTCCTGCAAATCCTTTTTTACTGTTTTCCATCTTGAGTTCTGTTTAAACTATGTGAGTGCAGAAAATTCCCCAGCTAAGAACTTTGGGGTGATGCACATGGAGAACCTGATTCTGGGTATGTGCACCTGAGAGGACAGTGCTGAACACAGGACACTCAGACTCTACCACTGCCAGGCTGCTTGGTCACAAGTGATTGGTGCTATGCCCAAAGTCTCATTTCTGTGACCTTAAACTACACTAAACACAAGTGTTCTGCCTCAGTTTTCTAAAAGCCCCCCAATATCAGTAATAAAAGAGCAAAAGAATTGTTTCTTGCAACTTCAACACCATGGAAAAATACATAAAATTAAATCTGATTGTTGCAAATTAGCATCGTTGTTACAACTACCAGCACATTGTGGATTATTAAAATTAGTTGAAGCTGTGTATAAAAATCACATATAAAAACTATTTCTCTTTGGAAATTTCCTTCTGCTTCTCATCATTCAGTTTCATTTAAGATACTCGGAGCACAAACTTCTGTGACAGATTATGGCATGAAAAGTAAATTGTAAGACCAAACATAATATCTATCATATAATGCACATATAATAGCTTCCTGAAAGCGATGCTAAAAAATACTCAAGACATGTTAAAAACCAGCTTTAGTCGAAGTGAGAAAGTGCAAACTTCCCCTTTAAAAGCAGACTGGTGTATTTTTAAGTATGCTCAGGCTCTCACACAGGTAGGTTAGGAATGCACTGAAGGAAAAGACCTGACCTACCATTTTCCTCATCTGACTTGTTGTCGTTGTCGGAGTCGGTGAGCGTGAGAGCCGAGTTCTCACGGCTCGACAGGCCGGAGCTCCTCCTGGATTTGATGCCTCTGCCCCACAGCCTGATGGCGTGCTCTGGGGACATCCCTCCCTCCGTGTCCGAGTCGGCGTCCGAGCCCGTGCTCAGGGAATAGCCCTGGTGCAGAATCCCCATGTCCGAGCAGTACCCGCTCCGGTGGGGAGAGGGCTCGCAGATCCCTAGCTCTGCAAGGGTGAAGTTTGTTCCTAGAAGGACAACAAGAAAAGAATAATTAAGTAGTTTAAAAAGCTAGGGGATTTATTTTCAGCTTGAAAATATCAGACCTTTTCAAATTTTGCTCGGTTCTGCTCTATACCGATGAATCACTTAGAGAAATCTCTGGTGCACTTGTCTAGCAAGACTTAACCTTGAAAAATATTGAATGTATCTAAAATGGATGAAATATCCAAAACGAAGGTAGGAAAGGTCTCTAAATTTTAGGCTACTCTTTTCACCCCAAATAATTAATTAATCACTTAGGTGTGTGATTAACATATACCTCATGTACAGTGCCAATGATACAACCTGCTTTAGCATGTAGGTAACCTTGTATTTGTAGGACAGAACATGAGCTTTGAAGTTATGCATTTGATAACTCAAAAAAGAGATTTTTTTTTTTTAATGAAGCACATTTTCACATACACTAGTCTTTCACAGAGATAGCTAAAGGATACAAATGCATCAGTGAGGTAACATGGAATTTTATCACCGATTTTATATTTACATTTGGTGCAACTGGTAATTTAATATCTGCTAAAGAAACCAAGATAGACCTTACATTGTAACTGTTTTCATTTCCCCCCATATTCCAAAAGAAAGAATGCATGGATACCAAAATCAGGAGGTCATTTGGTTTAAAGGCAAAACTTTCTGAGACAATGTCAAAACATGTGACCTGTAGCAGTAAATAACAACTCAGTGGACAAAATCTTATATATTTTTAAAGCACACAGAGTCCCCCAAGGTCCTCAGAATGTCCAGATTTGCTTCCTGATTTCTGCTTATGCACTTGTTTCCTACAGTAATGAACAGGGAAGTAAAAAAATAAAGGGAAATATTCACTGGTCTCTAAGGCTTTCAAGGATTTTGAAAAGTAAAGTAATTTGAGCATCATTACATTGGGCTAAAAAAACAAAAACCAGACTGAAATTGCTGGCAATACAACTGCCAATTATTTAACTAATTTCTTAATTCACAGGGAAACCAGATCTGTGGTCTGTGTTTCTAAAACAGTAGTTTTATTTTGTTCAAAATCAGTTTCTATTTTCTCCTTTTCCTTTATATTTTTGTCAGAATGAAGCTAAACAATGGAAGTTCATACACTAAATAAAACACACAAATGTCTTCTATTAATAAAGAAAGTAATTAGATTTTTTTTAAGTATTAGAACTTATTTATCCGATCAGCCAGGAAAGCTCATAGAGCTTTCAATCTATCTGGTTCCCCCTCCTGTATCAGCTCTCTCCAGTCTCCTATCTAGCTGCCAAAGCACATTTTGGATAAGGGGTGTATGCTTACATGCAAAATGTAAAACTGGGGCCCAGTTTAAATTTATTCCTGAGGCTCATCAGTTAAAGAAAGGAGATGGATTTCTTCTGGAATGCTGACCTATGTCCTCAGCCAGCAGTGACCAGGCTCGTGTGTGGCTCTGTCACCCCAAGGTCAAACAGTGACAGTCACAGCCCCGCAGTGACACTGGGGCCACAGCGCCAGGTGAAGAATTCCAACCAGATGATGCTGCTCAAGGAATGGAGCATTTAGTGACAATGTGTAAAAAGGATATAAAAAGGCTGACATTAAAAAAGCCAGCTCGCTTTCATCAACACCAAATCAACCCAAACCCTCCTAGTTAGGAGCATAATATACCTGCCTTCTAATATTTAATGCAGTAATCAGAAATTTAGTGGTTTTGTCAAAAGCAGGGAACTCAACAATCCTAAAAATGAGTTTTTCAGGTGCACTTCAGTCTAGAGATCTTTTGCTTGTTTTTTTCAATTATTATTTTTGTAATAAGTGAAGAGTTCTAGCATGACAGCTAAAGCTACTTTAAAGGAAAATGCAAACTTTAATCATATGCAATTTCAGTAGAAGACATTTAACAAAAACAGTTTGATTAATTAGGATTTTGCTTCAGCCATATTAGCAAACTAAGGTTAGACTTAATAATAAAAAGGTCAAAATCAAACTAAAATGAATATAAAAAATGGACTGAACTGAATCACAGTAGGCCATAGTAGCCCACCCCAGAATGGGTACATGTAGAGTACATGTTGGCATTAGATACACATTAAAATTACAAAACTCATCATGAAAATGAAGTTTTTCAAATTTTCTAGTTTGCTGGTAGCATGTCTACAAATACACACAAATTATGAATATTTTAGCTTAATTAAGCTGCTGTACATACACAGCAAAACATTTTGATGATATTCTGTGGATTTTAACAGCCCTTGCCAAGCCCAGATGATATAATTTTGATTAGCATCATGCTCTCACTTTGTCTGAGGAAAATGGTATAGGCACTGAAATACACAGTTCACAAAACTCATTCACCCATTTGAGTTTTATTATCTGGGAACTTGGCATTTTCCAGTAACTGACCAAATTTTAAAAAAACTGAGAAGTGGATCACATTATGAGCACAAATGGAATCTGCTCCTGAACCTCTGGGAAAGGATTTTCTATGCTGCTTCTCAGAAATCCCTTTACAGTCTCATGACCTGATGGTAGACATGAAATATTCTAGAAATTTCCCTGTCTAGTAAAGACATGTTCTTCGCTGGTAGATTTTAAATTAGTTTTATATACTAACTTTTGGCATTTGCTTCTGCAAAACATTATTTGAGACTTTTTTGTAATGCAGCATACTTTGGCAGAATGGCAGAATACTTTGTCCTTGGATAATTGTTTTTTCACATCTACACACACACACACATGTAGAGATAGATATACATATATAAGAGGTTTTCAGATATGTATTTTACATCCAAAAATATAGAAATGTATCTCTATAATTCCTGATATCTTCAAAGCCCTTAATTTACTGTAAAATCTGAGGAAAGGAAGATGGAAATACTACAATTATATTATCTAGTCCTTTTCTTATTCTAGACCATGTTCTCCTACATGCCTTGTTTTCCTAAAATGAAACCCACAGGCCCTGAATGACATATGAACTGCTTCCACTAACATATTATTCCCTCATTTACTGAGCCATTATTGCACATTAAGGTACTAATGCCATCAGTAGACCACCCTTGCACATTCACATAGAGGATAAATAAAATCTGGACGCACAGAAATAATTTGTCCAGTAATTCACAGAATAAGCTGAGATGGAAGGGAAAGTCCGAGTGCTGACCCTGCACAGGACAGCCCAACCAGCACAGCCTGTGCCTGGGAGCATTGTCCAAGCACCTCTTAAACTCTGTCACCTCTTCCCTGAGGACCCTGCTCTTGTGCCCAACCATGCTCTGGGTGAAGACTCTTAGAATTTCTAATAGCCAGCCTAAACCTCCCCTGACACAATTTCAGGCCACTCCCTCGGGTCCTGTCACGGGTCACCACAGAGAAGAGATCAATGTCTACCCCTCCTCTTCCCCTCACAAGAAAGAGGACCTTCTGTACCCAGCTGTATGTGGAATGAGGTGTCTTCTTATTCTCCTCCAGTTGTACAGACCAAGCGCCCTCAGCAGCTCCTCACATGGCTTCCCTCAAACCCTGCCCCATCCTGGCCCTCCCCTGGGTGCCCTACTATTACTTTGCAGATGAAGCATAGTCTCAAAAGATGGAAAAATACCCAAGTCATTTTGTATCCATTCAGCCCACCAGAATACTCCATCTGGAATCCTGATGACAAAGTTCAGCAAGAGCAACTCAGCCCTCCCTGCCCCAGTGCCAGCACAAACTACAGCACTTAAGAACTGGAGAGGGGAAACAGAGGCACAGCCTGGCCTGGGGCTAAGGTTTAGTGTTTCCTTTAAGGGCTATCAGCCTTACAGCTCTAAGAGATGCTGGGAGCTCAGGCATAGCAAGACCTTGTGGAGGACAAGCGAAGGCAGCAGGGCAGCAGTCCCACTGCTTGCCATGCCCTGGCCAGTCAGACTGCTCTGCTGTGAGCCCACAGACACAACACTGGGCCACAAGCCAGGCTGCTCTGCATGCATGCAGGCAGCCGAGAGTGGCTTCTTACAGAGTGAGACACCGCTCCCTATACCTGGGGCTTGCAGGGAGCTGAGAGGAGCTGAACTGCCCCTCCCTGAAATGTCACTTGCAAAGCAGGACTGATAGGCGCAGGCACAATCCATTCCTGCACACGGAATGCTTTCTTTCAGATTCTTGTAACATCTACTACCTTGCTGGTGACACTAAGAGAAAAGAGATAATGTCAGATCCTTACTGGTGGATAAGAAACTTCTTTCCCTTGAAGAACACAGCACCAAAAATAGAAAGTCACAAGGTTTTGCTTTTTCACATGAAACAGAGCTTAGCAGTCTCCATCCTCTGTCCCTTCATCCCCTCCTGCAGAAACCACTAGATGATTTTCATTAAAGGAAGGCAGTTAAACCCAGCTGCTCCCTTAAGGTGTACATAATCTCTCCTACAAAAAAAGACCAGCAGTATTCTAGTTTAGCAGTGTAATATAGTGTTATGTACTTACTCATCATTGCCCATAATCCACATGCTGTGAACAGTCTCTCAACAGAATAGATGTTTTCCTTTAAATGAGGACATTACTTCTATTATCTCTTTAGTGCACTTCGTTGTACAGAAATTTACTGTTTCAGTTATTTAGGATATAAACACTTACTAACAGTGTGTTGAATTCAGTGATGTACTACTGTACTCATTATCCCTGCTAAGCCTAGAAAGCATCACCATTTAAGCAAAGTTTACTTTCACCTAACCCCTAGGCAGAGGTCTCATTTGGGTGATCACAAACTGCATGAATTGCCCTTCTGAAGATTAATCTAATCCAGCTGTGATTGCTACAAGATGCCTCAGAGGAAGATCTCTGCAACTAGTAATGCACAGATAAGATAAATTTGCCTTCAACATGACATCAAGTTCAAGACTGGGCTAAGTCTGAAATCAAAAGGATAAATACCACTCACAGTCTTTGCTACTACAATCAATTATAGAAAGTAAAAAGAACAAAAATATATCTGAGACATTCCATCCTTTCTCAAGCTTTTGTTATGTTCAGAGCTATAATGATTTTGCTGGCAGGAGTACCACAATTTAGGTCCAATCTCTGGAAGAGGTCTCTCTCCTTTTAAAAATCTCTGATTTTAATTTTGCTCAATTCATTATAAATTCAGTCTGCTTTGGTCCCTTCTGCAGTGAACTGACTAGAAACAGCATACAGAACTGTTTGTGCATGTTGCAATGCGTGGTTTGAATGCAAAGCTAATTTCCTAGCTTCTTCCATCAGTGACAGAATAATTTTTAATAGTCTTTTATAATCTGCCTTGCTCCTTTCTGACTCTGAGATGCCCATGCTGGGCTGCTTTCTGCTGGGATAGAGTTCATTTTCTTCACTGCAGCTGGTATGGGGCTGTGAGGGTTCAGCTATTGCTAGCAGTTCTTACACAGATTCAGGGTCTTTTCCACTCCGTCCAACCAGCTATATTTCTGGCATCACCTTATGGGGATGAACCTGATTTTGATTATATGCTGGCTTTGGGAAAAGTATACATTTATGGCTTTCTCCTCAAGTGCTGATTGTTGATTAAAGACAAAATCATATTTGAGAAGACAAGAGGATGGAGCTAGGCAGCAAACATAACTATTATCTACCCCACACAGCCCACATTGAAATGCAAATCTTCAGGCCAACACTTTACTTTCTTAGGCAATCTTTCCAACCTTTCCAAGCTCAGAGGAATGGTAAAAAGAGTACAGCTTCATTTATTATATAGGGAAGTGTTATTCCTACCAATTGTCCATACTCAAACCTGAAGGAGACAGATGTATGCAATTCTGTAAGCGATTGCTCTGCTTTCCTCTGCACTTCACCCTTCTGTGCTCTCCCTGGGTGCACTTCTCCTCCTCCTCCTCCTCGCTAATGAAGCGCCAGCAAAAAGAAAATTCCAAGCTGAGCCTCCCCAATGATTGTCTGGCAACAGAACACTGGGAAAGCCCTGCTCAGAGCTGACCTCACAGGCCAGCAGCAGCTCCTGGGCACACCTGAGAGCTTCCAGCCCTTCTGCACTCAGTACAGCTCCAGTACACTCCAGTACAGCTGCTGTATTCCAGCAGAGATGCACAGACAAATGGAGGGGAAACACTCCCAGACTTGGAATCTCCCATTCAAAGCATGGGGATACCTTGGTTTAACCAACACAACAGTCACTGAAGGCAACATGAGGGATTTTCTCCAGCATCCATCTTAGAACCAGTCAGATATTCACTGTCCAGTCTCCAAACAAACCAACCCCATGAAGCTAACATTCAGTTCCTGTTACTTTTTCCTTTGCAAGCAGCAGAGAAAGAACAGAATGTGAAGCCTCATGGCAAATCATGAAGTTCTCGTAAACTCCCCAGGTCCAAACACCATCAAAGTAATAGTGGGTTTTGGAGGTGGTGTTTGGGGGTTTTTGTTTGTTTGATGGATTTTTTAATAGAATTTTATGAAAAAGCATTAGAGTGCATATTTTATATTCCCAGCCCAAAACGGCTGAAAATGTGGAATACTTTTATTAAATGCCTGTTTCCTTTTACGAGATAGCGAATTTCTAAATAAAATCCATCACAGAAAAAGAAGAAGAGATTACAAATTTCTGTGTACTTGAAGTGATAGCTAGTATAAAGAGCAAAGAAAGAATTATTTTCAAGTTGCTTTTGTATGTTAACCAACCTGCTCAAAACATGATACTATCTCCTGTCACACACAGTATTTTCCTATGAAGGAATAACAACTGCAACTCCATGGAAAATGCAAAGTTGGAAGAGTAGTCAGTTTTAAAGACAGTGTAAGGAAAGAATGAAGTGCAGTCCCAACAGAGGAGAGCTACCATTTCCTGTCTGTATTGACTATGCATGTTTGCAATGCACACCTAGGCTCGTTTGGCACAAAGTAGTAAAATGGTCCCACAGAATTTAAAATCATTTTTCACCAGCAAAAAAAAAATATATATATTTTCATTCTAGTCTAGCTCAGAAGATTTAGGTCTCGTGTTGTTAAAGTATTTTCAATTATGTCAGAAAAGGACAGTGAGTTCTTGGTTTCCAGTTGACTCTCTCGCTCTCTTGCTATAGATACACACACATATAAAGTACTTTTTGGATAAACTCACTTTATGGCTGTTTATCTTCACTGCTACACTAAACTGAGTTCAATTATTAAGAAAAATAACTCTATGAAAATTTGTAGTAAACAACCAGTGGATAAATGTGCTGTTGATACTTTGCTGAATTAATGAAAAACCTTTTTCTTATTTTTATATTCTTAAATCAAGATTCAAAAAGTGACAAAAAACAAACCACTGTTCATGAGTGGATAAATAAACTGTGCTCTTAAATAACAGCAGAAGTCACTGGTAATAAGCTTTCATACTTCCATAACTGGTTAATTGGGAATTCTAAAAATACCTGAATCAGCTGTCAACACAGAAAAAAACCTTAATTGTTTCTCTATACCTTGCTTCACAAGCTAGGAACACAGATACTCTATATTTTATGAAGGTCCCCAGGCACATATAAAGATTTCTGAGCACTAGCAGCTGTCAGCTCTTTAGTCACAAGGTGCTTCTTCACTGTAAATACCATGTCACTTAGAAATAATGGTAATGTAAATTGTAACCTGTACAGTAGAATAAAAAGTTTAAACCATTATTCAGCTGAGAACTGGTGTTTATATTCTGAATGATGTTGCTCCTTATAGGTTTCAGAAATGATAGAGATGTCAGCTTTAACTCTGCATTTCTAATTTTACTAGGAGCACCATCAATATGTATGGCTTTGAGGACTGAGAAAATAATTCACCTAAAATGAACAGGTTCCCAAAAAAAAAAAAAAAAAAAAAAAGTCAAATATTTTAAACTGAGAATTGCATCAATTGAAAATGTCACATAAAAAATTCACATAAACTTCTTGCCAAACTTGGAGAATAATGAAATTAAAATCATTTGAGCACTATAATTTTGGACTAGAAGTTAAATATCTTATAAATAGGTATCTAGGGAAGCAGGTGAAGCTTTTTGAGAAGTTCACCTACAAACAACCCTACTTCCTTTTAGTCACCAATAGTCTTCATTCTAGGAGAAGATGAGGAAACATCTGTATTTATTTGACTGAATTATAACCTGCCTTCAGCTTTTAACTTTTAGTCCTAACTAAATAATTAGCTATTTTCATTGGCCAGTGAGTTGTATTATGAACGGATCTGTCGGCACTAATCCAGATGATTACTGGTCCTGAACTTTGCTACAGACAAAGCACACGCCTTTAACCCAGGGATTCTTTCCTTCCAGCAATGACTGCTGTTTGCACACTGCACGTACAATCCCAAGCATGCAAAGGCAGTGACCTGGCACATCCAGCAGCTGCAGGGCTACAGCAAGAGCACTGCAGAGCCACCAGCTCCATTGCTGGAGCTCACTGCTCGTGCCAGGCATCGGAGGAGCTGTGGAGGAAGAACTATGATCTCCTCCCGTGCACCTCTTTTCCTTCCCTACCTTGCAGTGTTTTCCATGCAGTCACAACACGCTGCTCTTTGATTTTGTTTTCCTGGTCCCTGTGTGCCCACGTTGAACATCAAGATTTCAGCCTGTTGCACTCAGCAGTGGTGCTGGCAGGCACGGGCTGTTCCAAGGCTCTCTTCCCACCTCAGCACCACAACTCCTTGCCTAACATAAACTGCTTCTCTATTTCATCTACACTTCCCTCTGTTTCAGTGGTTTAAAATTTCAGTAACAGTGTTTTAATTTAGACTCTTTTCCCTTCTTCAATGAACAGAGAAGATTAGCATTATGTGCCAATAAACAGGTTATAGATTCTGTTTCAAACTTTCTGCTGTTTGAAACTCCATCTCTGTTCTACGAAACTCCACTGGAACAACAGGGCCAGTTGTTGCACTTCTGTTGTCCCTTCCCTCTCACTTCTGAAGGACTGCCAGCACTGACTTTATTGGTTTATAACCGAGGGACATGCAAGTGTGCCAAAGAGTGAGTCAAGCTCCTACCATCACTCTGCATTATGTTTAACTGGTGGCAGTGTGCAATTTTCTGAAGAGGAATTATCAAGATATCTCAATCAGAACAACAATTTTGTCAATAATATTTTGTTTATGGAAAAATGTTCACCCTGATTTCCACAAACTGACTTTAAAAATAATGATTTTCCCCTACTAGATCAAATACTCTGCATGAGAACCAGTTGTAATTAAAAAAATACTGCACTTGTCTGTCACTTAGTTCTGCACAAATTCTCAGCCTAACCCCAAAATCTTTGTGAGGCAATTTTTTAAAGAGATAATAGAGCAAATACTACAAAATCAGACCAAAATTCAGTTGTTTGAAAGAGACTTACAGTGTAGGCTGTGTTATTTGACTGTTTTTAACACACAGGTAGTCTCAATTGCTAAGTGCCTTTACTTGCTTCATAAGTGCCTTGCAGATCAGGTGAAATGACAAATTCACATTTCACTGATAAATGTCAAGTATGCCTAGGCAACATACAATTACATTTTTTTTTTATTTATCATCATCATCATCATCATTATTATTTTTAAGTTTGTGGACTCCAATTATAGAACTGCTTGGATTTAGCAAGAGGGAGATTAGATTGGATTATTCATTAATCCTCCCACTAGTTCACACTTTTCAGCCTACCAACATTTTGCAAAGAAGCATTTTAGGTTAGTTCACATAATTCCCTTTTGGTTATATGGGATTCACAAGCAGCTCTGAACCTAAAATCTTTGAAAGGGAGTATAGAGTATGTAAGGATAGCACTGGGAATGGGAAAAAAACCCACCCCTCCTCTCTGCTGCTTACAGGATGCCTTGGATGAGAGCTTGTCCATTCTCCTCCCAGACTCTTCACCCATGATGTGAATACTGACAGCAGCACTGTCTGGTGCTGTTGGATGTCTCTTGCCTGTGGCCTTGCAGTCACTGTCTTATCAGAAAAAAATGTGTTCTAAATTACCGGTGTGATGGGGCACAGGAGCTAAGCTGGCTGGTGGCTTCAGGTGGCTTAAGCCACCATGACAGGCTCTGGATACTCAGATTTATCCATCACTTTCAGACTGATGAACTCTGATTTGGCTGAGCATATTAAAGCTTGCCAGCACCTCTATTTAAATTTCAGATTTGTGGTTCTCAAAGGCATTGCTTGTTCTATTTTCTTTTTTGTTATCTCTTTAAAGACTTCAGAACAGTGAACAGGCATACATGTCACAAAACTACCCTTGGTTTTAAGTCCTTCTACAATTTACTTTTGGTGTGGAAACAGAACACAAATCAAGTTCTATAGGGCTTTGGGGTCTTTTTTGCAGTTTCTTTTGTTTGGTTATTAATTTTAAACTGGGAATTTGGTGAACAATGTGCATGGATATAGAATCAAGGAGAGAACCATTTCATCCTTGAACAGGAAAGCCTGAGGAGAGAACCCTCCATCCAAAAAAGGGTGAATAATCCCAAAGTTTTCAAGGATTTCTGACCTGGAAAGCCACAGCAGAAATCTATAGCTAAAATAACCAGAAGTGTACAGTTGAGATTAACTATGGTCATCTAAATTATTTTAGGGATAACTTTAAGAAGTCCAAAGTAGGAACCCAGAAATCAAGCCATTCAAATTCAAATATGTTCTCTGTAGGGGAAAAAGATACTTCTTTAGTTTAAATATTTTTTGGTAAAAATCAAGCACGAAACTAGTGATATTCCTGTTGATCCTTCTTAATATTATTTATATGTAAGAACATGTTTGAAGATGAGCTTGGCAGTGAAGTTGTTTTCCAAATTAAATATAGGATAACATGCACAGAACACACAGAGCACAGGCTCACCCAGGTCAACACTGCCCTGCCCACGTGCACATCAGAGCTGCCAGGGGGGTTTGCAGGCTGGGGCTGCAGTGGCTGTGCCTCCACCTCACACCGTTCCCTGGACCAGTCACATCCTGCCAGAATTAGTAAAGCCTGACTTGAGAGCACTGGTGGCAGAAAACTTGTGAACAGGAAATGGAAATGAACACCATGAGGCATATGGGCTCTCCTAACTAACCCACTGGAGCTAAAGGAAAATGAGAAAAAAAAATTGTCATTTGATTTCCATTTCACCTAAAATTATGGGGTTTAACTTTTGACCTGTTTAACAATCCTTGCCTCTTCAGAGTCCCACTGCAGGCACAACAAATAGCAAAATGGATAATGCTGCTCAAAACTTGTTTCTGTTGCAGACTAATGCCACCGTTTTTTGTGGTTTTTTTAATCAGCTTTGAACATTCCTGTTATCAGGAAATGCCCTTTTCAGAGGGGAAAAAGAAACCCACACCAGTCTGCTCTCATGAATGCCTCAAGCCTTCAAAATTAGCAGTGAGAATCCTGTGGATACTGTATACTCCTGTCTTAAGAGCAGATGTGGCACTGTATAGTTTTGGTATTAAGTACCGTCAAGGTTCCTTTCAAGCAAAGAACTATTTATCTACTTAACACAGAACATAACTAACTTTTGTAAGTTTCATATATTACATTTATTTCAAAATGCTTGGCATTATTAATCCTTTTTATATTGTTAATATAAAGATTCTGCTTCAAAACCCCAGAAAGTTTATTTTTTTCCTCTCCTTTTTGCATTGCATGCACTGATGAACTAGCCTGCTCAGCAAGCATTTAACAGATTAGACACTTGAACATGGTTTCAGGCAATGCTCTCTCATGTTTCTGCGTATTGCCTGATAAACACTTCAAAGTAAACCGCTCATAAATATGAAATGAAAAGCCAAGAAGTCGTTATGCACAGCTTTGAGATACAAATCTCTTTATTCCCCTCTGAAGTGGAATTTGATTGACATAATGAGTCATAGATCCTGTCCAGGGACTCACTTGCCTTATCCCCTTTTCCTCAGGAGACAGGGAGTCTTTAAAGAAATCCACTTCAGAACTTTCTGATAGACAGCTCCAGGAAAGTTGAACACTACACAAATGTATTATTTTGCATTAAAACCTACCTTAACAATTGTGACATGTGTCAAAGATTGACTCCAAAGCCCCAGCATCCAACCCTGTTACAGGAGGCCAAATCCAAGATGTCCAGTCTATCTCATTATCATGGACACAATGACATAGGCACACAAAGTCCTGTGCTCATCCCCAGGGCCCCTCTATGAACCTGGGCTGCAGGAGCTCCATCCCCACCCAGGCAGGAACAGCTGTGTCCTGGTGAAGCTTCAGGAGGAACAGGTGAGCCCTTGTGCCTTGGTGTTGGGGAAGATGAAACAGGAGAACCTTATAAATATGATTGGCTGGTAAAAGATTTTGAAACTATGGAAACTATAAGCAAGATTGAAATAAAAGCCATCTTTGAGATACCAAACCTTAGTTACCGAACAACTGGAAAATAATAGTATGGCCAGCTGAAAGTAATCCCCTCTGGATTGAACAATTCCCTCTGCTTGCAGACAGCTCCAAGGGTCAGAGCAGACCCTACCAGCTTGGCAGATGGGGTCCAAAGAGTAGTTTTTAGGGTTTAAAATGTAACACCATATGGTAATGTAATGATTCTCACAAGCTGCATGTAAATGCTATAGGATTTGTGTCTTGTATTAGATTGGTTAGTGAAAATTAGAATATTCAACACAGAAAAAGATTTACTGTATTGTAACAGGAACCTCACTCTCTTACCTCTTACATTTTACTCTCTTACCCTTCCTTTTACTATTGCTCTTACTCTTACTCTCTTGCTCTTTGGGGCCTGCTCTGAGCTGTGGCTGGCAGCTCCAAGCAGGGCCCTTGCCCTTTGCAATAAACCACAAATTCCAAGACCTGGCTTCAGAGATCTCTTGTCTCCATCCGTCCTGCCCACCGTCGCTTCTACACCTTGGGCAGCTCCACCTCCAAGAGTGGCACCTTCCCTTCCCTTCCCTTCCCTTCCCTTCCCTTCCCTTCCCTTCCCTTCCCTTCCCTTCCCTTCCCTTCCCTTCCCTTCCCTTCCCTTCCCTTCCCTTCCCTTTCCTCCCCTCCCCTCCCCTCCCCTCCCCTCCCCTCCTGCAGTTCTGGCACAGCCCCTCCTGCCCAGCTCTGTCCCCTGGACATGTCACACCCTGGGGCCAGAGCACAGGGGGCTGCCAGGGATGCTCCCACCTGAGGAGTTCCACATTGCTGTGACCCTCATTAGAAGGCAGATTTATCAGGTACAGACCCCCACAGTCATTTCCTACAGTTCACAGGTCTGTGCTGTGAAGGAAATTAAGACTTTCATGTGAGAAGGAGCAGTTAAAACCATCTAGCCTGAAAAACCTCTGAAATGCTAATTTGGATATTGCTGTTAATAAATGACACCCATATGAAAATGACAAAACCTGTGTTATTGTTGGTCATTGCTATTCCACAAAATGCCTGTTCCAATAAGAGTCGAGCTTTAAGCCACCACAGTGAAAATGCTGATCAGTAGTGCCATAAACAAAATTATAGTGCAATAAATTGCTACCCTACAATGTTATATTCACAACCTGCATTTGTAGTATTTGTGGAGGTTTTCAGAAGGAATCCTGAAAATATCTGCCTTAATTAAGATGCAACTTCTGGCACTTGATTTGCTAGCCATGCTGTATGCATTAAATTATCCATTGTTACTGGCTTTTGTTAGTCTCTACTCCCTATGAAATAATCATACAGAAAGTACACAAGATCCACCACTCACAACTTGGCTTTCTTTTGTTAGTGGTAGTGCTATTATTAGTGTTATACATGAGCCATTCACATGATTTATACAATAACACATGTATCATTAAGATTTAAAAGGCAACAGTAAAAAGTAAGATTAATTTGTGGTGTTCAAAATGCACTAATTTTTTTTTTTTTATTTTGCCAATAAAACATGAAAGGCTAATATCTACAAAAAGCGCACAGTAAAACAATGAAATGGAGAGAAGGCTAACTATTATGAGGACTGAATTCATATTACATGTAAATAATGAAACATTAAAGTCTCATTTTGCAGCAAAAGGCTGAAAGGGAGATTTAGAAGCTTAAGATTATGAAAAAAACCACAATGTGGTATTGCCCTCCATCTACAAAGAACATCGCTGCCTCTTCGCAGTACTCAGTCACTGAGATTACTCAGACATTGTTTTTCCCTCTGAAATGTTTCTTGTTTAAAACTTTTACTGTTGTTACTTATTGTTTGCAAATTACAAACACATTTTGACCCTGCTGTATTGTGAGCGCTCTTCCTTCTCAGACATGTTAATGGCCTGCACTGGCTTCTCTAATCACTGGTAAGCAATAAAAATTTACATCAAAAGGCAACGTGAATTGCAGCAAATATTGAGCAAGTGCTTGAAAAAAGAGGTAATAAATAGGCGAGTGCTTGAAAAAGCCCAGAACTAAATCAAAGTTTAAGACTATAAGCAGGCATCCTCCCATTTTGCAATTTTTGATTATGGATTACCCTATGTAAATTACAAATTTTTGCCCAAACTGCAGTGTTTTGTAACTAGTTTGAATATTTATGAAGATTCATTGCCATACAAAGAACTAGGGAATTATGGTCATGTACCTTGGCACATATCTGAAAAAACTGTCACATCCAAGTTAATTTTAACGTATGTATTATTCCAGTGTAGTGTTGATTGCCAAATGAAAGGCAAATAAGGCATCTAAAATATTCTGAATTACTCATTCTTCACAAGACCTTCTGCAGTGCTCACAATTCCTACACAATCAATATTACACATGCCAGTAAAATTACTTTAAAATGAACTAACGCCTAAAGTATTTTTTTTTTAATGATAACTATCTTAGAATAAAACATGTTTCCATAAAGGAATGTTGTTTTAAGAGATTACACCACAGTTACTGAGCTTTCATTACAAGATGTGAAATGTTTGGATAGGGTTTCAGGCAGTATTAGGTATTCTGATAGGTGAACAAGCACAGCTGCCACTCACACCCTTGGCCCTGTCAGTCACTTCAGCACACTGAAACCAAGCTGTTGCTGGGAAAGGAGCTCCTCAGTGATCTGCAATTGCTGCTTGACCTGCAGCTGAAAAGCAAGTGCTTTGCTCACTAGATCTATTAGCCCTTTGACTTCATTCATTCATTCATTCATTCATTCATTCATTCATTCATTCATTCATTCATTCATTCTGTATTCACATAAATACATTGCTAAAGTGAGCTATCAATTTCTTTGGTGAGAGTGCTAAATTCTTGAAGCCTCTAGAATGACTGTCCATGGAGGTTCCAAAACATAACTGTCTATCTATCATTTGTAGTTAGAAATCTGGCAAGGGCCACTAAGTTGTTGTTTCTTTTACTTTTTCCCTCTTCAACTTCTCTCCAAGAATAACCTTTTTTCACTGCACCACAGTTTCATGCAACACAGACACTAAACCAATCATCATCTCTATCCATTTTTATTCAGTCATCTTTGTGCTGGAAGGCTGTTCAACAAATCAACATATTTCGGTTTCTTTTCTGTGCTTCCCAGGTTTGACATCAACACAACACCTGAAAAAACAGCTTAAACACTGCAGGAGTTAGACAGCCTCAAAGAGAGGAAGAAACCCCAGAACACTTCTGCATACACTGCTGAATTCTCCCCTACATTGCTGGACAGAACCAACAGATTTTTTTTAAATTGTCTAAGACATCAGTGTGTAACAAGGAGTCTGGAAAGCATTCTGACAAAAACAATGGGAATCTGACCTAACAGTCCATTGCGTTTACATGAAAGATGCCATCTTTCTTCCTTCTGTATTCCATTCTGATTATTTCCTTCTGATCTCTGATCCAAGTATAAAAACACTGCACAAAGCAAGTGTCCAAACTAGAACAGGAAGTTCCCTTCCAATCATGCTGACAATTTTCTTCATTTGTAACCACATAGAGAATATATACAGTCACTTTTGCAAATTAGGGTTGTGTTAATCAAACAAGGACCCCATAGCTGGACAAAATGGGGTAAATTTTGGGAATGTCTATAAAGGCTTCCTTCCCTGCTTAAGTCTCGTTCTGAGAAAAGAACAATACCTTTATGAGTAGCATTGTCATCAGTTCTAGCTTTACATGCTGGAACAGTTTAAGTATAAGAGATAGGCCCTTTCTGCTGGTTCACTCATCTCAGTTGCTTTGGCTCTAAACACCAAAGAAATACACAAAAAATGCCAATAAACACCACAGAACTCTGCAAAATATGCAAAGGGGAGTATTTCACTTTTGAAGGTGCTGGTAATGCTGACATTCCTTTTCAGTGCACACAGAACAGTTGAAGCTTAGTCCTAAGAAATGAGCAAGACCATTTTCAACTCATGCATATGCTTATATTTACAAACAAATTCTTTCCATTTATGCCAATTGCTAAAAAATTAACTTATCTAAAAATTTCTGATTAAAAGTCAAACATTCAACAACGTTGTAAGTCCAAGCTTATTTGAAAGTTGGCAAACAAATGGAAGGATATGTTTTTTAAGTTAAACTATTTTTTTTAAAAAAAAGTAAAATATAGTTAACTATACATATTTCTTTGACTGCCATTTTCAACAGTGACACACATTTTCTAGTAGCCTCAGCTCAGGAAACAATTAGTTGTGGACAGAAGAAGCTTCCTTGGAGGAGCTGCACTGCATAGCTGTCTGAGCAATGGCCAAAAACAAGCTCCCCATCACTCGAAGGCTGCCTTCTGACAGCCTGCATTTCAGTGATGGAAAGCATGATCCTTCCTACACAGTATGCTCTGCACTATGCATTTAGTCCTTGGAGAGCTTTCAGAATGAAAAGACCATAATTATTACTACCATCATTATTATTAATGAAAAATACACATGTAAAATTAGGTTTCAAACACTGTGTTTTATAGCCCCTATTTGTCTCTGTGGACACATGCCATAATGGCTTTAACAGACCTTTAACACTCACTGACTAATTAATCTTTACACTCAGGACCCAGCACTGAGTTTTATTCAGTAAGGAGCAGAAAATAGCATCTGTGGATTGAGCTTGCAAGGTCCAGTGCATGAATAAATTGACAGGCTACAGGAAGAGCTGGCATTAAACAGCTCCTCTCCTCCCCTCAGTACTCCTGTAAGAGCCTTCACCACCCACTGAAGCTTCTCTTCACAAACTCCTCACATACAATTCATTTTTATTTCCTGAAGTGACTCTTTTCAACCTTACAGGGACTCAGTCTTCCAAATACATTGACATTGATAGGAAAAAAAAAAATTACAGGGACTAGATATCACTTTAAAATAGAACCGCATTTCCTACACAACCAAAGTATGCACCAGAAAATTCAGTCTGACTATGGAGAACACAAATGAACCATACAAATTAATAGACCTCAGCAATTTGTCAGAAAAACCTTTAGGCTTCCATTTCTAACTGAAACAGGTTCTAAATATGAAAAAGCATAGGAAAAATATTCTGCAAAAAGAAAGCACAAAGAGAAAATACACCACGGAATTTCTTAATAGAATAAATTGAATCTTTTCTCCTTTTAAAAGAATTTTAAAGGCATTGTAAAAGAATAAGCATATAGGGGTAAATTTCCTTCAGCTCATTTGCATGATATGGTTACAGTCAATACAGCCTACCCAGAGTCCTGCCTTACTTTAGCCATAAAGCCAGGCAAGCAGAACACCATCTTCAGTTACAAAAAAATAAAGCATTATGTGTTTACCAGTCAAGTCTCAGTAGTAGAGATTTCACCAAGATGACATTACCAAGTATTCTGATTTTTTTTCTTTTTTCCCAGTATAGGTAAATCCTGACAACACTATGAAATTCCAGATCATGGTATCTGATTCATTCTATGAAGCAAACTTAAAGAAAAGCTTAATCCATTTCTTCTATAGGTAAAATGACATTAGGAACCAAGTCTTGTGGGCTGCTGCACAGTAAGCAGCACTCATTTTGAGAGTCAAAAAAGCCTCCCTAGACTGTAGCTTTAGCCAGGAAGGTCACAGATCAGTTATGGTGTACTTCTTATAACAAAGCATTTATTTCTCTGTATGCCTGTAGAGATAATACTTGTCAGATTAGCTCTTTTTCTTTGAAATTCCTCACCACTGGTTTAGCGAGTCTGTGTTTCCCAGCAGAGGGTTATTAATTAAAGTCCAGTAGGACTCAAATCTGAGCTTATTAATGGTTGGATGGACCCAAGTAAAAACACATCTGCTCCCACACCTCAACCTCCTCTCCTTACTCCCCTTGTTTTCCCTCACTTGTTGAAGCACATTTTCAGTCTCCCACCATAAATTCCACAAAATCCTCCCTATCAATGAGCCATATCCTACTCTCAAGCCACCTCTAAGTGATTTCTCAAGCTTAAAGAAAGGACAGGGAGGTGAATCAACTAGGAAACAAAATCCTCATCTGCCAGTGTTTGATCAGTTATAGCTTATGGTTTTATCTCCCCAAGCATTTTCCCATTATAAAAAAACCCAAAGGTTTGCAATGCTCTATGTATCAGTACATGTAAAAAAAAAGACTTCAGAATTTAATAGGATTTTATAAGGACTCAGGTTTGTGAATTATAGTTATAAAAAAAAAAAATCTAATGTAATTTCTGTTTGATTTGAATCCATTTACATATGACAATATCTGCTATAACCTGACAGGAACAGTCCAGCTGAAATTGCACGGACATGAAACCAAGAATTTCCCTTCCCACTTAACCTGCAATCTTCTCAAGTGGGGGAGGAAAGCTACCAAGCACTGTGTAAACCTTCCCTCCTGCTTTAGAATTAAAAGAAACCCTGGTATGAAAAAATATCCATTAAGTTTTACTTAAGATTAAGTTTTATTTAAGATTAAGTTTTACTCAGATTAACCATTTACTCAAAGGTCATATTTAGGTTGAATTCTAAAGCAGCAGCAGCAGCACAGTATGCATCCATTTTAAAGGCAACATGGTGTAGAAACAGTCCCTTTGTGAACAGCTACATCACCATCAGCACTGAAACAGCCCTTGCCCCGTGCATCAGAAAACTAAACACAAGGAAAACACAATTCCACCATAAGAAACGCTGGAACAAACCAGCTGTGTAATTCCAGTCTTTTGGTCCAGTTCAGCAGAAACATAAAAAACGAGCCACAACATACCACTTACAAGATCCCACACATAATGAAGGGGATGGTTCAAGACAGAAAAGGGAGACAGGTCAGTATTAAAACATAAACTTGACTTCTGCACACTCCTACCACTGCCTGAGCTTCCGTGGGACACAGTTACCTGGCTGGGAAAGAACAACCTAATGGCTGCTGTGAACCTACAACTGCATTACACACGGTCCTGTAGGATTGGATCAGATGTTCCTTGATTCCTTCTGCTTCATGTACAGGAACTGAAAAGAGACAGCGACCTTTTGGACCTAAATTTGTTAAAGGCACTCCAAACTGAAAGAGTAACAAGCTTTTTTTTCAGGTTAGGAGGGGAATTTTTGGCAAGTTACAATGTAACGGGCATGACAAAGAAGTTGGCTTAGATTTCTTGGTTTTGTTACATATGTTCTGAATAGGAAAAAAAATCATTAAATGCCACACAAAATGTGTCAGAACATATACCCTTCATAGAGCACTGCCATTAAGGTGATAACATATTGAACATTTAGTTACTCAGAATATATTTAATTGTTATTTGCAAGCACCTGAACAAATATTTGCCCCCATCCTGTGACACCAATGTTCTGAAGCTGAACATCATCTGCAACCATGATTGCTACTGGGAATGGGAGCCTGACTTCTGAACTGGGATCTTTGTAAACCTGAATTACATGTGTTGGTGTCTGGGTAAGAATGTAACTGCACAGACCTCAAAAACTGGAAAAATTGAAGATTAAACTACTAAGTATACCTACACAAATGCCAAATTTTAGAAATGCAATAGCTTTTACTTTGATCTAATGGCTTCCAAAAATCAACTAATGAAACTGAAGTAAGGTCACTACAGTAATGACTAAGAGTGAATTAATGCAGTTTAGCTACTATTTTAAACCCATATGATCTTTTTTCCCTCAGTGCCTTCATTTAGATACACCTATACTTGAATTTTCTTGGTGGCACTGATAATTACAAGCACAGTCCCCATGTAAAAGATTTAGACTTTTACAAACATATTTTTAAATTATTTAAAATTTAATCAGATTATGTATGAAAGGGGTTGTTTTGTTTAACCATGAACATTTCAAATTGCCTGGATTTTAAAATACTTCTTGCATGCATTTTGTCTAAAGCTCCATGAATTCTAAAGACTTTATCCTGTCCTGCAGAGTTACCTGAGGGTAACTCATATTTTCTTACATTCTCAATATAAATGGAAGGATAAGGAAACTCCTCTCCACAGACAGGTCAGGCTGGCCACCACGTATATAATCCATACATGCATATTTAGCTCGTACTTAAACTAAATCATGCTTTGTGAATATATTGAAGTATCACACATAGAAGAGATTCCTACCATTACCCTCCGTGTTACAGATCAGAAGAGAGGATTTTTGACCAAAGGACAGCAATGAACGCAAACCTTGTATTTACATTTATGTACATCACTTTGCATTTTAAATTCAAGGTTGGCTCCATAATATTCTAAAAGGAACATTTAGTTTTGACAGGTAGATGTACTCTGAATTTCAGGAAACCAGAAATTCATCTTGTTACAGCTTTTTTATTTAATGCAATGAAAGCTTTACAGTGCTTACTTAGAAGTATATTATAATCTGAATAAACCCATCTAGAAGACTTAGTTACTTCTTTTTTTTTTTTTTTTTTTTTTTTTTTTTGGCTAAACACTATAAAAATTGCTCATGGGACTGCAAAATATACTGGTACAAGCAATCTAAGAAAGAATCAAGTGGCTGCAACAGCACACTCTAAATACAATTTTTCTTGTGCACTTGAACCATGAAAGAACTCATCAACTATTACAACAAAAATTCTTCTGATACAGGCCAAGAGTGGCTGCAAATCTTGTGACAGACCTTCCCAGCGTGAAGGTGCAACTTTTCCTTGTGTTCCCTGCCCAGTTGTCGTTGTTGGGCAGGGGACAGTGACAAGGTTTGTGAGTGCTGGCCTTTCAGGCACTCAGCTTCATGGTTTCTCACAGAAACCTGCAGTTTCCAGAAGCATAAAAAGACCAGGAGAGCAGCTCAGACTTTTACCACAGGCTTTATTATTGTCCCTGAAGGGATCAGGCTACAAATCCAAAGATGGGGGATCACACGTGTACTTTTATAGGGTTTGGGGGGATCACAAGTAAACCAATGGAAAACAGGGTTAACACATTTTGGCCAACTACATTATCTTTCTTTGTTTGGGACAACCAATTATAAAGAACCAAACCTAACCAATAATATTCTAAAAAGATAAAAAGAAGACCTTGCATCTTTCTAGCATGAGTCATTCTAAACAAGTAGTTTTTCTCATCTCAAAGGAGATTCCAGGGGGCTGTCACAGGACTAATTGCAGAGGGATTCATCTCCTCTATATGAAGGGGCCATATCCATGCCATGCTGAACATGGGCTCTTTTCTTTCCTCGTCAAACAAGGAGATCCACGCGCTGCTCAGGGGCTGCACTTCACCTGTGGCCTTTTCCCAATGGAAAACTGATTCATAATTAGATCTCCTGGCACCAAAGAACCCTCCTAGTAAGACAGTACCACTGTCATGAAACCTGCGGTTAATTTTCACATTAACACTCCGAGGATCAATAAAAAATTCTTTGTCTGGAAAAGATCCTCCATAGTGAATCCTGGGTTCAGCCAACAAGGCAAACAAGGCTCAGTCAAATACTATTGACATTCTTCTAGGAGTCACCCTGGGGAGATAATAAAGCTGGATTCACAATGAACGACATGGTTATCACTGACTTCTGAGATGTTATTCACACTTAAAGTCAGAGTTAGATGACTCACTCCGAAAAATTTGTGCAAATTCAGCTCACTTTTCCTCTTCTCCCATTTATTTCACAGCTCATAGCTAAGGTGTGAGAGCCCCCACTGAGCCTCCACTACTGCCTCTCTTGATGCCTACCTTTTCTATTTCTTTGACTGTCTTTTGTTCTTCCCAGTCCAGCGGTTTCAGACATCTTTATTAAATAAATTATATTAATAAAGCTGCTTGAACAGCAGTAATTTCTATGTTAATAAAACCCAGTAAGAGGATGTCTTTGACTTCACCTTCGTATTTTTAATTATATTTTGCAACAACAAATAAAGCACTCTAATCTTTATTTTTCTAAATTATTATTACAGCTTTTGTGATGGATAAAAGCAATATGTATTTTCCACAAACACCAGAAAATTAGATGAAAACAAGACATATGGAATTAACTGAAGTGGAACTCTCCCTTTTTTGATGGATGGCCTGAAGTCTCACTAATGAGAGAAGTTTACAAAATAATTTCTGATTACTTAAGAACACATACTACACAGACAACAGCAAATGGAAAAACCAACAGCGGAAATATTAGCTAATATAAATAAAAATAGATTACTAATCTAAGTGCAAAGATTTTTTTGCCTTTTTCAGCTCACAATGTTATTCATGCCCCTGAGCAACTCACTTAATCGTTTTTCTCATGCACTTTGTCTGTAAAACGGGAATGAAACAACATCATTTATCCCACTGGTGTAATATGTGAGTTAGAGGAAGACAAAAAAAATAACAAAATCCAAACATCTCAATTACTTAAATAGGATTTGGTACATCAGAATGACATATACAATCTTAGCTTTTGTACTCTTCAGGGAAAAAAAAAATAATTACTTAAAATCTATACATTTCTCATTCTCAAGCATTTCACCTCTGTCTTCTTCTATTTTATATCATTTTTAGCTACATAAAAGATGAAGTAGAGGCATTTCAAGTTGTTTTTCTCAGACTTTAAATCTTGGGTAACTTCTCATTTACCACCTTTTACCACAAATTAATATGCACATCAAGACAAGTTCATTATCATTTAGAGGCCTGTTAAATAGATGAAAAAAGAATTGCATCTTAAAGTGCCCTGGATTATCTACTGGTATTCAGTGCTGAATAATTTTATAATTAATAATAATCAGTTTGCTTTTCTTCCTTTCTAATCAAAAAGCTCTGAAAGTATTATTTATTTTATTAGTAAATAAATGCTTATTGTCAAAAACTACAATAACATTCCCTTTCTGAAGGTAAGGCTGTCTATATAAAATAAATAGAAAATACAATTAAATACATAAAACTATGGTATGCATATATATATGACAGTATCTAGAAGAATAAAATATTCTTATGGAAGAAAGAAAGCCAAGCTCAGCATGTGCTTTCCTGTTGATGTGAAATTTCACTTCCCATTAGGAAAATGGCATTTGCTTTAACACAGCACCAACACAGGAGAACTGAAAAGTGAGAAGAGCATTCAAACCCATGGGAAGTACTGGTAGCTAAACAGACCCAAAATCATTGTAATCAAGCTTAATGATGTCATAATGAAAATTCTAAATAAAAAAAGTGACAGCTTTATAATGAGAACTCAGATATACTGTTGCTATTAATTATTTAGGGTTAATTATTAGAAGGAAAAAATAATTAAAATAGGCACTATACCTTTAATCAAGCACAGCACTTCAAGCTCCAGTCTCTTGGAGTTCAGTCACACACATGACAAATACAGAATGTGGGGAAAAAAAGAAAATTTAGATGGGGAAAGATGACACCACAAGCACAATTCCAAATTCATCCAGGGCTGTGCAAACACTGCCTGTCTGTTCAGGATGGCCTGAGCTTGAGAAGAGCAGTGAATAAAGCACCACACACTCTGCCTCAAATAACTCAGGTACCTCAGTACTCTTGTCTTTCATATCTCAGTATTAATTTAGGTGAGAGCTCGTTCCAGAAGTTCTCTTAATGCTTTCTCTTCTTGCTGTTTCTGCCCAGATTTAGCACCTTAAAGCCCACACTGACACCTTTTTTCTTTAGCCTCTTTCAGCATTGTTCCTGACCAGCCTTGTTCATCTCTTTATCTTGGTAATTCTATTCCATATCAATCCTCATACCTGAAAATTTACCTTTTCAACATGGAAGTTGAAAGTTTTCACTTCTATGAAATTCACTAGATATATTTTTTTCCTGTGATTTTACAAGTCTTTTTTTACCAGCATCATTCTGCACAGGTTAGCATCTTTAAGAAAGGACCACTGAGATTAAAAAAAATCAGAAAAAAAGGATGTAATTGAATAGTGAATATAGAGAGAAAAAAAGGAAAAAAAAAACCACAAATGCATTCAAAATATTTTACCAAGATTCTTGCAAAGAATGCATTGAGAGAAAAAAAAATTAGAAAATTTAACAGACACACTCTACCACCTGTGTATCCAAAAATATCTATGGATTTCAGCAGAAATATAAAACTTTTGAGCATAACAGTCTCCTTGACAGTAAGACAAGAAGCCACTTTCCACAAGTGCCCTCTCTCCCCTCATCTGCATTTCAGATTATGCCGTATGTTAATTTACAACCTGGAGCCATAAGAAATTTAAGATAGTCCGTACGAAAAATGTTTTTCAGTGGAACAGGAGGAAGTTAAATGATAAGAAATCACATTTTGCCCTCTTATGCAACAGGGTCTACTTCATCCTTTAGCTGCTCACTCTGCTAAAAGATTTCCTTTGGTTCTTTCCTGGGGAAGTTTGTGGCTGCCAAAGACCAAGTGCAGAACCAAACCACAGAACTCTGGTCTTGGAGCTGCTGACAACAGAAAAATACCTTTCAGGAAAAAGGCTGCAGAAAGGTAAAGTGCAGAGATTTAGCCCAACTTCACCCTCTGTCTTGAAAGCTGAACTGATAAAGGGCTTTGAGAGCCATCATCTCTGTAAGATGTTCTCTTACAAGAACAAACAATAAGTGAAGTACTGACTTTACTTATCTTCTTACATATGAACAAGATGAATTTCAGCCAAACAACTTGGCTTTTTTTTTTTGTTTGTTTCAGGAATATTGCAGAGCATTAAGTAAATTATACTGCTGGACTAAATGCAGTAAACACATGAAGTACAATACATCTTGTTTCAAAAAAAGCCTATTTGCTTTTCACTGATGCTACCAATAACTTTGAGTCTGTTTCCTTGCTAAGTAGTCATACAACCTCCAGAGACACAGATTTTAATTTCTGTTTTGAAAACAGTACCATAAACGTGTCCAGGAGCTTAATTTATTTAATCATTTGTGGAAATTTACTGTGCATTTCTGTAACAGCATTTTTTGATATTCAAGCATAACTCCTCTCTTGCAGCATAATATTTCCATCACCTGAGGAGGATCTAAGGTAAATCTCTATCAGTTGGAGCCATTTATTTGTTTGCAGCAAACACAAGTAAACAAGCCTTTCCCATGCCTGACAAATATACGAAGAACTGCATTTCCTCCACTCCTTGAAATGGTCACTCCCTCTTTTTATCTGAATAGAAAGGCTGCACAGAGAAGCTGTGGTTCCCTTCCACGGAAATTTCCAAAGCCAGGTTGGATGGAGTCTGAGCACCCTGATCTGGTGGAAGATGTCCCTGCCCATGGAAGGGGCCTTGGAATGAGATATTTCTGATGTCCCCTCCAACCCAAACCATTCTATGAAAAGGATTATCAACTTCACCTGCTCCAGCTATAACTTAAGCAATCAGGATGAACAAACGCATAATGCTAGGATACGTAAAATAATTCAAATTAAATTTAAATTTAATTAGAATTCAACACCATGATATAATAAGAAAAATAATAATTTTCAGGTAAAAAAAATTGTAACCCCTATTCTCCATTACTCCACAGCTGAGAAAATAGATACTTTAGTTTAAATAACTCATTCAGTGCTATTAAACAATAAAACATTTGTATATTTGTATATTTTAAACACAATGTTACATTTCATAATTATACACATCATCTCATAATAATACATCTCAAAGTTACCTCATAATTTCAGGTTTCTTTATTCTGTCAAGTCATTCTATTTATTCCAAGTTCTTCCTTTGCCTTTTTATTCTACAGATCATCATCATGTCTTAAAATGCCAAAGTTTCTGTTTTATAAATATCACACCTGTATGGTTATGAGACTAAATTGCCACATTTCTGAAACTGTTTTTGAGATACATTTCCT